>NC_060282.1:77434042-77767871 GCF_021613505.1 Equus quagga
CACCAGTACATGGTTGTATATTCTAGTTGTAGGTCCTTCTGGCTTTGTTATGTGGGATGCCACCACAACATGGCTTGATGAGTGGTGCTAGGTCTGCACTCAGGATCCAAACCCATGAAACCCTCGTCTGCTGAAGCAGAGTACATGAACTTAGCCACTTGGCCATGGTGCCGGTCTCTGGTGCTATGAAATCTTAATGTTTACATTTTTGTTTTCTCTCCCCTTTCTTGGCTGTTTGTTTTCACTTTTTAATTCATTTAGTGTGCGTATGCTCTTGACACTTTCAAAAAAGGATGACAGCATTGAGAAGAGGTGGTAGGTGGTGAAGTATGATCTTCAAGTAATGTAGGTGTGTGTGTATTTTTTACTGAGGGTACTAGAGTAATAGTTGGAAGTGGCAAAGGGAATTAAGGAGGATATACAACCCACTGCTAGCTCCCAAGGCATTTGGAATTATGACAGACAAAACCTGTGCTACTTTCAGGACTTAAAAAGATGCCGTGTCATTAGGGAATAGTCAAATTTCCTTTAGGCCAAAGGTGAAGCAAATATTAAGAAAAAGGTTGAAGATATAGGATATATATGTTGAAAATTCATATTGTCAGATATCCTTTGATAAAAATTATACTAATTTCCTTGCTCATCAGAAGCATAGAGAATCTGATCCCCTGCACTCTCACTCAGTGTGGATATTCTTATCTTTTTAATCTTTTGCAATTAGATAGATAAAACATATTAGCTTGTTGTTTTAAATTTCATTAATTTTATTAGTGAAATTAAATCCTCTTTTAAATGGCAGTGGATATCTTACATTTTTAATATGTGAGCCAAATAATTATTTTGTAATATTAGTTTAAACAAAGTAAAATTGTTGAATTTGCTCACCGTTCTTCCCTATTGTGATTTTAAAGTTACGGTATCTATTGCTTTATTTTCATACTTTTATTAATTATAAACTCCTTAAAGAGATCATATTTTATTAAATTGTTTGAATTACTTTATTGAAGTCTTTAGTAGTGTGTTATTCAGCCCAAAGATCCAACATTTATGTTCAATGTAAAAATAAGTGAAGATCTGAGGTTAAACCTGGACAAACGTCATTGGAGATAAACAGATATTTAGTGTTTTGCCCTGTTGAACTGGATTCCTTTCAAAGGTTTGTTGTATTAATCTCTGCTTTACTATATCCGGAAATGTATCTCATGGAATCATTAAAGATATCCTGATTATGTCATTGCAGTTACCATACGAAAGGCTTATTTGGTTTTGTAGCCTTTTTCACTGAGATGAGATCAATTTTTTGTTTTATTGAGGGTGTTTTTTCTTTAGGGCAATAGCATTCATTTTTGACAAAGCACTTTATTTAAACTTGAAACTTGATACAGTGAAGAATCCAGGTGTGATACAGGGTTAATATCCAAAATATACAAAGAACTCATATATCTCAACAACAAAAAAACTAATAAGCCAATTAAAAAGTGAGCAAAAGATCTGAGCAGACATTTCTCCAAAAAAGATATACAGATAGGCAACAGGCACATGAAAAGAGCTTCAAAATCATTAACTCTTGGGGAAATGCAAATCAAAACTACAATGAAATATCACCTCACTCTGGTCAGAATGGCTATAGTTAACAAGACAGGAAACAACAGGTGTTGGAGAGGATGTGGAGAGAAGGGAACCCTTGTACACTGCTGGTGGGAGTGCAAACTGGTGCAGACACTATGGAAAACAGTATGGAGATCCCTCAAAAAATTAAGAATAGAACTACCACTCCATCCAGTTATTCCATTGCTGGGTATTTATCCAAAGCACATGAAAACGTGAATGTGTAAAGATACATGCACCCCTGTGTTCATCGCAGCCTTATTCACAATAGCCTAGACTTGGAAACAACCTAGGTGTCCACTGAGGGACAAATGGATAAAGAAGATGTGGTATATACTCAATGGAATACTACCCAGCCATAATAAATGATGAAATTCAGCCATTTGTGACAACATAAATGGACCTTGAGGGTATTATGCTGAGTGAAATGAGTCAGATGGGTAAAGTCAAATACCATATGATCTCAACAGTAAAAACAACAACAATCACATAGAGACAGAGAATGGACTGGTGGTTAGCAGAGGGGAAGTGAGGAGGGAGGAGGGCGAAAGTGTGTGGTGAAGGATGGTAATTAGACTCTGGGTGGTGAGCGTGATGGAATCTACACAGAAATGGAAACATAATGATGGACACCTGAAATTTATATAATGTTAGAAACCAATGTTACCACAATAAAAAATATATGTATGTAAATAAAAATAAATAAAAAATATTTTTAAAAAAGAAACTTGGTGCAATAAAGAACCCAGGCCCCCTTTCCCCCCTGCCCTACCCACCCACTGTATTTTTCAGATTAGTGGTTTGTGAATAGGCTCAGAGAGTGAATCAAAGTTTTCATCAGGCTGGAATTCATGAGGCAGACTGAGGAAAATAAAGGCCAGAGATTGCTGTACTTGGCAGCCCGTGGGAAGGTTCATAATTCCCCTCAGTGGTCTTCACTCTGAAATGGTTTATGTGGCTAATGAAACGGAACCTTGTTTTCTACCCATTTTAATTCCCTTTAAAATTGCCTTTTACCTAACATTTCATTGCAACATTCTAGATTTCTCTTGTTGGATTTTCTTTTATTTTGTACCTTAATGGTCTCTTTTATGCTGTTATCTCTTGGTTCTGCAGATGCTATAGGATAACTCAGATGGCCTGTGGTTTCAGAAACATGTTTATACTTCTTGACATGGCCTTGCCCTTTCCTCTGGTACTCCTCAGGAAATGTTTTCAAGTAGTAAAAGGATTTGAAAGTCACTTAGTTTCTCCCAAATTATTTCTCTTCATCATGTATTAGGAATAAAAATTGTATATATTTACAAATAAATATATCCAAATGGGCGTATACTGTTTATCATCAGTTTTGTCATTGTGGGGGACTGGCATTGGCCACACCAAGATATATCTCTTTGGCATGATGATTATTTGGGGCTGGTTACTTTTAATAAACTGGGACAGGCAAGGAGGCTCTGAGGAGTGGAACTTGCTTGCCCTTTGTTAGGAGACATTTACATTGTAAAGGAAATCTCCATCTGTGAAGTTGTCTCCCTCTCTGTACCAGGAAGAAGGGGGGATGACTTTACCTCTAGAAACTCTTAATCAATGGGGAAGGCAAGGACTTAAATCTGCATTTGTTTATTGTGCTTGTCTGGTAACCTCCTGTAACTGACTCCCCCCACCCCCAACATCCTCCTTTGTCTTTAGCTGAATATGATATTTAAGGTGGGGGCTTCAGCCATTTTGGCGAGTTGCTCAGCTTGCCTGAGTCTCTCCCATGTATACATGTAATAAAGCTTTGTTTAATTTTCTCCTGTTATTCTGTCTCATGTGAATTTAATTCATTCTCCGGCCAGGTGAACCCAGAGAAGGTAGAGGAAATGTCTTCCTGCCTTACATCATTGATACAATCATTTAACAAACAGTGACTGACATAAACTATGTGTCAAATAATATGGGGAAGCAATTATGTAGATATTGACCTGCAAGGAGAGTGAGGTGTCTGGAATCTAGTTGGGAAGGTGGCAGTGCAACATAGTGCTCTAAGTGTTATGAAGGAGGCGAGTTTGGAATGCTACAGATCACTTGGGAAAGTCATCCAGTGTCTGTGGGGTGAGTGGCTTAGGAAGGGCATCCTAGAAGAGAACATGTGATTTGAGTCTTGAAGTTCCAAGGAGGAGTTAATCAAGTGAATGGGATGCCGTTGGGGTGGTGGATTTTGGAAGAGAAAGAAAAGACTAGAGCAAATAACAAAATGTGAGATATGTGAAAGAAAGGAGGTTGCTTTTACAGAAGGAATTTGGCAAGGTTAGATTAGGTTTGTAGGGTGGAAGTGAGGAAAGGTGGTTTGTGAGAGATAAGTGAGAACTAAATCATGAGCTGTCTTGTTTGTTATGTTGAGGAACATGGCACTTAACGTCAAAGAAATAGGGGAATGACGTAGATAATTTACGTTTTATTAAGATGGCTTTATAATGGAAGAATTTATAAAGACTAAGATCAATTATTTGAATGTAAAAAGACTGCAGGTCCAAAATAAAAAAGACTAAAATTAAGAAGCAAGCTAAACTGGGGCAACTATTTATAATAAATGTGACAAAGGTTAATCATTTTAGTATTTAAAGAGTTCATTCAAATTGAGATCAACAGCACTAAGAAGATTCTCATAGGTAACACTGTGACACTAATAGATAAATAGGAAATAAAATAGGCCAACAAACTTATCAGTATGCAAATTAAGACAACAGGCAGGTCTCATTTCTTGGTTGTCAAATTAGGAAATTTTTGAGGAAAATTACAGACTACCCAATGCTGACAGAAATATGGAGTAAGAGGAATTTTCATGCATTTCTGGTGGGAGCATAAATTAATATAATCTTTGTGGATACAATTGTATATTGAGTTTGCTAATTGACCGTATTCAATGACCCAGAGATCTCTCATCTTGGAATTTCAGCAAAGGAAATAATCTGAAGTGCAGAAGGGGTTATTTTGATGCTTCAGTGAGATAAATCGCTTGAAGCACATAGTGTATTTCCTGGCGCGTTTAAGCACAGGATGAATGCTATTGTTATTACTGGCACAAATATGGACCATAAAACTTATTCAAAAGTCACTGCTAGTAGCCCTTAGAATAGTGTGGTACAGAGGATAACAGAGGTTTAATTTGGTTCACTACATTATATTATTTTAAAACAAGTATCAGGAAGTAATTTGACAGTCATGCAAAAATATACACATCTTGAGGCTTTTTTGTATCTAGAAGGATCCTTTTACATGATCATAAGAAATGTTGCACTTGATCATTAATGAAGAGTGATACAAGTTTGAAGAGAAAGTTGAAATAAAAAAATTGAGTCTAGCATTTTACAAGAGAAAAGAGAATGGTACCGTAGACTCTTGAACAAATACATGCTGTTATCCAAAATTATCTTAAAATGGAAGAATTAAGGTAAGACTTGAGGCAATTTTTCTTATGGTCAGGAGGTTGTAACCTAGCTGGAAGCAGGGTAGTAGAAAGCAAAATTATAACTGAATGATGGAAAATGGCTTAAATTGTACTTTTGGAAACTGCATGTAGTCCAAGATTTGGGACAAATCTTTTTTAAAAATTTTTTTTATTTGAAATAAATTTCTCAGGCTTAGAATTGCTTGATGAATCAGACTAACTCAGATCACCCAGCAAATAGTGACTGACATTTGGTAAAATATACCCAGTTGCAAGTTTCAATGTTCAAGACCAATTTTTCTTTTTAAATGCATTTGTCCTAAAGACCTGTGATGTGCACAGCATGCTACATCCGATAAAGTGGAAGAGAGAAATTGAACTATTAGATTGGCTCCCACCTATGCACTTACCAGGAAAGAACACACCTGCCTCATTTGCTAGAACTTAATTGCTGCCACCGTGGAGTTATTTTGAACTCGAAATGCACCCAGGGTGGAGTGAGGGAAGGGGGGAGAAATTGTTGGTCTTCTGAGTTCCCGCCTCTCTCTGCTTCCCTCCCTCCTCCCATCCTTCCCTCCTGCCCTTCCTCTTTTCTTTCCTTCAACATTTCCACTTAGATTCCTGGCTCAGCTGACCTGACTCTGAGTTAGTCTTTCCTTAGGAAGAGTTTGAGCCTAGGACAGTTATGGGTACCCCCATGGATGTTTGAAATGTATTGAGATGCCAAGACATCATTATTCCTGGGAAGTGAGCGTAAGCTTTAGAGTGAGAGAATCCTGTTGCTTCTCAGTTCTACCGATGATTATTAGCTGTGTGATATTGTCCAAGTCACTGAATTATACTGCTCCTTGATTTTCTTAATTACAAATTGGATTCTGTACGACCCAGTTTGCAAGGCTGTGGTGAAGCTTTTGGCATGTAGTAAATGTTTAATTTTTGGTGCCAAATATTATTACATTCTCCAAACAACAAAAACATCTTGGATTTTTTTTTTTTTTATTAATGTTATGATGGATTACAAGCTTGTGAAATTTCAGTTGTACATTTTTGTTAGTCATGTTGTGGGTACACCACTTCCCTCTCCGTACCCTCCCCCCACCCCCCCTTTTCCCTGGTAACCACCCATCAGATCTCCTTCTCAATATACTAATTTCCACCTATGAGTGGAGTCATATAGAGTTCGTCTTTCTCTGACTGACTTATTTCGCTTAACATAATGCCCTCGAGGTCCATCCACATTGTTGTGAATGGGCCAATTTCGTCTTTTTTTATGGCTGAGTAGTATTCCATTGTGTATATATACCACATCTTCTTTATCCAATCATCAGTTTCTGGGCATGTAGGCTGGTTCCACGTCTTGGCTATTGTAAATAATGCTGCGATGAACATAGGGGTGCAACGTACTCTTGAGATATCTGATATCAGGTTCTTAGGATAGATACCCAGTAATGGGATGGCTGGGTCATAGGGTATTTCTATTTTTAACTTTTTGAGAAATCTCCATACTGTTTTCCATAGTGGCTGTACCAGTTTGCATTCCCACCAACAGTGTATGAGGGTTCCTCTTTCTCCACAACCTCTCCAACATTTGTCGTTCTTGGTTTTGGATGTTTTTGCCAATCTAACGGGGGTAAGGTGATATCTTAGTGTAGTTTTGATTTGCATTTCCCTGATGATTAGCGATGATGAACATCTTTTCATGTGTCTATTGGCCATATTCATATCTTCTTTTGAGAAATGTCTGTTCATGTCCTCTGCCCATTTTTTGATCGGGTTGTTTGTTTTTTTGTTGTTAAGCAGTGTGAGTTCTTTGTATATTATGGAGATTAACCCTTTGTCGGATAAGTGGCTTGTAAATATTTTTTCCCAATTAGTGAGCTGTTTTTTTTGTTTCAATTCTGTTTTCCCTTGCCTTGAAGAAGCTCTTTAGTCTGATGAAGTCCCATTTGTTTATTCTTTCTATTGTTTCCCTCAACTGAGGAGTTACAGTGTCCGAAAAGATTCTTTTGAAACTGATGTCAAAGAGTGTACTGCCTATATTCTCTTCCAAAAGACTTATTGTCTCAGGCCTAATCTTTAGGTCTTTGATCCATTTTGAGTTTATTTTGGTGTGTGGTGAAAAAGAATGGTCGATTTTCAATCTTTTGCATGTGGCTGTCCAGTTTTCCCAGCACCATTTGTTGAAGAGACTTTCTTTTCTCCATTGTAGGCCCTCTGCTCCTTTGTCGAAGATTAGCTGTCCATAGATGTGTGGTTTTATCTCTGGGCTTTCAATTCTGTTCCATTGATCTGTGGACCTGTTTTTGTACCAGTACCATGCTGTTTTGATCACTGTAGCTTTGTAGTATGTTTTGACATCGGGGATTGTGATTCCGCCGGCTTTGTTTTTCTTGCTCAAGATTGCTTTAGCAATTCGTGGTCTTTTGTTCCCCCATATGAATTTTAGGATTGTTTGTTCAATTTCTGTGAAGAATGTTCTGGGGATTCTGATTGGGATAGCATTGAATCTGTATATTGCTTTAGGTAGTATGGACATTTTAACTATGTTTATTCTTCCAATCCATGTGCAAGGAATGTCTTTCCATCTCTTTATGTCATCGTCAATTTCTTTCAAGAAAGTCTTGTAGTTTTCATTGTATAGATCCTTCACTTCCTTGGTTAAGTTTATCCCAAGGTATTTTATTCTTTTCGTTGCGATTGTGAATGGGATAGAGTTCTTGAGTTCTTTTTCTGTTAGTTTATTGTTAGTGTATAGAAATGCTACTGATTTATGCACGTTAATTTTATACCCTGCTACTTTGCTGTAGTTGTTGATTATTTCTAATAGTTTTTCTGTGGATTCTTTGGGGTTTTCTATGTATAAGATCATGTCGTCTGCAAACAACGCGAGTTTTACTTCTTCGTTACCTATTTGGATTCCTTTTATTTTTTTTTCCTGCCGAATTGCTCTGGCCAGCACCTCCAGTACTATGTTGAATAGGAGTGGTGAAAGTGGGCACCCTTGTCTTGTTCCTGTCCTCAGAGGGATGGCTTTCAGCTTTTGTCCATTGAGTATGATGTTGGCTGTGGGTCTATCATATATGGCCTTTATTATGTTGAGGTACTTTCCTTCTATACCCATTTTACTGAGGGTTTTTATCATAAATGGGTGTTGGATCTTGTCGAATGCTTTCTCTGCGTCTATTGAGATGATCATGTGGTTTTTGTTTTTCATTTTGTTGATGTAGTGTATCACGTTGATTGACTTGCGGATGTTGAACCATCCCTGTGTCCCTGGTATAAATCCCACTTGATCATGGTGTATAATCTTTTTGATGTATTGCTGTAATCGGTTTGCCAAAATTTTGTTGAGGATTTTTGCATCTATGTTCATCAGTGATATCGGCCTGTAGTTCTCCTTCTTTGTGTTGTCCTTGTCAGGTTTGGGGATCAGAGTGATGTTGGCTTCATAGAATGTGTTAGGGAGTTCTCCATCTTTCTCAATTTTCTGGAACAGTTTGAGGAGAATAGGTATTAAGTCTTCTTTGAATGTTTGGTAGAATTCTCCAGAGAAGCCGTCTGGTCCTGGACTCTTGTTTTTGGGGAGGTTTTTGATTACCGTTTCTATTTCCTTACTTGTGATTGGTCTATTCAGATTCTCCATTTCTTCCTGATTCAGTTTGGGGAGATTGTAGGAGTCTAGGAATTTGTCCATTTCTTCCAAGTTGTTCAATTTGTTGGCATATAGTTTTTCATAGTATTCTCTTATGATCTCTTGTATTTCATTGGTATCTGTTGTGATTTCTCCTCTGTCATTCCTGATTTTGTTAATTTGCGCTTTCTCTCTTCTTTTCTTGGTGAGTCTGGCTAGGGGTTTGTCAATTTTGTTAATTCTTTCGAAGAACCAACTCTTTGTTTCATTGATCCTTTCTATTGTCTTTTTTGTTTCAATATCGTTTATTTCTGCTCTTATTTTTATTATTTCCCTCCTTCTACTGACTCTGGGCTTTGTTTGTTCTTCTTTTTCTAGTTCTGTTAGGTGTGGTTTGAGGTTGCTTACGTGAGCTTTTTCTTGTTTAGTGAGGTGAGCCTGTATTGCGATGAATTTCCCTCTTAGGACTGCTTTTGCTGCATCCCAAATGATTTGGTATGTCGTGTTCTCATTTTCATTTGTCTCCAGATAATATTTGATTTCTTCTTTAATTTCTTCAATGATCCATTGTTTGTTGAGAAGCGTGTTGTTTAGTCTCCACATTTTTGCACCTTTCTCTGCTTTTTTCTTGTAGTTGATTTCTAGTTTAATAGCGTTATGATCAGAAAAGATGCTTGATATTATTTCAACTCTCTTGTATTTATTGATGTTTGCTTTGGTTCCCAAAATATGGTCAATCCTTGAGAATGTTCCATGTGCACTTGAGAAGAATGTGTAACCTGCTGTTTTTGGATGAAGTGTTCTATATATATCTATTAAGTCCATCTGGTCTAATTTTTCATTTAATTCTGTTATTTCCTTGTTGATTTTCTGTCTGGATGTTCTGTCCATTGGTGTTAATGGTGTGTTGAGGTCCCCTACTATTATTGTATTGTTGTTGATGTCTTCTTTTAGTTCTATTAAGAGTTGCTTTACAAATTTTGGTGCTCCTGTGTTGGGTGCGTATATATTTATAAGTGTTATGTCTTCTTGGTGGAGAGTCCCTTTTATCATTATATACTGTCCCTCTTTATCTTTCTTTATCTGTTTTGCTTTGAAATCTACCTTGTCTGATATTAGTATAGCGACACCTGCTTTCTTTTGTTCATTATTAGCTTGGAGTATTGTTCTCCATCCCTTCACTCTGAGTCTGTGTTTGTCTTTGGGGCTGAGGTGTGTTTCCTGGAGGCAGCATATTGTTGGATCTTGTTCTTTGATCCATCCTGCCACTCTGTGTCTTTTGATTGGGGAGTTCAATCCATTTACATTTAGAGTGATTATTGAGACGTGGGGGCCTACCACTCCCATTTTGTGTCTTGTTTTCCGGTTTTTTTCAGTTTCCTTTGTTTCTTGTCCCATGGTTTAATCTGTTCTGATGTTGAGCTGCTACTCTCTGTTGTTGTCCTTCTACTTATCTCCTCTGCTCTTGGTTTTGTAGCCCCTTTCCTTTTTTGGATTTTTCAGGAATGAGGGTTTTCCTGAGGATTTCCTGAAGAGGAGGTTTTGTGGCAATGAACTCCCTTAATTTTTGTTTATCTGGGAAAGTTTTTATTTCTCCATCGTATTTGAAGGATATTTTCGCTGGGTAGAGAATTCTCGGCTGTAGATTTTTGTCCTTCAGATTTTTGAATATATCATTCCACTCTCTTCTAGCCTGTAAAGTTTCTGCTGAGAAATCTGCTGATAGCCTGATGGGGGTTCCTTTGTAGGTTAGTTTCTTTTGCCTGGCTGTCCTTAATATTTTCTCCTTGTCGTTGACTTTTGCTAGCTTCACTACTATATGCCGTGGAGTTGGTCTTCTTGCATTGATAAAGTTTGGAGATCTATTGGCTTCTGTCACCTGAAGATCCATCTCCCTCACCAGATTTGGGAAGTTCTCAGCCATTATTTCTTTGAATAGGTTTTCTGCCCCTTTCTCCTTCTCTTCTCCCTCTGGTATACCTATAATCCTTACGTTGCATCTCCTAATTGTGTCTGATAATTCTCGGAGAGTTTCTTCATTTCTTTTAAGTCTTGCTTCTCTCTCCTCCTCTGCCTGCAACAATTCTATATTGCCATCTTCCAAATTGCTAATTCTTTCCTCCATATTATCGGCCCTACTGTTCAGAGCATCTAGATTTTTCTTAATCTCCTCTATTGTGTTCTTCATTTCCAATATTTCTGTTTGGTTCTTCTTTATTGTATCAAACTCTTTTGTGACATAGCTCCTGAACTCGTTGAGTTGTCGGTCAGAATTCTCTCTTAACTCATTGAGAATCTTAATGATGGCTGTTTTGAAGTCATCGTCATTTAGGTTATACATCTCATTTTCTTTGGGATTGTTTTCTGTGTATTTGTTGCTTTCTTTCTGTTCTGGAGATTTAATGTATTTTTTCATATTGCTTGATGTTGTTGATTTGTGCCTCCGCATGGAAATAGAGTTTAGTTGCTCCTTTCACTTGTTTCAGCTGCTGCGGAGGGAGGAGCAGCTGTTTATATTTCACCAACCAGGAATCCTGTCCGTAGTTGCTAACTGGGCCTGGGCCCCTCTTCGTAGCCACAGTGGCCCTTTGGATTCCCTCCTCTGCCGTGGGGGCCATCACAGGGGGGCTTCAGGCTGCAGGTGCCTACTGTTGCAGCCCACCTAGATGTGCTCTCTCCTTGGGGTCTGCAACGGTGTTATGGGCTTTTCCAGCAGCCAGGGGTGGGATCACTTATATTTGTCGCTCCGTTGCTGTCGGCACCCACCAAATCTCACTTGTCCTCTATAGGTCGCAGGAGAGCTATTGGCATCTTCTACAGTCTGTGGTTAGTACACCTAGCTATGCTGCTTTTGCCCTGGGGTCTTCCAGCCTTGTGGCTGGCGGCTGGGTGCCTTCTACTGGTGCTATGCAGAGGCTTTCCCTAAGGCTGCTGTGAGCCTGTAGGGTTTCCCCCTAGGCTACTAAGCTGGGTCTCTGGAACTCTCTCCAGCCCCAGTCCTCTCTGAGATCTCCGGCAATCCCTAGCCTCACGGGGTGGGCAACGGCAGCTGGGGGTCGCCCCGCCCTCAGGGCTTCTCTCCCGGCCTCTGCCGGAGCCGTGAATGCTGGGCGTGGCCCCTCTGCCAATGGCAGACAGAGTTTTGTCTGCTGCCCGGGCGGAGCTCCGGCGTTTCCCCTCCGGGTCGCAGGACCGGCCTTTTGAAAATTCCCCCAGCCCCGGTCCTCTCCGAGATCTCCGGCAATCCCTAGCCCCACGGGGCGGGCAACGGCAGCTGGGGGTCGCCCCGCCCTCAGGGATTCTCTCCGGGCCTCTGCCGGAGCCGTGAATGCTCAGCGTGGCCCCTCTGCTAATGGCAGACAGAGAGTTTTGTCTGCTGCCCGGGCGGAGCTCCGGCGCTTCCCCTCCGGGTCGCAGGACCGGCCTTTGAAAATTCCCCCCACCCCGGTCCTCTCCGAGATCTCCGGCAATCCCTAGTCCCACGGGGCGGGCAACGGCAGCTGGGAGATCTCCGTGCCCTCCGTGTCTCTCTCTGGGACCCTCCGGGCGCCCCGAGCACCAGGCTGGATCCCCCCGCCAATGGCGGGGAGAGACTCTCCCCGCGGGCTCAGGTGTGCAACTCCAAAGTTTCCCTCTGCGTTTAGGAGTCATTGCAGGGGGTTTAGGTAGGGTTCTGGTCACCTGTTTCCACCGTCACTCCTCTGTTGTGTTCTCGCTCCTGCCCTAGACGTGCGTGGATCCTCTGGGGGCGTCCGTTGGAAGAAAGCCGCTTGCGGGTACCAGGCTGCCCGTCGGGGTCGGAGAGCCCTCACCTATTTCCACATCCTCCCGGAGGAAAGTCCATCCGCCTTCCGATGTATAGTCGCGTGGGTGTCTCAGACGTCCTGAGATGCTGTCTGGATATCCTTTGTCAAGTGATAAGTGTCCAAATAATTGTAGACTCGAAGGGCGAGAGACAAAGAGGACTACTCACGGCGCCATCTTGGCTCTTCTCCAACATCTTGGATTTTATGAGAGAAGATATGACATATGGATTTTAAAGAATGATTATCAACCTTTCTCATCACCATGGAATATGGCTCAAATAGCAGTCACAGAAACTCACTCTTAAGGTTTAAACATAATTTCTGAAATTCCTACCTCTAGGTGTATACCATCCTTTTATCTCCCATTTAAGAAAGCATATCAAAATGCAAGGAAATTATAGTTGCAATGTTCTAGAAATAATTTTGAATGTGACCTAAAAGGGTATTTGAAAGGGTAAGTAAATTTTTGTACTTTGTTATTAAAATTACTTGAGACACACCACACAACTAACCGTTGATGGGTCACTAATCTGTTCAGAGAAACATAATGGTTGAGAAGTGCTTGACTTGAGGATGTTTTCCATCCCTGCTGGTGGCATTGTTCCATAAAAAATTACACTGCATGCCTCGGATTCAAGAGGAGAACAGCAAAAGTTTTGAGATATAGATTGTTTGAGGAATAACTAAAGGCAAGGAGGGAGCTTTTATAGTCTAGAGAAAACAAGTAGGAAGGTGATGGAATAGTAAGATTAGAGGCCTAGAAGTTACTTTAAGATGCCAATTGCTTCGGCTCCCTATCCCCAGGTTATTTATAAGAGGGGGAAAGGCAGAGTGGAAAAGACGAACAGACTGTACTATGCACATTTACAACTTAAAAGTCTGCAGGAATAGAGATTCTGAAAAATTCCCTCTAATTTTATTCACCTTTGCCACCAGATGTTTTTATTTAGTGTGAAAAAAACAAAGAACCAATGTTACTTTTATTACAAATTAGTCTCATCTTTATCCTTTACAGATAGATAACAGGTAACAGTTGTTCACGGTCTGCTTCTTGCTGTCATGATGAAGTAAAAGATTGTGTCTAGGGCAAGTCCCTATATCTCCTTTGTCTTATTTTCTCTTCTGCTACTTGAAGGGATGAATCACTTGATAGCTTGCCGTAACATTCTGTGTTTCTATGAGTATAAATGTTCAGAAAGGAGTCTTGCAGCTGTGCGACCATCTAATTTACAAAACTTACAAATGAGAGTCCACAATTTCCTATGGAGGCAGAGGGTCAATGTGGTAGAGTGAAAGAGCAGTGACCTGGCTCCATCGGTAACTAACTGGGGCAGGTCACTTAAGCTCTCAGTAACTAGACCTTCTTTGTCTAGGGCACAGGGTGCTCATGAGAGCTGAAAGAAAGGAAGCATGTGAAAACACTTTCACATCAGAAGACTGTATAATTGTAATCCGATATCATTAGGGGAAATAGAGCAATGCAATAATTATGAATCCCAAGAATTAATCAAATAAACAAGGATGGCAACAACAATATTTTTAACTGTCATCTAATTTTAACTTGAAATGAGCAATAGATGCTTCTTCATTAATAGCAGTGTATCATTACTTTCAGGCTTATTGTTCCGTTAAAACTGGGACGTTGCTACAAGCATTTAATATGGAAAATAGAAAATAATTCTGCCAGTGAGAATTTTTCCAATTAGCATATTTAGTTATGATGCAAATAAAGTTTTCAAAGTTATTCATTTGTTAGTTACACACAAGAGTGTTCCTCTTTCATACAAAGCATATTACTGAGTCATTATCTGCAAAAATTGTGCTGAGACAGCCTTCCTTCCTTCCTCCCTCCCTCCCTCCCTCTCTCTTTCCCTTGCTTTCCTTTCCCTCCTTCCATCCTCCCTCTCTGCCTGTCTCCCTCCCCAACTCCTCCATTTCTTAAACTTAGACATCATAGAAATTTCTTTCATTGTCCATTTTCTTTTCTCTTCCTAGTTTCTTTTCGGCAGACCATCTTATCTAATGTCATGACTTTGATAGTCAGCAATGTGCAGGCAGTTTCTGCTTCCGTATGCCCAGTCCTCACCTCTCTTCCAGGCTCCGGAACGGTATTTTCAGTGATCTGCTGATTGTCTCTAACTACACGGAGTGGTAACTTACACTCACAGTGGATCTAGTGTTTCCTCCCAGACCTGCTCTGCCTTTTCTGCTCCTTATTTCTGTTAGTGGTTGCTAACCTCCGTACACAGAGGTTCCAAACCTTCGTGTCGGCTTTGAGTCATTCCTCTCTCTTGCTCTTCTCATGATTAAACGCTTCCTCAAGTTTTAATATTTATTTGCTCTTCTCCATTTCTGGGATCATTATATAGTTATACTTATTTTCTGTATTATTGCGATACTTCTTAACTGGTTTCCCTATCTCCACCCACTCCTCTAATGCATCTTATACACTATTGCCAGATAAACCCTAGAATCTTAGAATCATAGATCTCAGAATTACAAACAGATCTGAAAGTCCAATCAACTGGGTGCTCTTTAGTTTTCTCTAAATCCCAAGCCAAATCTATGCTTAAATAACTCTACTGATAACCTTAGTCAGTCTTTAAAAATAACCTAGCTATTTTGAAATATTTTCTCTCTTCTCTTCCTCCTTCTCTTCTCCTCTACTTTCTTCATTTGAGCTGAAATCCTTCTCCCACTTTTAAGTCTCTCCCCTGCGGCCATACAGAAAGCCTAATCCCTCTAACGCAGGTCAGGATTTCAGGGTTTGTGGGTAGTTATTCTGTGTCAAAGTATGAAAGCTCGCAGGGTTACGGTTTAGAAGCCATCATGAGCACTGGTTTTTGTTTTTGTTTTTTTCGGTGAGGAAGATTGGCCCTGAGCTAACATCCATTGCCAATCTTCCTCTTTTTGCTGGAGGAAGATTGTCCCTGAACCAACGTCTGTGCCAGTCTTCCTCTGTTTTGTATGTGGGATGCTGCCACAGCGTGGCTTCCTGAATGGTGTGTAGATCTGTGCCTGGGATCTAAACATCGAACCCTGGGCCACTGAAGTGGAGCATGCAAACCCAACCAGTATGCCACTGGGCTGGCCCCAGGAGCGCTATTATATTTAATCATGCTTGTTCCAAATTTCTGCAGAAAGAAGATAGTAAAATGTGACAGGCATCTCTGAACCCAAAGCTTTCTTGGCTGTTTAAATTCCTTTTTTTTTTTTGGAGGAAAAAAAGGCAGAACTTTAAGGCCAGGAACTTCAAAAACATGCATTATGAACCTATATATATCTAAAGTGATTAAAAAGTATAATTTTGGAAATATCATTTATCTCCTACACTAGTCATGCTTTATTATATTTTGTAATTAAGATATGTTCCATAATTCTTAAAAAATAAAGATTAGATTTTAGATACCTATTAAAATATCTTAATCTCAAGAGAGTCTTTATATCTTTATGTAAATGGTAGCAATTACAGCAAAAAAAAATTGTCATTTAATACAGAGAACAGATCATATGGCAATCTCATTTCACTTTTAGACTTTGGTGTAACTGATTAGTTAGCAAGCATGTCCTTCACGTAGCACACTAGGTCATACATATTCTGGATCTCATATTTCTCTTTCTGAGCGAAAGGGAAAAGAATTACAATAGAGAAACTAAATAAACAAAAGAACTTTTATGTCCAAGGATCCAATCAAGGTTAACTGTGTTCTTAAGTGGAGAATTAAGTTTCTGATTTTATATTTCTTTCTTTCTAGGTGGGACATTCTTCATTCCTTCAACCATTATTCGTGTTATATAGTTTTAAGAACCTTTATTGCCTGGGTTATTTTCCTAGGAGAAAGACTCCTTTTGTTCATAAGCCTTTTAGCAGATGCTGCTGGCACCCCACCATATCCCTTAGGCCCTTGTAGTTCCCATTCATAACAGTGTCCCGAGGCAGGACCTGAGATTCCAGCCTCGGGCTTTCTCTGTCTGGTGCCTCCTGAGTCTTCTCCAATAACGTTTACTTGCACTCAGATCTTGGTCTCATGGTTTGCTTCTGGGGAAACCTAACCTAAGTCACCCCGCTTAAAATATCCTACTGTGTACTTTGCACTCAAGCATGGGATTTTTCCTTTCTTTGAATCTTAAAAGGCCCGCAATATTAAGATATAAAAAGCTTTCTTTTTTAAAGGTTTTATTTTTCTTTTTTCTCCCAAAAGCCCCCTGGTACATAGTTGTATATGTTTTTTTAGTTATGGGTCCTTCTAGTTGTGGCATGTGGGACGCCGCCTCAGTGTGGCCCAACGAGCGGTGCCATGTCCGTGCCCAGGATCCGAACCGGTAAAAAGGGCGTGGTTTTGAGAGATGTTTATGGAGTAGAATTGACAACTTGGCTACTGGTATTAACTAGATGTGGATGGTGAGGGAGCTGGGAAGATGTCAGTGCCATTTTTCTTCTTAAGGAAGAAGGAAATTTGGGGAGAGAAGCTTTCTGTTTTTGACATATTATGTTTGAGACATTTGTGTGAGCCTGAAGAGGCATATGTTGTTTTAGAGAGAATGTAAATAAAACGTGTTTATGAAACTGATAGATAACTTTTATTTATCCAAAAGTGCCTTCCGCTTTCTCTCTGTAACATCTGTCATCTGTATCATTTCTACATTGGCTGTGTTTGATATTTTCCTATTACTAAAAATTATATCATGACATAAACCTTAGGGCTGATTTCCATTTGCATATCAGTTTATGCCTCTTAGGTCCCAGGAGACTCAGTGGAGCATCGACAAATGTGAAGCTTGTCTCTGTAAGACATTTGAAATGGATAAAATAATTCCAGTGTGTCTGGGTGCAAAAGAATGATGCGTATACAGAATGCTTTAAAAAGTAACTCTGGAATTGAAGGAGAAAACTGGTTTTGTAAGATTTAAAAACTCCTTGTTCCTCTGCAAAGCTTGAATGTCTCAAGTACTATTTGATATAAATAAACATTAACTACTTTATGAAATAATTTGTTTTTCCTCCTTTCAGTATGTGTTCATTTATAAGCCTAGCACTGTTTAATAAACAAAACAGAAAGCTCCCTGCCCTCATGGAACGTACATTCTAGTGGGTGGAGGGAGGTGGACAAAAGACAGTAAAACAGTAATGGATGAATCATTTACTATGATAGGTGCTGATAAATGCCCTGAAAGAAATGAAGGAACAGATCAGGGTAAGGGGAGTGGGGAGGTGGAGGGTCAAAGTGGGTGGGGAGAGAACAGTTAGTAGTATTAAGATAGGTGTGCTGAGAAAGTGAGATCTGAGCAAATGCTTGTAAGGAGGGGAGGGAGTTCGTTAGCCAAGAGTATACTTAGAGGAGGAGCATTCCAGGCAGAGGGATCAGCTAGGGCAAAGGCCCGAAGATGGGAGCAGAGCTGGAATAGTCAAGAAGTAGTGAGGAGATCTGAGTGACCAGAAGGGGGACCAGGGTGTCAGGTGATAGAGGGTCTTATAGGTGTTGTATTCTAAGAACTTTAGCTTTTACTATGAGTGAGATGGCAAGCAGTAAAAGGCTAACAGCGAGTAAAGATGTTTTCTGATTTATATTTTTAAAGGACCACTCAGGCTTCTATAGTGAGAATCGATGATGGTCAAGTGTGGAAGCCGAGACCACTTAGTAGGCTTTCCCAGCTGTCCAGGTGAGAGGTGGGGGGCGCCCGAATCAGCATAGCAGTGATGATAGCTGAGGGGTGGCTGGACTCTCAGTACACTTTGAGTGTCCAGCCAAAAGCATTTGCTGGTGGTTGCATGTGAAATGTGAGAAACAGAAGAGTCAAAGGGGACTTTAAGGTTCTCGGCCTGAGCAAGCAGTAGGATGGAGTTGCTGTTTACCAAACAGAGAATATTACAGAACAGTAGGTTTTGGGGGCTGGGCTGAAGAATCAAGTTCAGATTTTGACATGCTAAATTTGAGCTACTTATTATATAACCAAGTGGTTAAAAAAACCACTGAGTCTCTGAATATGGATAACTTCTTCAGACTCAAGTTTTTTCCTCATCATTTTTTCATTTTGTTTTGCACCCAGTAAAGGAGAGTACATTTATAGCAGGGGGCTCAAGGCAGTATTAGTACCCGCCTGAATTTGTGTGAGCAAGTCTTATAGATCAGTGAGACTAGGTGTGCGGAACCATAATTTACAAAAGAGGGACTGGAGGACGTCCCTCATGGAAAATCATTCAGTTTTAGAGAAGAGGCAAAGAAAACAAGCTGGAGTCAATAGTGAAGCTTCACTTGTCAAACCAGCGGGGCACTTCTGGCCCCAGAATGGTGTCAATCTTCAGCTTCTTCTCTCCCCACTTCCTTCCATGATAGACTCATTTTTGGCTATTATGAGAGAAGGGGCTGTAAATAAAAAGTGAAATAATTACTTTCACTAAAATCCCTGTAAGATATTAAGACAGAAGAGATTATTACATTGGTTCATTCCTGACAGATGACTGTGGATGAAAGAAGGGAGCCATCACTCCCCGCTCAGTATAGAACACGGAGTAGCTTTGATACTTTGGTATTCACTGTATCAACAGCATCAGCAAAGGACACGACATAGAAAGTGCCAGCAGTGTCAAGTGCAGGGGACCTGGGAATTGTGGTATGGTACTCAGTAGAAGTGGTAGCAGGGCCTAGATGGTGGTGTTTAGTCACAAGGTAGATGTTTGTGTCTTCCCCAAATTCGTGTTGAAATCTTAATCCTCTCAATATGATGGTATTATGAGGTAGGGCCTTTGGGCAGTAATTAGGCAATGTGGATGGAGCCCTCATGAATAGCATTAATGCCCTTATAAGAAGAGACACAAGAGAGATGATCTCTCTCTCTCTCTGCCATGGGAGGATAAATCAAGAAGACAGCCATCTGTAACCTGGAAAAGATAAATGTTTGTTGTTTAGGCCACCCAGTTTATGGTATTCTGTTATAGCAGCCCAAATAGACTAAGACAGTAGATCCCCAGACTTGTATGAGATTCTCATTGGGGACTCCTAGCAGTATTTAGGGGGTGTGTGTGTGTGTGTGTGTGTGTGTGTGTGTGTGTGTGTGTGGATGTGGATATGGACTATGCAGATTATTGGGCCAAAAAAATAAGATGGGTTTGAGAACCAGAGAAATAAAAATTTTTACTATCAAAGTGATTCAATTTTGGCTTCAATCTGGGGTGGACTAGAAAAGTGGGTTTAAATGCATCACTTTTTGCAAAAATAATACTGTATTTTTGTTTACCTTGGTTATTAGCATAGGATGCTACTGAAACAAAAGTAGCATCTGAATGTGCCTATTGAGAAAGAGTGATTATTCAGCTCAGCTGCAGAGTGACTCTTCCAATATAGACCTCTCTGACTTTGAAATGCACATTCTAAACACTTGTTAAGACAACCATCGCTTCAGTAACGCTGCATAACAAACCATTCCAGAATTCAAGGGTTTTTGAAAAAATAAATATTAAATATAAATATTAAATTAAAAAATAAATATTTATTTATTTTCTCATTCCCGTATCTGTGGGTCTGCTGGGGTAGCTCTGCTTCAGGCTGTAGGTGAGCAGGGTTTGACTCCAGCTTTGAGTTGGGGTCAGGTCTGCTCATGTATCTCATTTTGGGTGTACTAGGGGTGTACTTTTATCATGGCCATCAGAGATGCCCGGGCAGACCACATACACTGTTTTTTTTAATGCCTCTGCTCCTGTTATATCCATAAACATTTCAAAGACAGTCACGTGGCCAAGCCTAGTGTCAATGGAGGTGAGGAAGCATCCCCACAGTGGGAAGAACTGGGAAATTACACAGCTAAGGCAAAGGAGTCGTAATTTTAAATACAAAGGAGCGAAGAATTGAGAACAGTAATCCAATTTACCACAATACAGCTTCCCACTGTTTTCCTGTTGAAAGGAAATTTATCACTGCTTTCAAAGAGTCATTCTAACTAAATTATCCATTGATGGTGGTTTGGAAGTGCCATCTTTTTAAATGAAGAGCTGCATCACACAAAATATTGGATCTTAAAACATGCTCGAAAAGGCTACTAATGTCACTTAGTTTTCTAGTTAACTGGAAAGTGCCAAGGCACATTTTCTACTTCTCTTACTTATATGCCTTTCTCTTTGAATAAGATAAAATTAAATTTAAATATTATCATCTGTATCCAAGTTGGATTTCTTTATAGTTCCTAGACTTACTCCTCGCTCACTCCCTTAAATTGCTAATTTCATGTATGTTTCTGTAATACTGAACTTTACTTTGTAAGCTTTTTCTATATGAGCAGAAAGCACCTGATTGATTCATTAAAATCAGAAAAGCAATTTAATCTAACAAATTATTTTGCCTCATACATACCAAACAATACTTTTATTGGTTGAAGTTTTTAATTTTTCTTTTTCATTTCAGATGGTTCTGATGGCTTCATTCAGACAATGCTTTAGTGTACGGAGAGTGTACACATTCACTACTGCTTGCACATTATTTAACCTCCAAGTTCTATGATTTTGAAATCTTCTAGGAAGCAAATGCTAATAACTGATTTATTGTTTATTTGGACCCTGCCAGATGGCAGGGCCTTCATCAACTGTTACCTGGAATCTTAGGTTCCCTTCCTGAATAATCGCCAGCTGAGCATCTTCAAAATTAATCTAAAAGCATTTTAAAGGAGAGTCGTGACAGGTTTTTGTCCTTTATTTGTATCTGTGGCTTTGTGAGGGTCCCTTTTCAAGAGGGCACCATGGTGGAGCTAGAAGTAATTACAATAGGAGATAGCTTCTCACAGAGAGAAAAGCTCAGTTTAGACATTTCACTTCTTTAACATTTCTTTCCAACCTTCTGTCAAAAGTATCTGTTGGGGGCTGTTGAAGCGCATGGGACCTATGCTGCGAAAAACTGTTCCCCGTTGATAGGCAAGAGCACAGGTCAGTGAAAGGTGACCTTTTTCCCTATTATGTAGCTCAGCTGAGGAACTTGCTTTTTGAACTTTGGCAGCTTAGCTTCAGCCATAGTGTCCTCTCAATAGCCAGTATATGTCAGCCCAGCATGTGAATTAATTATTTCTCATTGTAAAAACCTGCAAAGTTCACTTTGCAGAACACCCCACAGTTTGTGGTGAGGAACACGCCTCCAAAAATTAGACAGCGGTTCTAGGGGCCAGGACGCGGCTCTTCTGTTCGTTCCCTTTGAACCTGCTGACAGCCTGTGTTACCTGTTGTCTTACTGAGTGCCGGGCCCTGAGCTAGGGGCTCTGTGTCACAGCCTTATGAAACAGGTAGTATTCTTCATCCATTTTAAAGGCAAGGAGTCTGAGGCTTAGAGAAGTTACAAGTTGCTGAAGGTCATACAGCTGTTAAGTGAAGGAATCCAGCCTTTGACTCTAAAGTATGTTTGTAACCACCACAGCCATCCAGCCGTCTCATTGTATCTTCATGTTGGGAATCCAGCATACATGGGCAAGGGTCCACCGCAAGTGATTAGACGTCTTAATTTTAAAACTTTTTATATATCATTGTGTGTGTGTTTCTATACCAGAGCTAATTTGAAGGAAAATGTGAGGCTTTCCTAATGCCCCAAAATGTTGTTTCAGGGACAAAAGTCTGGAAAAAGTGGAGTCATGGGGTAGAAAGAAATAGCTTATGGAAGCAAAGCATTTGAATTCGTATCCTGATTCCACCATCCTAGATGTGTGGCCTTTGGAAAATTGCCTTATGTATCTGAGACTTCCTTTCCCCATCTGTAAAATGGAGATACTTATATGCCCTTGTCATGAAGAGTCAATGAGATAATACATACTATAATATACGCCTAGTAACAGTAGGACTCTGCCACTGTTAGGTGACTTCCATCTTCTGTGATAAGATGTGTGTCTGTGCGTTTGTGTGTGCATGTGTGTGTATGTGAGGATGTAGGGAAAGGAGGACTTTTTGTCACATGGTTTTGGCCAGTATGTCCATTTGACTTTTATAAATATTTTGTAACAAATGATCCTGGTGGAATTGATCGATATCCCATAGTAAGAGAAGGAAAACAGTGGAGAAAAATATTATACTAGTGTTTAATAGAATTTTTCTTGGACCATAATTATATCAGATATACGTTGATGCTTATGAGATTCTAATATGATTACCTTATAGTAGATCTCTTATTTGTCAAATTTAACTTACTTGAGTCTTTCTTAAAGGTATCGTTATAAATTGTTTATGTTTCTCCATCTCAAAGAACTTTTATATAAAATTTTATATTTAGAAAGAGAAATAATGATACTAAATAAAACATGTAACATTTTCGATGTATTTGATACTGTTAAACAACATGGCTTTTTTGATATTTCCAAAAGAAAAAAAAACCCAACTCTAACTTAAATTAGAAAACTATACATTAGCCAAATGCATATGGTTATCTAGAGATAGCCTAAAATTCTGAAAGCTACACAATAGTATTTTTAATTTGTTTGGGCAAACATGTTGGCATTCCCTGTAAAGCATACTCCCTTTCTTATTCAACACCAATAGCTATGTGAATAAAAGACTCAAATCGTTTCTTTCTTGAGTATTGTTCATTTGACTCTTAGAAAGTAGAGTAATATGTTGGGCCATAGAAAACACTACAGATGGTTTAGGACTGAGATGCATTTAGCATTTAGCGCTTTTGACACCCAGATTATTCATTAGGCAGTTAGGAACAGCTGAAAGAGTTGAAAGGAAGACTCCAAGGTGTCTGCTATTCTGGGCGCTGGGAACTGAGCAGGGGTGGGACATAGTCCCTATTTTATGGGGCTTATATTATAGAAAAACTTTCACCCTTTTTCTCCTACATTTAATTATGGAACTGACATTATATCTTCTCTCTGAATAAAGGTAGCACAGCAGACTGTGATGTAAGTTATCTGTATTATATTTTTTACTTCACCTTGATAATACTGAGGTCTGACTTCCTGTTAAAATAATAGGATTTAGCACCCAGCCATGATTTTGGTTAGTCTGAAAAGATTCTGCATATGCCAAAAAAAAAAAAAAAAACCTCTTTTCTTAAAATTCCCCAGGCTGATTCATGTGCTGGACAGGTCTTTTAATTTGGCATATTTTGCTGACCTTGACAAAAGAGACCTTCAAATACCACTAAAACTCTTTAGTCCTGGGTAGCTCTTCAGTAATTCAGGATTTAGCTACTTATTCTATTTTTGGCAAGAGTTTCTAATATGTCGGCTGAACGGATTTTCCTTTCTGTGTTTTTGATCTCATAAAATCAGACTGCCAGTACCTGTGTTTTTGATCCTGTATTTTTTTTTTTCCACATTTATAGCTGTTCCCTGGCCAGATTTGGGTATCTGTCTATTGCAGCTGATTCATGAGCACTCTGGCTGGCCTCAGAAAGGACAGAGTGAAATTTCATAGAGCACTTTGGCATGTCTCTCTCCACCATTTCTCATAGACTGGGGGCATAAATAATTTGTTAGGTACAGAATGTGCAGAAATATAAAGAGGAGTGGCTGATGAGATAGTGAGTCAGGAGACATTATTAAGTGTGGGCATCTGATGGAAGATTTAGGGTGCCAAGGAGTTTGGAGTAGATCTTGATAGCAGAGAGGAAGTCCTTGAGTACAGGAATAGTGTAATGAAAACTATATCTTATAAGAAGGTCTTGATTTAGTATCTTGGATAAGCTAACGTGGGAAAAAATAGGAAGCAATAAGAAGTCATAATAGTACAGACAGGTGATAATGATGTTTTAATGATAATTTTAAGATTCCTCTGCTTAAGTAGAAAATGGTTGAAGGTAAAAATAATATTTTTTCTCAATTTTTGAACAATTGGGAAGCATACAGATTTAGACAGTCTTGAGAAAATTTAAGTAATGAGTTTAAGGTTCTACTAGTTTTCATCTTCCATTGTCCATTCTAGATTTCTTTATGCCATGCTTCTGTTTGTCTCAGTTATGTAGTCCCTATGCTTAACTGAATGATTTAGAAATAATTTGAGGTTTCTGTAATTAAACATTTTTACTTGAAAGAGGAATTTTACATAACCCATAGTAATATGTATGTATGTATCTACCCTACCTACCTGTCATTTTTCTATAGCTATAAAATTGTTCAACATAACACATAATTAACTTTACCAATGCAAGTCCAAATTATAAAATGGGAATTTTATCCAGTTATACATTCTTCGTCATCATCCATTTGCTCATTCATTCAGAAAAAATCTGTCTTCTCAGGAATTTGTAATTAATATTTATAAAACATTTCAGGATGACTTTGAAAGGCAGATCAGTGTGGGTTTTTCTGATCTTGTATTTCTGAGGTCCCCTTAGAGTCCACTACTTCACAATGCTCACTGGTAATCTCAGATAAAACAATAGCAGCCATATGTACCACCCAGGTTATACCTAGGGATTGAAATAGATTAAACATTGACTCAGAAAAATAAGTTGGGGTTGTTATCTCAAGCACTGGTAGATTTCTATAGTTTTTGCTGGACTCAGACATATGTTCATTAAAGAGGAACAGTAAAATCCATTATTATTTCATTTCAACTCTCTAGATCTCAGGTAATATACTAGCCACTAACCAAATGTGACCAGTCTGAACTGAGATGTACTGTATGTATAAGATACACTCTGGATTTTGAGGATTAGTAGAAAAGAATGTAAAATACGTCATTAATTTTTGTAATGATTACATATTGAACTAATATTTTTGAAATATTAAGTTAAAGCTATTAGTAAAATTATTTCATTTGTTAATTTTTTACATAGCTACTAGAAAATCTAAAGTTAAACATGCAGCTCACATATTTTTACATGACAGCACTAGTCTAAACATTCTTGCAAATACTTGCGTGAATGAGTAGGCTTATGAAAATTCTATTTGCCAGATTTCCTTTGGCTTTGTCTACAGTAAAATGCCACACTTGTTGGGGTCCATATCTGTCCTCCCACAGTCCTACCCCAGAAACCTCCCATATTATTTGATTAGAGAGCAGAAGCATCTGCTTGAAGTGAGTACAGATGTGCTCTTCTGTGAATACCAAACAGAAAAATCATAGGAAGCAGAGGAAGCCGCTGTTCCCACTGTTTAAAAAGACTCACTGATTCCTTTCTAATTGGCTTGTGCTTGCTCTGTCTTGCCAGATCTGTCTCAGTTCCAATGCATTTGGGGTCTGTGGCTATCCTTGAGGACGATCCAGTCTGCTAAGAGCCATCACATTTGGCTAAACTCAGTGACTCTTGGACAAGGTACATTGATCTGTATAATCTTGGTAATAAAAAAATCTGAGGCCTTAGGGAGGAGAATTTTCCTCTTCCTTTCTTTTTTGGGGGCAGAGGGGGATCCAAAATTTATTTCAGTTGCCTTCACCTGGTGAGATGCCTGTTGGGACAGTCAATACTTTCCAGAGTAGACAAGTTTTTGACTCAGCCTCCACCTCTGCCCCTGACTATGGCCCCAACAGACTGGTGCTGTAGGAAGGTTGGGCTGACCGCAATGACATCAGTCTTGAAAGGGAAGAATGGAAAACTTTTATTGAACACCTGCTGTGTGCCAGACACTGAGGGTTGTTTACTCACATTCTCTCAATTAATCCTTACTCCAAGCTCATGACAATGTTTTCTAATATTCTGCTTTTACAGCAAAAAACCCTGAATATCAGAACAATCCCCTAACTAGCAATGATGGAGCCTAGATTTGAAATCAAGCATCTCTAAGTGCATTCATGATTTTTCATGTTACCGTTTTACTGGGAATGCATCTCCTGTTTCATTAGATGTATCATCAGTAAAATTACTAATAGACCCTTTTTTGAGTTTATTTATTATTTGCATTTTTACCCCCAACTCTAGTTAGGATTAAAAAAATCAGATTTTCCTACCTTATACTGTTTTACAATTACTTTTTAAATAGCATTACTTATAATTTACCCACACTTCATTAAATAAACTCCAGGATTGACTTTTAATTATCTTGAGGAACTTCTGGTCATTTGTAAACTGTTACTTCTTTAAAAACAATGGCTAATAGGTATATATGGTTTTAACTACATGCCAGGAACAGTTTTCAACACTTTATTTATATCCTCTCATTTAATTATCTGTCAAACCCTATCAGGTAGGGACTATTTTGCTGTTAGTGCCATCGAGTCAATCCCAACTCCTAGTGACCCTGTGAACAGCAGAGCGGAACCCTGCTGGGTCTTTTTGTGCCATCCTCTCACCTTCCAATGCTATATCAGACAATGTTCCGCTGCTATTTGTAGAGTTTTCACGGCCAGTTTTTTTGGAAGTGGGTGGCCAAGTTCTTCTTCCTAGCCTGTCTTAATCTGGAAGCTCTGCTGAAACCTGTCCACCATGGGTGACCCTGCTGGTATTTGAAATACCGATGGCACAGCTTTCAGCATCATAGTAACATGCAGCCGCCACGGTATGACAACCCACAGACAGGTGGTGTGGGTCCCTGACCAGGAAAGGAACCTGGGTGCTTAGAGGCTGAATCTTAACCACTAGACCAGCAGGGCTGGCTAACAAAGATGCTATTATTATCCCCATTTTACAAATAAGGAAACTGAGGCAATGGAGATTAGTGACTACTAAGTAGAAGAGCCAGAATCAAGCCCAGTCAATCTACTTCCAGAGTCTACATGCTAAACTTCTATGCTGTTCTGCTGCTTCCTGATTATTCAGTGACCTGCTCTTTATAGTTCTCTTTGAGAAAGATATCAATTTATTGCCAGTTTCCATTTCCCAGGAAGAATAATAGAACCAATCAGAGAAACACAGTGGAAGATGAACTGAATTTAAGTAGTTAAGTTTTGAAACAGAAACAAATATTTAAATTATCTTTAGTGTTTTGCTTCTTGTGCATCTATGTTTTGTGAATATGTATCCTTTATTATAGATGTTCAATACGAATTCAAATTCACTTCAAATTTACCTAGCTTTTACTTTAGTGATAAAACTATTGAGGGCTTCTTGGGCATTGCCAGTGGTTGGTATTTGCATCTTTCTCTGGGTCTCTCATCTTTCAGATCAAAAGGCAGAACAAAGTGTCTGTCTCTACCAACCCTGAAAATACCCGTGACAGTGATGTGACAAGAGTCTCATCTAAACTGCTGAGATGTTTGGGTCTTGAAGTTGAAAAGACCAAAAGGGAGGGAAAATGGCAGGATATTCTGAGTGTAAACAGGATATGGAGGCTTCTCAAAGTGAATCAACTAAGTTGAATTGTCAGCTTTTTGAAAAGATGTCCTCTGTCCCGTATTTGCAGAGATCTCTCACACAATGTTCATTCAGTTGACCAGTTTTGCTCACTTTGAGCCAGTTCTCTCTACTCTAATTCCTTTGACATAGTCAGCCTCCAAAACGCGCATCAGGTCAGCTACGTCTCTGGGTAGAGGTTTGCCTTTACCTTTGTAAGATGTAGCTCAACGTTTATTAAAGGCTTTCAGTGACATGGAGAACTTTGTTTTCAAAATGTACGGTAAATTGCACAGAAAATGGTCTTTAATTTTTCTGATCTAATTCTGGAAGTAATTTTCTATGTATTTCCCCCCATCATTCTGAGATGTGGAAAATGGTGCAGAATTTAACAGATGAAAGAATTTAATGTGTAGTCTATTTCCTTAATGTTTTTGTGCTGTATAGCTATTGCTGATTTTGAAGTATGTTGTGTAACATTTTAATTCGAATGTAACAGTCCTCTCATTTGACTCTCTTTCTGTTGTGTGTGTTTGAAGAATGTGAAGGCAAGACAGCTTAAAGTATATATTGTTCTGAAATTTGGTTGTTATGTTGATAACAAAAATCAGCCTCTGGGCTTCTGTGTTTGTCAGAGAATGGAAGGTCTAATTACCAAGTTCGTTTGCCTGATGATTCAAATGATCCTTTAGGTTCTGTAACGTTTATACTGATGTTTCCCTGTTCTTGAGCTTCAGGTTCTTCTTTCAGGTTCTCTCTTCTCTTCAGTCTGTCTCCACTAAACACATTTGGGAGGGCAGGGCTTACCAGGCAGCTGTACTCTCTCCGCCTTCATGCACCTTCAAAACAAGATCATAGAACAAGTCTCATTAGCTGAAAACAGTAAGAAAGCATTCAGTCTGTAGAATGGATGTGCTATACCGTCATCCACTGAATTCCAAGCGTACAAAAAAGTCTTCGCAGACAAGCAGTCACATAAAAAAGACGTAGTAGTGAAATTCCTGTGTTCTTTCTCTTTGCTTTCCATCCTGAAGACTCCCATGTCACTTTTTTGTTTAAAATCTAACAATATCTGCCCATCGTACCTTGAAATAATCTCATCCTTCACAGTGACCTGCAAGGCCCTGTGTGATCTGGTCCCTGCTAACCTCTTAGAACTTATCTCTGTGATTCCCCCATTGTCACTCTGCTCAACACACTGCCCCCATTCTGTTCCCTAAACAAGCCAAGCTCTTTCCTGACTGATGGTCTTTACGCGGGTTATTCCTGCTACCCCAAATATTTTCCCTTAGATCTTCTCATGCCTGAGTTCTTCTTACCATTCAGATTTCAGCTCAAATATTACTTTCTCAGAGAAGTTTTATCTCCCCACTCACTTTAAAGTGACCGCCACCCTGCCTGAGGTCACTTTACCCATTTAAAAAATTATCTTGTTTATTTATTCCCATCCCCTCATTCTTCTCTCTCCATTATATTAAGTTCCATGGAATCAAGAATTTTATAATTTATGTTAACCTTTATATTTCCAGCTTCTAGAGTACTTCCTGGCCTATAGTAAGTACTCGATAAGTACTTGAGTGAATGAGTGGATAGAGTAGTCACAACACAACTTATTCTTTACATCGTGGTTATGTGGATCAGCTTTGTATTGGGCAGGATCTGTGCAAAGGTTGCAAAATAGCTTTCATCAAAAGAGACAACAGAAGAAAAGTGGCTTTCCAAAGGACTGCATTCATATGAATGAGAAGCTGACAAGAGCCTTCAGGAAGAAATAAAAATTCATGAAACAGTTCCAAGAGGAAAAAGGAGACTTAACATTAGTTATGTGGTAGCACCTCTGAAAATTAAAGATGAGTTAAAGTTAGACTAATTGCATAAAGGAGTTTCTTTGTTTGACTGTAATCATTATGTGGAATCACCTATGCCCCAAATTGATCTTACTAGATTTCGGGAAGAGAAAGACAATTACTTGGGCACAAATGCATTTCCTTCCTTTCTTATTGCATAGTTTCAGTGCTTTTGGTTTGATAAATTGCCTAAACTACCTGGCTGGCTTGAAGGGAAAGTTATGTTTTTACATTTATATTAAACAAAAAACTTGTGCTTTAAAAATAAATCATCACATCTGATGGTATTGCCTCTCTTTCATTTGTTTTCTATCAATTGTGAGTTAAAGGTTACGTACAGAACAATCCCAGGGGTGCAATTTACTCTTCCAGGTAGCAGTAAAGCCCTGTAACCAATAACCATCACAAACAGAGGAGCTGTCAGAGACCAGATTCATTGCTCCCATTCCCAAAGTCCTTTTGTTTTTAGAAGACACTAAAATATGTTCTCTTTTCTTAGCCCACAAGAATTTCAAAGATGTCCTTTGACCTGTCTTTTGGCACCATACAATCAATATAGAAAAAAACCTCAGTTGCTCCTTAAGATCACATTTTGGAGGAAAGATGGTGGGCACACAGAAATTATACTGAATGACAATAACTATATTGTCTTGGAGCTTTTAAAATTTGGTCCAGGGCGTGGAATAAGGTCATGGCGGACTCAGTATAATTTTTAGTGGACAATGTTTTCTCATTACAAGCCTTCCCTGGGAAAATAATATAAACTGTGATATTTATGTTATAGGGGAAAAAGACATTTCCTCTACCTTCTCTGGGTTCGTGTGGCCGGAGAACGAATTAAATTCACATGAGACAGAACAGCAAGAGAAAATTAAACAAAGCTTTATGAGGACCATGGCCCGGGGCCTTTCTTCCCGAAGGAAGAAAGGGCACCGAAGAAGTGGGGTTCACAGAGTGGTTATATACCCCCAAACAGGGTGTTTCACATGTGATTGAAATGTACCTCCCACAATAGTCACAAGATTGCCCTGTCAGCACAGTGCTTGATGGACACAGCAGGTAGTGGTCTGCTATCTTGGAGGGCGTAGCAGGAGGCAAGTCTATTGTCTTGAGCTGGGTGGTCACAGGTGAGTGCAGCAATCAGTTCCTAGCCTAAGGAAAGATGCTTAATCCTTAAAGAAATTCCAATGTTGGGAGGGGGAGGGGAGTCAGTTACAGGAGGTTACCAGAGAAGCACAATAAAATGCAGATTTAAGTCCTGGCCTTCCCCATTGATAAAGAGTTTCTAGAGACAAGGTCGTCTCCCCTTGTTCCTGGTACAGAGGGAGATATTTTTACAGATGGAGAATTCCTTTACAATGTAAATGTCTCTTACAAAGGGTAAGTAAATTCTGTTTTTCAGTTGCTTTCCTGTCTGCAAAGTAACTAGCCTCAAATAATCATCATGCCAAAGAGACATATCTTGGGTTCGCCAAATCCAGGTCCCCACAATGTGTTAGCTTTGTTGTCGGCCTGCCTAACTCACGCTGCCATTCCTGGCATGGTGCTGGTGTCTCCCAGGGCCTGTTGTTACCATGCACAGTGAAGTTCAGGGTGAACTTTTCCTAGCGTTTTCCTCAAGGTTTTACCTTTTCTAGTCTTTCCAAGTGACTACAATAATAAATATTCAACTTTTGAGCTGTGTGACTTTTAAAATCCCTTTAATTTTTCTGGACCTAAATATTCTCATTTGTAGGACGTTGCCACCGAAGGCACTAAGATCTTTCCCAGCTCTAAAATATAAAGACAAATTAATCAATGTACTTTTCCACATGAGGCAGCTCTTTTTGACAAGATATTAGTGTTATTAATTTTTGTAACCTATTTTTGTCATTTTGCATCATAAAGAAGTAGATTAACTGTTTTTTGATAACTCTGATGAAGAGTATTTACTAAATTAAAGAAGGCATTCAAGATAAAAGCATTATAAATGTAGCAAGGATTCTATCTTGAACACAAGGGGACATTTTAATATGTCAAAGAGCAGTGGGGGTGGCGGCCAAAGTGGGAAATGTCAGATTATATTAATTGAGGAAGTGAGGCAATCCCTTAGAAAGAACCAGCCCTGAGGAAATGCATCAGGATAATAAACTTTCCCCAGGAGCCAAACTTTTGGTATCAGAAGAGAGAACTTGTTCTGAAGACAACTTGCAAATTTCCGTTTGAACTCATTCCTGACCCATGGACAGATGTCATGAAATCGGAACCTGTTTCACTAGGCCTTAGGCCCCCCAGCTTGCCCTCACCAACAGATTTTAACAGGGAAGGTGGCCTTACTCTCTCCCCTCTGTTACCACACCAGTAGACTTTGAGGGCCTCATGTATATTGATGGTGTTTTCTAGTAATAGACAGCAGAGCAGGATTAGCACCAACTGGGAATGAATTTCCTCATGAGAAGATGGAAAATATCTCCTGAGAATTCCTCAAGTACTTGAGGATGGCTGGGGGAAGCTTTTCAAGAGGTTGAAGATGAGCCTTGGCAGGTTGTCTCTGAGCCAGTGAAATTTAGGTTGTTACAATTAGTGAGACTTGGTTAGAACATTGTAGAAGCTCAGGCTACTAATCTATAAATGAAGCCCATTTTCTGAAAGCCTGGAGCTATGAATTTAATGCAATCAGGTATGTTTGTTCAAAGCTTAGCAATAGATATTCAGATGTTTGAAGAAAATTTTTAGATTTACATCATTTAAATATTAAGTTTTCAGCCAACAGAAGTTGGTACTCAGTCCTTTTAGCAATAATTGCATAAACGATGACCCAGAGTAGTATGGAATCTAAAATATATGAGGATCGCTTATGAAATATACATTAGAGCAGATGGTCATGAGGAGAGCCAATTGGACAGAATAATAAACAATGCAAATGAAGAAATTCATAGTTAATTAAAGAAGATTAAGGGTACTTAAAGGGGACATAAGGACCTAGGGGCCTTCTCAAGCCAAGGATTAGTAGGCTGGTGCCCTGCCACGCTTTCCTCTCCAATGTGTTGCTAATGAAAGGATGGTGATGTGTAGAATAGATGAAAAACCTTCATTAAAATACGATCTTCAATAACCCAAATCCCTCGACTCAACGTACAGGGACAGAGGGTCATAAATTCATGTGCAGTTTGGTCTTCGTACTCCTCTCTTTCATTCTGCTCTATGCATTGGGATCCCATTAACTTTTAAAAGGACTTTCACGCACAGACGATAATCAATCCGTTTAGTGGGCTTGGTGACTTCATGTACTTTCTAGTCTTCAGCGTGGGAAGCACTGCTTTACAGAATGCTCACTCTCAGGGACTTTGTCCTGAGGATGTACTCTTCCACTGATATTTGTAGAATGAGTGAAGGAGGTCGTTCGGGGAGAAAAACAGTTTCCCCTTAGATTTAACATATTTTACACTTAAATTCCAAGGATCATTTGCTAAATCCTATTCATTTTTTCAAGATTCATGTCAAATTAACATTTACATTTATCATCTATTCATTCACTCATTTATTTATTCATTCAACTAGTCAACATTTATTGAATACCCTATAGGGTGTGAGCTGTTCTGTTTGAGACTGATTAATAAAAAATGGTCTTTATCCTTGATAGATTCACTGTTTAGAGAGGCAACTGAACATGAAAATATTTTACGTATACCATGAGAGAATTACTGTAATAAAAATTATACAAATTCTAGGTGAGCATAGGAGAAGAAATTCTGTCTCTGCTTGATTGGAGTGAAAAGGAAGTTTCATGAAAGGAGTCAGAGAAGGTAACTTCTGAGCTGAATCTAAAATAGGCTTTGCAAACCCTGGCCTGCAGACCAAGTCTAGCCTCTGTCTGTTTCTGTTTAACACAATGTCCATGCCAACTTTTCTGGTACAAAACAGCAGAATTGAGTAGCTGTGACCGTGACAGTATGGTAGCAAGGCTAAAAATACTTACTCTCTGGTCCTTTATAGAAAATTTTTGCTGACATCTGGTGTAAAATATGGTGGTTTTACAGGGGCCAAGCTTAGAAAAAGTGCGTGTCCAGAGGATTAGAAACATGGTGAGAGAAGTTGGGTGATTAGAATAAAGATGAAATGTTCAGGAGGAAGCACGTAGATCACTTTGGTTAGAGGGAAGCCATCACAAAATCAGAGGGATAAAGATAGAAAGGTAGTTTGAACCAAAATTTTAGCATTTAAATGTTGGTGACACTCTTTAAACTCTCCAGGGGGAACATAGCGTTGACTTTTGGGGAGTGTTTATACTTTTCTCACTCAGCTTTTAGGGAGGAGATGCCCTATGTGACTGTGATTTCAAAAGAGGAGCTTCCTGCTCAGGAAAAGAAAGTAAAAGCCATATTCTTTTATCTTTGGCTCATCTTTGGGATTATGCATTTTTGGAATGCCATTCAACAAATATGGAGAGATAGGCCTGGGGTTGCCTGATAATATGGGAGAGGTTTTGGACCGAGGGAAATCTATGTCAGAACCAAAGTCTAGGCCAGGGTGAAGGAGGCATCATCTAAGCCACTTAAATTGGTCTAGTCTGGGCAAAGCCATCCTTGCAATTTAAAAGTGAGCTAGCTCAGCTCATCATTAAAGGTTTGGAGTCAGAGCCTTGAATAGAAATAAGTTTGAGGACGTAGGATTTGAGGTCCTAGATGTTGCCTATCTGTCACCACATTTCACCGCAGAGAGACAACTATAACAGTGACAGGTGGCTTGCAGGTGTGTGCTTCCAGCTCCCTCAAACAGATGGTGCATGAACCTAGAAGAGTGGATTCAAAACCAGTCAGTACACCAGAATCAACTGGAAGGTCTGGAAAGTATATACTCCTGGGTTCTACCCCAGACTTGATTCACAATTTTTGAGCCTGGATAGCAGAAATATTTAAATTGTTAAAAGGCCCCCTAGATTATTATTATTATTGAACCATTTTGATACAACATTTGGGAACCACTGTTCCTCAGGACGTATCTGTTCAGGATCACACAGTCAACCCTTATGTGTTTCTCACACAACACTAGAATTTTGCTGTGTGTGTGCCCAGTGATGTGACTGATGGATAGTCTAAAGAAATAGTTTATTTGATAACCAATATAAAAGCCACTAGAAGTTTTAATTAGCAAGCAATATAAAATAGGGAGCGATATGTTTTAAGATTATTAATAATATGGCAGAGTTGTATAGGTGGATTAGTGAGAACAAATACCTATGCGTAATTCAAGTCATTGAGTTGGAATTAATGTGGACATCACTCTAATTTAAGCTTTTATTGATACAAGAGTTCTTCCAGAAATTTCCTAACTGATAGGTTTTAGGGAAAAATCTGAATTCTTTCAGGAAATCTCATTGCTACTTGTGAAAGACTACGACTCTCTTAGATATAATGATAAAAATGTCTTTCTTGGGGCTGACCTGGTGGCATAGCAGTTAAGTTCACGTGCTCTGCTTCAGTGGCCCAGGGTTCACAGGTTCAGATCCTGGGCGCGGACCTACGCACCGCTTATCAAGCCATGCTGTGACAGGCGTCCGACGTATAAAATAGAGGAAGACAGGCACAGGTTTTAGCTCAGGGCCAATCTTCCTCAGCAAAAAGAGGAGGATTGGTGGTGGATCTTACTAAAAGGGGCCAATCTTACTCGGAAAAAAAAATCTTTCTTATATGAAGCCAAAACATATTCCTGTATTTTCCACTCAGCGATTGTAATTTATACGTCCTTAAACAATAGTGAAACAAATCAACATCCTCTATTTTAACTGACTCATTATGCTTCTCCTTAGTCCATTCTTTTCCAATCTCAAATGCCCAGTTTTCCCAAAAAAAAACCCTCAAAGAGCAAGCTTTTCAAATTCTGATCACTTGGTACATGACCTGGTGAACATACTTTAGATCAGTATTTCCCGAAGCCTGCCTTTTGTGATACTAGTTCCATGTCAAATTCATCTGTGAAAGGCTGCAAACTCTACCTCCTTAGAACTTCACAACACATACCAGCCTGGGCATTTTCCGAGGGAAACTGGGTCCAAGAACACTGTCTTTAAAACGGTGTATGTTTAATCTTGTACTTTTCAAACTTATTTGATCACAGTAGCCTTATTTTCTGTAACATATTAATATTCCGTTGAACACATTTTGAGAAGTACTGCTGTCTGTTGGCAACATCCACCTCTTTAAATGTCAGTCATTAGGGAAAAAATGTGACATTCCAAATGTCACCTTATCTGTGCTGAGTTCAGACTTTCTCTTTCAAAGATGTGAACACTGTGTTCTTCTTTTCTTTTGAAATGTTCTTCTTAATAGTTCATGACCACATTAGCATTTTTTGGTATTTGCATTATCCTACTGACTCATTGAAATTTTGGTCAACTGATGTCATTAAGGCTTTTCACATTAAATGCTATCAAATTAGGTCATTCCTAGCCTCCCTTCTGCTTGATTAAAAAGAATAAATGAGAAACTATACACATTCTTAGTAAAATTGGATTGATTTCACCCCAGAATTTGATTTCTGGGAAATAATTTAAAATCTTGATTTGGCGAGTTGCTCCTTTCAGGTATATTTCATCTAGAAGATTCATAAATAGGCCTTTTATGCTTTAATCTCAGTCTGGGTCTAAGCTTTAAGTCCTGTGGTTTGTGGTAGACATTCGTTTCTCTTACACATGGATTTGGTTTTTCACACGCCGTGGATACAGCTGCTCAACTTGCTGCATGTCCATTTAGCTACAAATACTTGGTTCTCATCTCTCTACTTTATTCACAATATAGTGTGGAAGATTTCCTTAATGTCTGGCTGAAGTTGATGCACTATTTCCATATCACTCTTAATTCTAGCCTCTGAAGAGTTGCTTTTTCTATCTTATATTGCATGCAACCCAGCCCTTTGGTCTTCATCCCTTTTTGGTATTCCTGAGAGAGATGCCAGGGATTATGTCTGGCCTAGTAGAAGGAATTAACGTTTTGTCTTGCTTTATTACTGCTTTATAGTTAGTGTCTGTGATGATGTAAGGTAATGATGTGGAGAGAACTTTTCATTTATACTTTTTACTTTTAAGTAATGATGTAAGTTGATTTTAAAAAAAAGACAAGAAGCACAGTGTTTGTTGAAATTCTAAGTGTGAGTGTCTGCTAGTAAGTGTTGGAATCTAATGTGAGATGTGTGCTAAATTACTTTGCAAATGGTCACCATATAATTTTAGACATGATTATATCTAGTTTAAAATAATTATAGAATTGACAATCCAGATTTCTGTCTCTCCCTCGCTCATCTATAGAGCTAGGAGTAGGAAGGGTAGGGGCTAAAGTTCACTTGTGATGAAACTTGTCTTTCTGAAGACATGGTACAAAACAAGAAGCACCACTGGAATCCTTTCTGAGCCCAAGTTTCACGTGTGACTCAGGAAGAATAATGCACTAAGGTGTTAGTTCTCTTTGCACCGACTGGAACCCCTTGATCTCTGGGCCTTAAAGTTGCACTTAGTCCTAGGTGAAGGTGACCTCAAACTCTTTTACTTAGTGCAAAAATTGATGTTTAAGGTCACTGCTGACCATTCAATACACTTTGGAAAGATACCAATGGCCTCTTCTTAAAATGTATAGTATCCATTGCATTGTCAAATGTAGACGTTAGCTTTCCACTCTCCTCAGCCATCTTACATTATTGATGAGTGAATATGATAAGAAAATGGTGATGAAAAATGTTGTTGTTAAAGTTAAAGAGAAATCCATTTAATCTTCTCTACACAGGAGTAAATTATAGGCTTTCAATCTGAGGCAGAACTACACTGCAATCCATATGGAAGATGGAAAGGCCCTTGAAGACTTCTAGTAAAAGTTGTCTTCTCATAAGGTAATTTCTTATAATCTTTTCATTAACTCTGTTCCCTAACGTTACTAGGGATTTTTCCTTTAGAAGGAGAGAATTTAGAAAAATTGAATATTACTCTGAGAATCCATACGTATCAGCTGCTTTTAAATATTCTTCCCTGGGTACAGAACAGGATATAAATTTCCGTTGTTGGAATAAATGAATGTCATGCTATTACATATGGCAGATACATAGTGATGGAATTCTGCTGATGTTTTCAGCAATGTTTTGCGAGATGATTCACTAACATAGGTAATTCGGAGAGAGAAGGAAGAGGAGAGTTGAAAGCCTGAGGGATAATGCCCGTATTTAACTGTCCAGCATATCCAGGCAAGCAGTGACTCGACTTTAAGTGGCTCTGGGCTGGTGTTTTCTTCCCAGTGCTCCTGACACACTTCATGCTGAGGAATACTTACATCTGTCTTTGCCTTCGTGTAACTGGAATCTAGCCAGGCAAAGCAAAATATAAAGGCAAAGAAGAATTTATTAGAGTAGGATTCAGCATTACTGCAACTGTAGAGTAGAAGGTCAAATTCATTGATTTTGATAAAAACGGATATAGTAACTATAATCATTCCAAGTGATTTTTGTCTGAGAGGAGCATGTTTATGGTAGATTAGATGTTGCCACAAGCAGAGGCATTGGCTTGATCTTGAACATTGTGTAAATGATTAATCTGATACTGATTCATAAAGGAGGAGTCTCATTTCGTGAGGATGACTCTTCATTAAGTTGAAATGTAAAATGGGTCAAGATAAAATATAATCATGAAACTATCTTCTGAATTATCAGCAAGGAAGATCAGAAAATAATATCCAGGACAAATGTCAAATGGAATGACTTTTAAAGATTGAAAACAGATTACATTGTTGGTTATCCGTAAATAAAATAATATGGAAAGCAAAATAAAAAAATAGTTTGGTGGGAAGAGCAAGTGTGATAGTGTTACAAAAAGCAGCAATTGGGATCCGTTCTGTAACCATCATATTAGGACCTTCCTTAAACTGGAGATGGTTCTCTTTTTTTATTATTATTGAATAAATTTGACATGTAACATTGTGTAAGTTTAATGTGTTACTTTGATACATTATGTATTATAATGTGATTGCTGATACAGCGGTATTTATCACATTACGTAAATATAGTCCAATATTATTGTCTGTATTCATTATACTGGGCATTAGATCTCTGTGGCTTATTTACTACTCATTACAAGTTTGTACCCTTAAACACCATCACCCTTATCCCCTCCCTCTCCTATCCCCTGGTAACCACCATTTCACTCTCTGTTTTTTACAAGTTTAACTTTTTTAGATTCCACATATAAATGATATCATACAGTGCTCGTCTTACTCTGTTTGACTTATCTTACTTAACACATTGTGCTCAAAGTCCATCCATGTTGTCGCAAATGGGAGGATATCCTCCTTTCTCAGGGCTGAATACTATTTCATTGTGTACATGTACCACATCCTTTTTATTCAGTCATCCTTCGGTGGCATTTGGGTTGTTTCCATATCTTGGCTGTTGTGAATAAAGCTGCAATAAACATGGGAGAATGTGGTGAAAAGAGAAGTCTATTGTTGGTGGGAATGTAAATTTGTTCAATCACTATGGAAAACAATATGGAGTCTCTTCAACAAATTAAAAATAGATCTACCATATGATGCAGCAATCCCACTTTTGGGTATATACCCAAAGGAAATGAAAACAGGATTTCAGTGACATATCTGCCCTCCCATGTTTATTGCAGCATTATTCACAATAGCCGAGATATGGAAACAACCCAAATGTTCCTCAATGGAGATAGTTTTGGGATCAGAGGTGGATAGACTGTCAAGGTAGTTGTTCCATAAATGCTTCCTGTTCAATGAAAAAGAGAATCTGAAAGGTCATACAAACCAGTTTGTAAAGAACAGAAACTTTAAAGCGCTTATAGGAGAAAGAGCCTCTCTTCTTTGTTTATTTGTTTTCTGGACTTTTCTGTTCTTCACATACGTATGTCAAAATTTACGTCAATTTTATTTATCAGTACATTTCAAAATGGAAATTTATTGTATAAAATAGTAATACAGAAGAATGTTTGGAAGTTAACTTATGAATTTCAGAGACTAAGTTTTTTAAATTGATTTTTCTATATGTATTTGAAGAAAATAAGTGAGTATGCTAATGCAAATATGTTAGCTTTCATCAATATACACTGTTTTGACTCAGCAGTAATCTCTGGTAACTTGTAGTCTATCCAGCTAAGCATGTTGAGGATAGTGATTTTTTAAAGATTTTGTATTTTTCAAGATTGGTAGCACAGACTCTAAAGAGTATTCACCAAGCCCCTAAGACTAGGCATACAAGTGCTATCCAATGCATACTTCTGGGGAGACTGAGTCCTTAAAAGGCGACTAGTAGAACACCTCCATACCATTGCTATTATTCCATTAATTTTCATTGTATTGGGGCAGTAATGAAATGGCATTTCTTTTCTTTCTTTTTTTTTTGTGAGGAAGATTGTCCCTGAGCTAACATCTGTGCCAATCTTTCCTCTATTTTATGTGGGATGCCACCACAGTGTGGCTTGACGAGCGGTGCTAGGTCCACACCCGGAATCCAAACTGTGAACCCCAAGCAGCCGAAGGGGGATGCACGAACTTAACCACTGCACCACCATGCCAGCCCCAAAATGACATTTCTTTTACTCTTTAAAAATTGACTTTTTTTTCATAGTTTATGTTGATTTTCTCCACAGTCGATTAGAATCAGTTTGATATTCCTCTGTCCTTGGGAGAGAAGCAATATGAACACCATTTAGAAAATCATAAAATTTAGAATAGCTCTCACATGATTTTTTGTTTTTGCTTGAGAATATACTACACAGATGTTGTGGATCCATGCAAACTACCTCTTTCAATTATTCCTTCATTCTTTATTCACTGTCAGTTGTCAGCTATTTATTAGCCACTTCTGTGTGCCAGGCATGCAGTAAATCTGAGGTTCTTCAGGTAATGGGTGAATCCAGGAGTCCTGCAGAAGGACGTGTGTTCTCCAGATTGATGAGGTGTCCTAAGAGAACTAAAACCGCAGAGGAGTCTAACACTGTGACTGAGGAGCAAGAGGTAAAGAAATTGTGTCAAGGTAGATAGCTCATGGGCATGAAGCTCACCGAGCTCATGAAGGGAAGCTTGGCCCCTTTCCAAATTTTAGTCGTCTCATTTCCCAGCTGCCAGGCCATCGTACTCAGTTTCTTTTGCCTGAAGTTCTGTTTCTCCCTCTTCTCTCAAATAACTCTGTATCCTGCTTAAGGTCTCAACTTAGGTTTCACATCTTCAAGGTCTTCCTTGACCCCCTAGCCTAGCCTCGACTAAATTTAGTCCTCCTGATATATGAGGATGTCACCCTTTATTTCTTTTTACTTTTTGATTTTACTACAGTTATCGCGTTTCTACATATTTGTCTGATGTCTATTTTTCTTGCTTCATTCTCCTTTTAAAAAGACCGTATTAACCAGGATAGAATAAGTCATGTTACAGGAACAATTAATTCTGAAACCTCAGGTGCTGAATACAGCAAAGGTTTATTCCTTGCTCAGGCTTCCTTTTGTGCAGGTCTGCAGTGATGTCAGCTTTAGACATTCAGAGACTCAGGACAACTGAGGCAGCCTTCACCATGTATTGCAGATGTAATACTAAGAGGTGTGTGTTTGTTTTAGTTTATTTGTTTTTTTGTTTTGTTGTCCTTGGTCTGGGGAAGAGAAATGGGAAAATGGCTCAAGGACTTCTCACTATCTGTTGGCTAGATCTAGGCATACAGTCCTGCACAGCTGGAATGGGATTGAGAAATGCAGCTTTCCTCGTGCCCCGAAGGGAGAGGAACCTGATATTCACGAACAAGGTGATCATCTTTGAATTGAAAACCTTGGGAGAAACAATAGTAAGAAGGAAATGATGTCCCAAATTAGGGCCAAGATTGAGAAGGAGCTTTTAGCAGTTCTAATTAGCTTTGGTCCAATTATACGACACGCTACTAAAAAGATTTGCCTGGGGGATTGCTAATTAATTTTCAGTAGTTATTGAGTAATTGTGGGGGAGTAGAAGAAGGTTAAAAGAAATTGAGAGGGGCAAGCATAATCCCTTTTCTAAAAATTTATAAGAAATGGAGCCTGTAAACTATAAACTGGTGGTGTATTGCAGGAATTGTTTGCGGATAGTTATGAAAAGTGTGGTCCACGATAGGTGCTTATCTGCAGACCCTTACTGCTCCATGTGATGAGAAGAGTGTAGAAACAGAGAGTAAGCATTTAGAAATTTTTGTAGACATTTGTCAGAGAATTTTACATCTATTGACTCTAGTAATGATTTAAAAATATATATATATTTTTTAAGATTTTTTTTTTCCTTTTTCTCCCCATAGCCCCCCGATACATAGTTGTATATTCTTTGTCGTGGGTCCTTCTAGTTGTGGCATGTGGGATGCTGCCTCAGCGTGGTTTGATGAGCAGTGCCATGTCCGTGCCCAGGACTTGAACCAAAACACTGGGCCGCCTGCAGTGGAGCGCACGAACTTAACCACTCCGCCACGGGGCCAGCCCTTAAAATATATTTTAAAAGTTAAAATTATTAAAATGCACTTGTGTTGGGGCCCAGGGCAGGTCACCCGCAAATATCGCACAATAGCATATTGACTATTTTGAATTAAAGTTACTTGAGAAACAAAAAGAGCATTCTGATTCTCCCATCTCTGTTCCCCAAAAGCAGGAAATGAATCTCCCATGTGAAAGTGCTCTCCTTGCATCTTCAGCACCCGAGCTGGGGATTCAGGGCCAGAAGCCTTTGTAAGTAAACCCTGCTAATCTACTACCTGAAACCTAAACTCTGCTGATTCCTTGCTATTTGTGTACCCCACAGCTGTGTTTCTTTGTCCTGTCGATTATTCACAAATTTATTGTTTCTTTATGTAAAAGATATATATACTGCCTGCTCTGTTTACTCTCTGAGCATCACTTCTTTGTGGTCTCCAATACGTATGTATTAAACTGGGTTTTTCTCCTGTTAATCTGGTCTTTTGTCAGTTTTATTACTAGCCTACCGTAAGAACACAAGAAGGGAAACGGGGATTTTCCCCTGCCCTGACACTTGCATTTTGTGTCTTTGATTTTGATGTTATTTCATTTTTCTAGCAACTCATTTTTATTATAGTTTACAAAACTTTCAGTCCACGATAAATTGAAAATTTAAAAAATCCAAATCGATCCATTGCCACAGATTGCTTGTGAAGCATTGGTTTGAGCACCTACTGAAGGGAGGAAGGCATCACTGGGAATGAGCATGTGTCGCTGTATTAAGACAGCAACTAGTATCAGACCACATGTATCTTTCTTTTTAATGACTGACTGGTAATGTCAGAGAAACAGTATATTTAATGTATATGGATTTTGGTACATGACAAGTTTTCTCACCATTTTGGAAAAGATGTTCAAATATGGGCTAGATACTGGCTTTATTAAGTAGATTGTCGTTTAAACGATGATGTACAAAGAGCTCTGGTTTATGAGTCAGCATCTACCTCTCCAGTTTCCCCCTCCCCCACACTGTTCCTGGGCACTTTCCTTCCACATTTGGTGGCTGCGTCCTAGCTCCTTCCTACATTTGTAATCCCTGATTTTAACAGTGGTATCTTTGCACCAGTTCTGATATGTGGTGTATGGGAAAAATCAAATAAAATAATTTGTAACAATTTAAAGGAAAAGATGGGGGAGAATTATGTAAAGCATATGTAATAAAGCATATATATTTCAATTGATAGAGTTAAATAATTTTTAAATTATTTATTGGCTATCAAAATAATGACAGTAATCTTAGATTGCATCATTAGGAGATTTATTGACTTATCTCTGAATTTGTATTCGACTTTTCTACTAAAGTGGATTTCAGTCAGTTTACTATTTATATATCTTTAAAAATAGCAATAAACTGTTGAAGTAGGTTCAATGCATTTTGTTACGTATTGTAGTATTGTAAGAGAAAGGTCTAAAATTTGTTTCTGAGCTATCTAGTGACCACAACAAAGAGAGAAGTAAGAATCATGGATAAGATAAAAGTAAAGCTTTTTCCAGGAAAAACCAATTTCCCCAAAGCCATACTTTTTGTGTTCTGGTAGAAAGAAAATTGCATGATGTAGTGGTCAGTGTCCACTAACAAATACATAAAATAAGTATAATATTGAGTTTGTTTGCCTCTTTCTTGTGGTGGCTCTTTGGTAGTCTAGCTTGATTAAAATATAATAAAGCATATCTAACATAGATTCTCAATTTTCAGGTTGCCTAAGGATTCTCTGGGGAGATTCTGACTCAGCAGATCAAGGGTGGTGTTCAGGAATCTGTGTTATTAAGAAGCACCTCAGTGATTCTGATGCCCATGGTCCAGAGATCACAGTTGAGAAACACTGATTTAGAGAAGTAGTTACAGTTTTCCACGTAGGTGGTTTATTAGAATTGAGCCTTATATAAGGATGGCTGGTATTTGTGATTCTGCTATTTGGCAAGAATCTGGATTGCAGAAATTAAAATTTTACTAATTCAGGAGGCAGACATATAAAATTTGACCTTAAATGCTCCCTGTTAAATGTACTTTAAAAAAAAAACTAGTTCTGCTATCCAGTGTATTTCTCCTGGCTCTTCACAATCAATAACTACTCTAAATGTAGGATTTTTATGAAAGAGAGAGCCTACACTGAAAAATTCCCATGGAAAACACTGATATGAAGGATTGCCTAAGGAGTTTCACAGATAATGAAGAATTATTTAAAATATTATCTTAAAGATCAAATTGGCAGATACCCACTACTTAACTATTTAAAAATTAATACACTAATTAGTTTTGTTTTATTTTGATGATTTAGAATATTTAGTTATATTTTATTTATTCTGTAACATGATTATATTGTGCAAGAAGTAAATGGCTAGTATCTTTTTTAACAGTGGTTCAAATTAATGTGTTTGATAATAGAAAAATAAGACATGTTTTGAAGATTTTCGGTCCTTTAGCCAACCTAGCACTACATGGCAGCAGGCAGGTACTAAATTTCTTAGAATTTGTGTTATTGATCCCTCGAGAGGATGTTTGAACCAATCTCAAAAGAAAATATCAGTCACTTTCTTACAGCTCAAGCAGTATTAAGAATCATAGAATAAGATGAAAAGAGTATGCTTTGTGCAAAAGAAAATCTTTTGAAAGAAATTCTGAAAAGTTACATAAAAAAGAATAGATTTCTGAGATAGCACAATTTATTTCAATTTTATGTATAAATATGAAATCAAATAATCCTAACTCCACGGTAAATTTTTAAGTCTCCTGCAAGTGGGTCAATTAACTATACTTTTTCTAAAAGTTGTTCTATTTTAAGAAACACATTAGGCGTAGCAGACTATAACCAGTCTCTTAAACATGGGATAAGTTTTTCCTTACGTAAACGTGCTGCCTAAATCATGGTGATTCTTGAAGCATTACACATTTTTGACATGGAATCCAAAATGAGAATTTTGTTTTACGAAGATAGAGTTTGATAGTTTTTGTACATAAAATCAAAGAATCTTAGAGACAGAGCAAGTCTTTTCACCCCACCTCTCTGTTGCCTGTTAAACACATTTAAAAATATTACCACCACCACCACCGCCAGCACCGGCCATGCCTCAAGGCAGAAATCCTTCTTAGGATATTTTTTCCAGATTTCTCCAGCCTTTGATCAAAAAGTTTTCCAAGATAAAGTCTCACTACTTTATGATTAAGTCCACTCTCTTGCTATGCATTTTTAATTATCAAAAAGTTTTTAGGCCGAATTTTGTCTTCGGGCACTTTTCCTGCTTACCCTTCGGTATGACACGATAAGTCTAGACACGCACCCAAAGCCATCTGTGCAGTGATTTGAAGACGTCTCTTGTTTTCCCTTAAAACTCTCCTCCAGGCAGAACATTCCAGTGATCTCAAGTATTTCTCACATCACACAGTTTGCAGAGGCACACTGTCTTATGTATTTGCTTTTCTCCCTTGTTGGGTCATCTGCTCGTTGTGGGCAGGGACAAGGTCATTTTAGCTCTGTATTTCCAGTTTGAACATAATGCCTGGAACAGATTAGATGATTAAAAACCTATGTCCAAATCTTATAATGTTTGTCTGTTATTAGAAGAATAAGTGGTCAGTCATCACCAAACTTTCTATAGTTTTTCAATATTCCCTTTAAAAGTAGTCCCCAAAACTAAACATGACACTCCTAAAATTATCTGGTGAAGGCAGAGTGCAGATTACTACATTTTAGGACTTGAACCATCCACATTTTCAACAATATTGGATATAAGTTTCTCTTCGGTATATCGCTCTGGGGGCTAATATTGAGATTGTAGTCAGTTAAATACGCTAAGATTATTTTTCAGTTGACCATTTAATTAACCATTGTTCCCCAATCTATATGTATACAATTGAGTTAATCTAAATCTAGGACCTTAAATGTCTCCTAAGTTTACTTTTTTATAAAAAATTTTAGTTCTGCCATCAAATTTATTTTTCCTGACTCTGTATTAATGAATAAATATGGTAAACTTGTCTTTAATATATCCTCCCCAATTAAAGGACAATAGTTCATTAGAACCTTATTGCAAATTTTCTTCAATCTAGCAGTTAACATATTTTACTTATAATGATCATTCCACCTAACTATGCTATTAACCAGATAGTTCTATTGTTTCTCCAAAGGTATTTCAGGGAAGGCTTTGTTGAAAGATATGTTCAATCAGGATATATTCTTTTAGAAAGTGATATTCCAAATTATTTGTTTTACGATTCTATCCAAAAAAGGAGAACAGGTTATTATAACAGGACTTTTTCTTGATGACTCTGTCTGGTTTCTGGAGATGACTTCTTTCTAAGTATTCATACACTAGCAGGGATCCATGCCATTAGTATATTCATTGGATAATTTCCCTCTTCTTTTTGAAAAATCACTGACAATATCTGTCTTCAACTTTTGGAATCTCTTACACGTGCTAGGATTCCTTCGTCTTTACCTGCCCCTGCCAAGATTCCAGTGTAGAGACATTTCTGAATCTTGTCAGTGTTCTAGGTATTGTGAAACATGAAACATGAATTGTCAACAAGGAAAAGTCTAGAATTACCAGACATAATGCATTTAGGAAAAAAAAATAACTTTACTAGATACCATTATACGTGAAGTTCTTTATCCCTTCCCTATTTTGTCACCTATGTATTTTGAAATACATGACTTTGATCTGGCTATGTGCTCTGTAGGTCACATCTCTAACAGCGTTGTTTCTTTTACTCTTTCTCCCTGATCTTACCTGTTGGTTCCCAGTTGTGCTTCTGCCCATAGGTCTGGGAATTTCTCTACTGATACTTCTTGATTCTTTATGATCCTATTTGGTCTTTGCTTCTCAGTCGCATCTATCTTATAGATCCATTGCTTTTTTCAGGCGTATGTTCAGTCTCCCACCAGTTTTCACTGATATCCATGAGATCAACTTATTTCTTTAGGATACATTTTACATTTTAATTTGGAAAACATCCATATTCCTAACTGTACTAGATAGAGACCATAACCAAACCCATAAGGTCTTGGTTTTATTACTGAATTCTTTCCCTATGAATTATTTAATATCACTTCCATCATTATTCTGTTTATGTCAAATCTGTTTTTCCTACTGTTAGTTTAATCTTTTAATCTGGGCATTTTCTCCCATCCCTCATGTCTTAAAAGCCTTCTTTCTCATAGCAAAATATATTCTTCACAGGCTTTTTTAGATTTCCAGCCTTTCCCAATAGTCCTTGAGTTAGTATTCATAAACCTTAGTCTGGAAAACCAAATCCTTATCATCATCTTTTATGTAGTTAGATGTTCACTTTCTGAGTATTTTTTAAAAAATTTTACTTCTATAGTGATACGTCTAAACTGGTAGAAAATATAAAATTTCCACATATACCTCCACATCTGTATTAGTTATCTATTTCCGTATTACAAATTACACTAACGCATAGCAGCCTAAAACAGCAAGCACTCATAATCTCACTTTCTGAGGGCTGGGAATCTGGGAGCGTTTTAGGTTACTTCTGAAGGAATTAGTAATTCCCATGGCAATGAGGTAAGTAGTGGCAGTGGACTGAGATTATGAGCCTTTGCAGGTCCTCTGGTTAATTTTAGATGGATTATCACCGTACTAGTATACTCTGATTAGCTTTATTGTGTTTCAGATGATGTTCTAAACTTCTTCACCACAATTTCCAAATTATTTCATTTTATAGTTTTCAAAGAATAAGGAGAATGATTGCGCTTGTTGAGTGTAGAGAATAGCCACCTGGAAGATGAACTCTGAGGTATATGGTTTTCACCACTTTTAGTTCTGTTTCAGAAATTTACCTCTATGCAAATATGTAATAATGTTTTGTTGTAGTGGAATTAGGTAGTACTGTGTGAAGAAGAAGGGAGTGTGGAGGCATACAAGCAGGAATCATGTTAATTTTTTAAATTGTGCAGAGCAGTGTCCTCAGCAGGGGAGATGAGATGCTGAGGTATCATGCTTACCCTCAAGGAGTTTAGAGTAATTATTAGTTTTGGAACAGACTTGAACTTTAGCCCTCATTCCACTTCCCTTACCTACTAGCTTCGGGATGGGTAGCCTGTCTGTCAGTTAGGGATATTGTGAAAACTACTGAGATGATTCTTGCAGTGTTGTGATCTATTCAAAAGCAGTGTGTTATATAAATGTCTTATGAAAATTTAAAGAGCCTGTCGTAGGCACCGTAGTGATCAGATATCATTACATGAAATGTGTATTTTCTCCTCCTGTAACGTAGGTATAAAAGTTCCTAATGCATCACAACTATTATGAGGCTTTTTTAAACAAATATGAACCCAAGAGGCAAAATGGAAGTAATTTGCTAATTAATGCAGAAAAGAGCCAAACCCTTTCCACCCATTGTTTGGCAAATGGAATCATTCTAGGTTTCTTCTGGGGAAATTAGTATTTCAGACAAAAGTGATTTTTGGCTTGCAGAGCCTTACATACAACATTTTCAAATATTTAAAATAATTTGGAGTAAAATGCCATTACCCTTTTGAGAAACAGAACAGAGAGATTAAAGCCTTTCTTCCGTTCACGTGGTGATCCTGTGAAAGAAGGGATCCTAGTGAGCATTTTGTACTACATGGTGTCCCTACCAAAATGTCAACTTTCACACAGATCTGGAGATTACATGGAGAGAAATCCTCACCCCCAAATGGCTTCTCCTCTGCAGTTTTTAAATGAGATTTTTTTTTTCTTTTTGGGGTTCTTTTCATGGTCTATAGTTAGATGCAAAAGGCAAGCCACACAAAAATATATACACAATCCAAAATGATTCAACATATTGCAGATTTGAATTAGCATTAAAGGGAAAAGTTAAATTGAATTTAGCAACAGTAAAGCTTATTGACTAAGAAAAAAAATTGATATATTATTTCCCTGCCTTAGGGCACCAAGTTGGAGTACATAGTGTAGCCACTGGATATTTGTACACAGTATAGCCCCTGGATTTTTGGACACAGTATAGCCACTGGATCTTTGCTGTGCTAAACTCAACCTGTGAACCCGAATTGCGGGATCCTTAATGTCTGACAGTGGACCTGATTAACTCACAAATGCTTATTATTTATAAATACAGGAAAATCAGAGATAATCAGCTTGTAAAAATTTTCTCGCAGTGCTCTATCTTTGAATTCTGAACTCTCAAGGAGTAATTTCTGAAAATGTCTCCTGGCATTTTGTCCTTTGCAAATTATGGCTGTATTACTTTAAGAAAATTCAATGTCTGAAGATCGTTATTTACCAAATAGGTGGAGGAGAGAAAATTGTTACTATTTATACTATAAAAAGATGCTGTTTTACAAAATGATGTCCTGCATGATTCTTATAAATAGGGAGCTTCTCTAGTGCATTTAAGAATGTGACTTGAATAACAGAAATGTGATATATGCAGAACTTTCCATTCACACATTTACTGTGGAACAAAGAGTTTTTTTTTCAATATAAGACTGCTTCCAATTAATTTGTGTTCAGCATGAGCTTAAACCATTTAACAGAAATCTCAGTCCATCTTTGGGACTCTGTTGATTTTTTCACCAATGATCTTATTGTAGCTTTCACCAATCAGTAGGATCAAATTTAGCTTTCACTTCATCTAGGGCTTACTGAAGCTCTGAATTACATCAGTCAAGATGCTAAATGAGGATATAGAACATCTATGATCTTCTGATGCATCGGTTGCCATGGAAGCTGCTCCTCTGGCCTGATTTGATCAATTTTTTTCAGGCAAGTAATTTGATAATTCTTTCCAAAAGGAAAATATCATAATGTTCTTGATACCAAATTGAAAGAACTGAATTGTTTCTTTGAATTCATAGTGGTCTCCTCCCAACAACCATGCTATTTTGGTCATTTTATTTACATTGAGCAAGTACTAAGCCGTGAGTTTATGTATTTTTGAAAGTGTGTCACTAAAAGTCTTTTTACTTTAAATTTCCTTTTTGTATGCTAATCAAAAAGATTATCTAGGGGCTGGCCTGGTGGCATAGTGCTTGGGTTTGTGCGCTCGGCTTAGGCGGCCTGGGGTTTGTGGGTTTGAATCCCTGGTGTGAACCTACACCCTTCATCAAGCCATGCTGTGGTGGCGTCCCACATACAAAATAGAGGAAGATTGGCACAGATGTTAGCTCAGTGACAATCTTCATCACCGAAACAAAGATTATCTACAAAGTCCAAATCTTTGTAATATAAACATTGGTGATATTTTCCTTGAGAAAGAGCAGCTAATTGCATCATGGTTAATGAAACATTTAGGTTCAAGTACTTTTACTGCCAACCAGCACTATCATCAAAAGCATTCATTAAAGGCTGCATTTGGATGCTGCTGATTTATCACACTTAGGAGAACTGGATCCTTACTCAGAATCTTTTGGCCGCCTGGTCCTGGTAATTTGCTTTCTGGGATGAACCAGAACAGGAATGAAAATGGGCCTTGGTATGAAATGTTATGTTGTGGGGAGGGACTTTTTCAGTTTTCCAAAACCTATCTCACACTGGAGGCAGCACTTTTATTTTTACGATTCTAGACATAAGATCCAGTGTGCATCTGCATACTTAACTTTAATGCTGCATGAAAAATAGGGGCATTGTGAAATTAATTAGGACATTTACTTTCAGCCATGAGAAAGAAAACAAGCTATTATCTAGCAATTGCCAGCTGTCCTCTAGGTGGCAGTGTGTGGCAAGGAGAGGCTGGTTGTGCTACTGTGTGGGAGCTCTAACAAAAAGTAAAAGGACAGAAAAATCAGCTTCTTGTCAGAAATGTCTTCTTGCATCTCCTGCATTGGGTTTCTTTCTCTAATGCCAGTCTCTGGTTTGAATCTCTGAACATACATGCCCTATATCGTTGAAATCATTACTGTGCATTTTGTTTGCTTCAAAAACAGTGTCTGTTCTTTAATATGTAGCTGCAAGTCCCCACTGGAATGTTGTGAGCCCTGCGGGTGCTGGGATATTTTTTGATCGACTGACTGTCAATCCTGAGTTGGAAGTAAACATCTCAACGGCTTTATCATTTCATGTTTTTCAAAATTGGAGCACAGAAGTTGTCTGGAGAGTGTTGGCCAAGATATGAAAAACAAACATATAGACATACTGTTTAAAAAATATATTCAGAAATAGGTACTTGTTTTTGAATTCTAGAGAAAAACTCCCGTGAGTTTCTTTCTGTGATATGCTGTTCCATCTGGTTTTTTTGGGAATTAGGCTTTGCCGGATCTGTCCAAATGCTTTGTCATAAATTCACATAGGAAGCCATGTTTATCCCTTTTCATTATAACCATGTACCCATGCTGTACCCCCTTTCTTCTTATGTGAATATAATTTTCATAGCAAAAACATAAATATGAAAAAAGTCCCTAAGAATTTTTTCTGTTCTTCTTTTCTCCTATTCTAAACAGGGATTATTGTTTATTATTATTACCAATGTCTTTTGTAAAAGAGACAGGAAGGAAAGGAAAGGAATTAGAGCATCCCAAACATTGCAACTCCAAATCTTGATCAGAGACTTTACTACTTTTTACGTAATTATATTCCGTCCATGTCTGATTCAATTAGAAGTCTTTCCAACAAGGCAGGTTACAGAATCTGGAGCTTTTGATCTCCTTTAAGCCTCTGATGTAATCGGGCAAAATGATCACTTCAAAAAGAGAGCACAGACCCTCACGACCTGTCTCCCCAATTTCAAGTGACACCGTTAACTCTCCCTGCTTCCTGCAGCTGTCACCCTAAGTCAACAGCTGCAAGCTTAACTCCTGCGGAACACTTTAGCAGTCTTTTAATGCTCTGTTTGTCAACAACGGCTTATTTCCTTTGTCTACTTATTAAAAGACCACTGAAATTAGCTCATTAATTCAGTTTATTAAAATAAAGTGAAAAAAAACAACACAACAAAACTCTCGCAAAGCAGCTACTTAAGATAACCTTTCCCAGCTATTTGCCATCTATCGCCCTGCTAAATTGCCAGGTTTTTTTCTCTGTCTGGTCTTTTCAATGTTTTCAAACTTATAAAAACAAGCTTTAACTTGACCCTAATTTGCTGCTTTCTATCTTCAAGCTGTAATGCCCTTCTCCTGAGTCTCTTGTGTTTTATCAAATGCCGCTTGTTTTTATGCTCTTTATGCTTTATGTACTTTGTGCTTCTGTCCTTCTGAATCTACTGCGCATGACTGTGGGTTTCAGTTCCCTGACATGACTGTCCTGCTCCTTTGTAAACTTCCTCTCAGGGGTAGAACGCAGATCCGCTGCTATTTAATAAACCAGGCATCTCATTTCATTCCTTTCACATCCATCAAAATGTCTTTTCCTGGAACTGGCATCCTTCCTCTATTATTTGGTTAACTTGCCACATACGAGTGATTTTTCATTTCTTGATTGGGAAAGAAGCTCTCAAGGGTCATGTTTTCCTTGTCAAATTGGAGAATACCAGCTTTCCTCCTAGAGACAAGAGCTTGCGCCTCTGCCATTTTGATACTTATCCAGGTTCCAGCACCTTGAAGCCACTGGCTTTTGTGAAAGTTAGTGATATTTGGAGAAAAATGTCACATATTTAAGCTCATCTTGAGTTAAAAAAAAAAAAGAAAAATTACATAGCCTGAACTGATGGACTTCTAAAATTAATTACAGTAATAGCAATTCTGAGTGTTTGCGTGTATATATTTTTCTTTACTTGTAAGAATCTCAAATTATAACATTCATGTATACACTCCCATTTATTTTTTTTCTATCGCTGTTAAGAAACAAGCTGGAATTATTTTTCTCATTTTGTGGGTGGGCAAAATGAAGTGAGGCTAAGTGAGCAGAAATATAGTGGCAGAGGAGGGAGGGAGTGTCCCCTGATTCGCAGCCCTCGCCTCGAGCACTTTGAAGCTGCTGGCTTCTATGAAAGTTAGTGACATTTGGAGGAAAATGGCACCATTAAAGCATACCATAGCTTCTACTGGACCAAAGGGAGTCCGTGCCTACCTTCGGAATGGAATGCAGGGATGTGCTTTTGAAAGTCATGTGGGTTTGTAACTGCCCAGAGAAGACAATTTCTTTAATTGCTCCAAGAGCCTGTTAACTGATTAGAAAGGGTTCTTAATAATATAGGAGGCATGAGACTTCAGGCAGTCTGTTCCTAACTGTACAATCCATTTAGGGGCTCATTATTAAAATACGATTAAATGCCTAAAATAAGAATATTGAGCATTTTCAGACAACGTCTGTTGTAAGGCCTATGGATAATCAATTTTATTTTTTTTGAAGAAGTCAGCATTATGTTAAAAAGCATATATATTTATCTTTTTTCCTAATTACGTGTTCTTAAAGTAAAAGTTTAGAATTTGCAAAGATGAAAACAAAATTGACTGTAATTCTATCACTTTGGTTTAATTTTTTAGATTTTTAAGTACGCATACATACAGAATTTTACAAAAATGAGTTTGTGGGTCTCTCAAGGGAACCTCAATAAATAGCATCCTTTTTCCACATCTGAAAAGTTAGAGAAACAAACTGCAAAGGAATATAGAGAACAAAATCATGTTTATTACTAACAGAGGTTAGGTAGGGCAAGTAGCTTTATATCCGTTAGCCAAATAGGCTTGCTAATAGGAAATTCCAGGACCACACAGATTTCTCCAGCTACTCCCAGGTTATTCTAAACATAGATCTAAATGTAAAATGCAAAACTATAAACTCCCAGAGGATAATATAGGAGAAAATCAAGATGACCTTGGATTTGGCAGTGATTTTTCAGATACAATGCCAAGGGCATGATCCTTGAAAGAAAGAATTGATAAGTTGGATTTCATTAAAATTAAAAACTTCTTTGTGAAAGACAATGTCAAGAGAATGAAAAGATAAGTCACAGATTGGGAGAAAAGTTTACAAAAGACTTAGTTGATAAGAATGTTATCCAAATATAAGAAGAACTCGTAAAACTCAACAATAAGAAAACAAACAACTCGGTTAAATAAATGGTCCAAAGGCCTGAATAGACAGACCCCTCACCAAAGAAGATACACAGATGGCAAATAGGCATATGAAAAGACACTCCACATCATATGTCACCAGGGCAGTGTAAATTAAAACAACAAAGAGATACCACTCACTTCACACCCATTAAAATCGCCAAAATCCAGAATACTGACAACACCAATACTGGCAAAGATGTGGAGTGACAGAAGCTCTAGTTCATTGCTGGTGGGAATGCAAAATGGCACAGCCACTTTGGAAGACGGTTTGGTAGTTTTTTTATAAAACGGAACATACTTTTAACATATGGTCTAGCAATCACACTTCTTGGTATTTACCCAAAAGAGTTGAAACTTATGTCCTCACAAAGACCTGCATGCTTATGTTTATAGCAGCTTTAATCATAATTGTCAAAACTTGGAAGCAACCAAGATGTCCTTCAGTAGGTGAATGGATAAATAAAGTGTGGTGTATTTAAACAATGGAATATTATTCAGTGCTAAAAAGAAATGAGCTATCAAGCCGTGAAAAAATTTGGAGGAACCTTAAATGCATATTACTAAGTGAGAGAAGCTAATCTGAAAAGGCTACATATTGTGTGATTCCAACAATATGACATTCTGGAAAAGGCAAAACTATGGAGACAGTAAAAAATATCAGTGGTTGCTAGGGGTTAGGGAGGAGAGAGGCAGAGTGCAAAGAAGTTTTTGGGCAGTGAAATTACTATGATCCTATAATGGTGGATACATGTCATTATAAATTTATCTAAACCCATAAAGTGTATAACGCTAAGAAGGAGCCCTAACGTTAGTTATGGACTCCGCGTGATGTGTGAGTTTAGGTTCGTCAGTTGTAACAAATGTACAGCGCTGGTGGGCGATGTTGGTAATGGGAGAGGTTACGTCTGTGCAGAGGCAGTGATATAGTATGGGAAATCTCTGTGCCTTCTGCTCAATTTTGCTGTAAACCTAAATCTACTCTAAAAAATAAAGTATATTAAAAAAAATACGAAAGAAAACGTAATTCTGTGCTAAACTGGGTTATCTAACCTCTAAATATTCAAAGTAGGATTCCACCAATACTGGGTCTAAATAATCAAAAAGGACTTTATGGAGGAAGTTGGACATTACTTGACCCATGAAAGATGGATACAATTTGACTGGCTGTGGGTCAAAAGAGGAATGCCCTTAACAAAGGTGTAGCAGGATCTAAGACTCAGAGAACTTAATTATATTTGTTCTCAGAGAGAGTGGCACATCTCAGATTAGAACACTAGTCTGGTCCTTGGCTTTCTTCTTAAAGTGGCTTTGAAAAGTATATGTTGAACCTTCAGAGCTGTACTGGGGGAATTGAGTTCAGCACCTTCATCATTATAGTAATTCTGCTTTTCTCTGTTATGTGGACTACGTATGTTTTCCTGATCTTTGTGACAAAATATTGAAAATGATAAGAATTGGAAAATTGAATCTAGATAGCACTGGCAATTAAAAGAGTTACCTCTGTGGAAACTTAACTTCAAATCTCATGAAGCAATTATGAATAACTGTTAATTAACATTCACTTGAACATTTTTGTGGCAAACCATTAAGTGCTAACTCTGGCCTAATCTTTTGGGTTACATTACACAGTAAATAGTAACTACAGTTACCAAGTATTTCCTGCAAGTTAATATATACAGGATGAAGGAAAAATTGCTGAAACCAAGAATATTATCATCTGAAAAATGTTGTTCACCAGAGGCTAGTATAAATTCTACAATAAACAAGAAGACTCATTGCACTTTCACATTTATAATAGTTGTTCTGATAAAATGTTGAATCAGCCATAATCATTTATATTCATGAATTGTGATTTCTTGGTAATTTTGATAATTGCATATGCAACTGTGGAATTCTTTACCATTTGGTACCTGTTGTGCTATGCATAGTGAAAAACCATTATATTAAATTGCCTCTGGAGCAGGGAAGTATTTTCTGCTGGAATAAATTCTTGGAGTAGATGTCTGATTCAAAAATAGAGAGGTGAAGAGATTCAGTTAGGATTAGGATTTTGAATTATGTTGACCATTATTTTTCTCCTTTTTGGAAAATCTAAAACCTAAGCAAAGATAGAATTTAATAACTTCTATCACATAATCAAGGCATTCTTTTTTACATAGTAGCTAATCCCAAACCATCAGGGTATAGATTATGCTTTTTTTTTTTAATGGGTTTTCATTTTTAAAGTCAGTATTATTTAACTTCAAAAAACACAATTATTATTATCCTATCTTCTGCCTACACAGCCAAAAATTTATAAAATCTTTAAAATTCTTTCCTCATATCTTTCTAGTTTACCATCAAACAGTATATGTAACATATTCTAGCTAGTATGTATATAAAAAGTCTTGCCTTTTGCCTTGTATTTTGGACCTAATTGTGATTTTATTAAACATACGTTTTACCTTAGTCTTTTCCACCCTACATGTCTTATTTGTTGCTTGTTTGTTAATGTGCCTTTTCCCTTCTGCATCATACCCATTGAATGGGCACTTATGAAATATTTGAACTCAACCTCATTGGATTTTTTTTTTTATCTTGCACTGTTTGATCATTCTGTTGACTAATTTTCTTTAGATAATAAACATATCTATTTAAAGTTTTATGTTATGACACTATGATATAATACATCTTACTAATTTTCCAATAATCACTTTGGCATCGAATAGCCTACCCCTTAGGATGTATTTATTTATGATATCATTATAGATATCATAATAGTGCATGATTTTATAATCATGTATAAAGGCTTATACTTTTCCAAAAAGCCTTACTGTAAATTTTTTAAGGGCATTGTACGATTAATTAATGCTGCGTGTTTTCTAAGAGACAGTAACTTCATACTGGGAAAATTAAGGAATCAATTTCAGGAAAAGCAAAAGGGATTGCTCTGTGTAGTGCAAGTGTGGTAGAAAAAATGACACTTGCATCCTGGTTGTACATGCATAGAATTCTTGTAAAGTTGTTCTTTGGTTTGTAATTGGAGTGTTGTTTCTCTGTCTTTTTGATTCACTGTCTATAATATTACTCAAAATGACAACAACATTGGGCATTATATTGTGTGATTGGGCATTATAGTGTGTGATTGACAGGTAAGTCTGCCATTGCAGTTTATTAGCGCGTTACAACAATGCCTTATCTTTCACTGCTGTGATTCATTGAGTACCTGCTATGGCTCTGCCATTTCTTTCATTATATGTTAGCTTTTGAGTAAATTTCTGTCATTTATTCTCCAGCCAAGACTAACCCAGTGAAGTAGTTCGGAAGCAATCACTCTTTCAGAACTGATAGCTTTGCTTTGTTCTAGGACATTAGTTGGTGACATTTTTTGCAATAAATGTTTTATTACTCTTGGGTCATATTGTTGAAGTTTGATTAGAAATCAAGGACCCTGTCAAGTAAAAAAGGGTCTCTATGGGTCCAAAAATAGAGTGTGTTACCCAGGAAGCTCAAGATAGAGCATAAACTCTTCAGGCACGGATTAGAGTCATGTTGTATGAGTTAAAATCATGTGTTGTATCAAAGTTACAAGATAAGAGTGGCTGTTGGGATGAAATCTATGACGACAGTCAGTCTAGTGTGTATGTGTTCTACAAATTCATATTTATGTCAAATGTAAGGTTTTAGAAACTTTGTAACAATTCTCCGTGGTATATATGTCAGCATTACTACTGCCTATGAATAGAAGAGAGAGTGATTTCAATAGCTTTGCCTCAGGTCAGCCACCTAACGCATAAGTTGGTGATTAAGAAAACGTTTTTGCCGGCGGGCCCAGTGGTGCAGTGGTTAAGTTCACACACTCTGCTTCAGCAGCTCTGGGTTTGTGGGCCCAGATTCTGGGCACAGACCTACATACTGCTCATCAAGCCATGCTGTGGCGGCATCTCACATAAAATAGAAGAAGATTGGCACAGATGTTAGCTCAGTGACTATCTTCCTCACACACACACACGAAAGAAAACATTGTTAACATCTTGCCTTTAGGAAGGATCTGTGCTAATTTCCTCATTTTTCATATCATCTTTAGATGCCGCCCAAGATGATTAACTCAGAGCTAGAAATTTAACTATGTAATTTAAAGTCCTAGAGGCAACCACGGGGATAACTCAAATAAATAATATAAGATGGAGGAGAGACAGGAAGAGGAAGTAAGGTAGGTGCCAAACTCCTCATCTCTCGTGGTGGGGAAATGAGGGAAACTGTCAGGCATTTATGAGTAAAGAAAGGGAAATAAACATATTATGATGAAGGTAACCAAGAAAATAACTGCAAATTAAAATGTTAAAATACCAGTTTTAGGAGTTTGGGGCTAGAAGGTCAGATTTAGGAAAAGAGACCTTACTTTTCATTCTTAGCTTCCATATTGTTTGAATTCATTTTTTCATGTATATCCTATATCTTTAGAAAACAATCTCTCCTTTGGTATTTCTCATTATTCTTATTGTCTATACAATATTTTATATTCATATGCAACTTTACGGAAATCTCAAATAGCTTAAATCCTCCAGTCTCTATCTAAGAATGAGCCATCTCATATGACCTCCAGAGCATTTTCACTGGGTTTGTGCACCTGCCAGTCCTCTTGGTGGAAGCGTCTACACTGTGCCTACACTGTCAGTTTGAAGGCTTATTGGAGCAAGATAGTTGTCATAGAATATGGTTCTAAAGGTTGGAACAAGACCTACGTGCAAATCTAAGAAGAGAACAGTTGGAGTTGTTCAAAGATGGGATAAATTACTTCGGGAGCTAGTGAGGCCCTGTCACTGGAGGGTTCAGCTTAGGGTAGGGGGCATGACCATCATTCATACAGTGGACAGTAAGACAAAACTGTGGCTGAGTTTCTGCCTTATTGGGGTGCAAGGTATATGCAGAAAATCTTTTTTTCTTTTGATGTGTAGAAGAGGATATAGTGCACAGCCTCCCAGGTAGCGTTTCTCCATGTCTCATCCACAGACCTCCTAAAGGAGAATCAACATGGAGTGTTTAGAAATTTCTGGGCCCCAAAGTATACATGCTGCCTCAGAACCTTTTGGTCCTGAGAATCTTAACCTTTTTTTTTTTTTTGAGGAAGATTAGCTCTGAGCTAACATCTGTGCCCATCTTCCTTCGTTTTATGTGTGGGACCCCTGCCACAGCATGGCTTGATATGTGGTGCATAGGTCCTCGAACAGGATCCGAACCAGAGAACCCCTGGCTGCTGAAGCAGAGCATGCAAACTTAACTTCCACACCATGGGGCTGGCCCTGAATCCTCACTTTTAATAAGCTCCCCAGGTGGTTCTGGTGCCAGCTAAAGTGTGAGAGTCTTTGCATGAAAATCAGAAACACATGCAAAATTTGTGCTAGATAAGTATATTTCAAGAATGTGGCTCTTACGTGACCATTACAATGTGTGCAGTGAAATAATATCTGGGGAGAAGATAGTCTGTGCCAAGATTTAAAAAAAAAAATTGTGTCTTTTTTAGTTTTATCTCCTCTCTTCATTTAATATTATTTTCCTTTCACTTCATGCTATAGCGGTAGTGATGAATGCTGATGAGGCAATAGTTAATCCAACCCCAGGCACTCATTTTCAGGTAATTATTCGAAACCAGAACAGCTCTTAACAGCACTGACTTACCTGTTTGGGAGATTGACTAATTAAAAGCTCAAAGCAGACAGCCTTTATTTTTTTCTAAACTGCTTAAGAGGAAGGAAAGAAAAAAGAAAAGAATGTTTGCCTTCTGATGTTTTTCTGCCGTTATTTTATAGTATTCAAATATAGAGGGTGTTTTTGATTTCTCTGTTCTGAAAAATAGGATGGAAAATTCACATGAAATGGTGGGGGAGGCACAAGTGAAAAATGAATCCAATTTATTTAGCCAGATTTATTTAAAAAGATGCAGTAGAAGAGGGCAATGTCTTAGACAAATTATCCAGATGATTAAGGGAAAATAAATAAAAGTTTTGAGTTTCATTAACTAGGTATATTTTTTATACTGTCTCAAACCACCATACTTTGTGGATTGTAAATTTTAGTTCAAATTATCATTGGTCTAATAAGACAGATTAATGAGCTATATGCTGTAGTTCAAGTAATCACTCCGTTGATTATGTAAAAACAAATGCCACCATCTTGTTGTTGATACAATGAGAGAGGATTTATTTCTTCTTTTGTTTCTTTTTTCTTTCTTCATTTTTTCGCTCGAGACAACCATCAAATCAAACCTCAGTATATTTTCCACAGTCTCACACTCGGCCAGGTCAGTATTGGAAATGTGTCTTTCTGAGCACCCTCGTCGCACTTGGGTGCCCGTTTACTTTTGGAGCTGTGTAGTGATATATCAAAACCATCTTTTTAAAGCAAAATCCATTTCAAACGACAGTCTCCTATCTTTAAAAGTTTCCAGCCACCTTAACATTCTAAGAAAAGCTGAAATACCTGCTATGGGCGGGAGGATTTTGGCTAAATTTCACATGTTATTAATCTTCAAGTGTTTGCTCCGACCAGTGTGGTTGCACTTTCCCTTTGCAAATGCACTTTTAAACTGTGTGTGTCGCTCTGCTGTCTCCGCAGAGGTGGCTGTGCTATCATTGTGTGTGAAATGATCCTGTTTATAGTTTGATGCCATCTTGTTAAATCTGGGAAGTGATTAGGGGTTTTTTTTGGTTTGAGAAACACCGTAAGATACTGTGACTGTTGCCATTCATGAATTCAGATTCATCCGTGTAGATTATACCCCTTTTTTCTTTTTCTTTTGAAATGAAAAGACGAGGGCTTTTGAAACTGTTCTTTACGATGGTATGTGCTCTTTCGTAGAATCTGAAATGTAACGGTAATAAATATTCATCTAATCTACAGGACTTGCACACAGAGTTTATCACCATTTCAATTTCAAGCTTTCATTATCTGCCGCTAGCACTGTCACTTTGGGCTGGCTCATTTTCCGTCCTTTGATAGTGACAACAAAAGATCTAGACTCTTTTTATGTGTCGTAGTTATGTTTGGGCTTAGTAAAAAACCTTATAATGTTCATTCATTCACGCACGCTTGTCTCATGGGATAAGGTAACCACATCATTTGCTTCGGTTCTTTTACTGTTCTTGTTTAAATTCTGAAACTCTTCTGTTTCTGAATTCATTTTCTCTGGCACATCCAGTTCTCTCCAGTCCTCCCGTGAACAGCTGTGGATGGTGATGGGGCGATGTATTGCGATAGTGCTTCTGCGCCCTGCACATCCCCCCTGAGTGGGTTTATAAGACATGGGAAAGTACAGTATAGCTCTGTGGCAGGTGGACTTTCAAATAGCGTTCACCGAGACCTTTCCCTTTCATATCAAGAAACGTGAGTTATATACCCTACTTGCTACGCTGACATTTCACAATTGATATCCTCACATGTTTTCCCTTTCACTTGACGGGCAGGGATGGAAATTGAGGTGTCCTTTTCAAACAAAACAAGCTTTCATTTTTAACATCTGTGAATGTTGACTACAACAAGTCTATTTGGCTGAATTCTACTTGTTTTCTAAATTCCTGTGTTGTACACCTGATGCAGTGACTACCAAGCGTTGGAAAAATGCTAAATAGTTATCTAAGAGTTCCTTACCAGTTTAGCTCGATGATTGCTATATTCAAATATATATTTAGTTTAGAAATTGTTAAGAAAGTAATTTTATGCCATCTTTCATTTCTTTTTCTCTCCACTAGTTTGAGTATTTGTTTTATTGATTTAAAGATGTCACAGAAATTGGTGCTAAAAGAACTCTTGAACAGTTTGATATCAGATACAGTGTTTAAAAAATCTTGACAGTGAAAAGCATTATCTAGTGTAATTTAGCCCCCGTGTTTTGAACTTATTTTTACTTTGTACTCTGGAACAATTAGATGACCAAGCAGTTTTCCCAAATGGAAAAAATGTTTTGCCGAAGAGATAGGGAGTTGCACCTACGTTTTAAGCTTCTTTATACCAGGCAGTTTCAAATATCAAAAACTTTCAGCAGAAATATCACATGCTTGTTCTCAGTCCTGCAGTAAATTTGGTTATGGAAAATTTAATACAGTCTGTGTGGAGAGTCTGGAGATAAGTAAGTGTGTAGTTTCCTCTCGGGTAACTCCAAATTGTTTTCTTTAAACTTGTGATTTAGCAGGTAATCCTCGAGGTGAACCTTGAAAATCTGGTTATACTGTGACTCCAGGCCCTCTGAAAGCAGCAGTGATGGGCTAGCTGCCTCACCACTTCCAGCTCGGGGCCTGGGGAAACAGACATGGGAGTGTTTATGATGAATTGTAGTGTGAGGTTTACTTAGATTGAAAAGTAACCATGAATAGTCCTAAGAGAAGTTTTGAAAGGGTTTAGGACCCATTAGTGAGTGGCAGTTTTGAAAATTTCATTTGTACAGGTATGACCCCTGGTACCGCCTCTCTGCTTATTCAAAGGGAAGACAAATGCTTATGAAAGGTTTAAGATTACCCTATAGAAACAGGAAAGTTTGTCCTCTGAGAAGTAGAAAAGAATCTGTGATAGGGAAGGGTTCAAAATCAATGACCCTAACCATTTTGTTGTAGTAGAAAGTGGATTTTGTTGGAAGTGATTGGGCACAGCAGGAACAGCTTATTATTTATAAGAGTAGCTAACAGTTTTAGATCCTCAATTATATGCCAGATGCTGGGCCAGCTGCTTCGTGTGTATAATCACATTTTATCCCTTTAACTATATAAGGTAGAAACTATTATTTCTCCTGTTAGACAGGTGAGAGAATTGAGACTCAGAAAGATAATCGTAGAAGACAGAATTATGGCCTCCCCAAATATGTCCACCTCCTAATCCCTGAAACTCATGAATATGTTATTTTCCTAGGGATGTGGGAGGATAATCCTGGCTTACCTGGGTGGGTCCATCCTCATCACATAAGTCCTTAAAAGGAGGAGCACTTTTCCTGGCTATAGTCAAAGATGTAGATGTGATGATGGGAGAAGAGTCAGAGACATGCAAAATTATGGTTTTGAAGATGGAAGAAGGGGGCCATGAGCCAAGGAATACAGGCACCCTCTAGAAACTGGAAAATACAAGGAAACACATTCTCCTTTAGAGACTTCAGAAAGTATTTTAGTTCATTTAGGCTGCTATAACAAAATACCACAGACTGAGTGGCTTATAAGTGACAGAAATGTATTTCTCACAGTTCTGGAGGCTGGAAGTCCAATATCAGGGTGCCACCATGGTCAAGTGAGGGCCCTGTTCCAGGTTTCAGATTTCTTGTTGTATCCTGATATAGCAAAAGAGTCTAGAAAGCTCTGTGGAGTTTCCTTTATAAGAGCAATAGTCCTTTTCATAAGGGCGTCACCCTCATAATCTAAGCACTTCCCCAAAGCCCTGCCTCCTACTAGCATCACACTGGGCATTAGAATTTCAATATATGAATTTTAGGGAGAAACAAACATTCAGTCCTTAGCAGAAAGGAACAGACCATTGAGAACAGTTTGATTTTAGTCCAGTGAGACCCATGTCAGACTACTAACCTCCAGAGCTGTAAGATAATAAATTATGTTGGTTTTGGCCACTATATTTATAGTAATTTGTTACAACAACAATAGAACATTAAGACAGTAATGGTATTTGTATCTATGAAGGTCTGAGAAGCCTCAGAATCCTTAGCAGGGCTGACAGAAAGTATTTCTCCCCCGAAGTCAGTCAGTAAAGACTAGAGGAGGTTACTGCTACTTCAAATGCGAAGACAGCAACTCAATATCTCAAGAAACATAAAAAGTCAAGGAAACATGACACCACAAAAGGATCACAATAATTTTCCAGAAGACATGAATATCTGCAATTTATCTGACAAAAAAAATAAAAATAGCTCCCTTAAGGAAGCTCAATGAACTACAAAAAAAGCTAAAACACAGACAATTCAACAAAATTAAGAAAACAATACATGAACAAAATGAGAAGTTTAGCAAAGATAAAAATGATAAAAAGGAATCAAACAGGGGAAGGCCCCATGGCTGAGTGTTTAAGTTCACATGTTCCACTTTGGTGGCCTGGGATTTCACCGGTTCGGATCCTGGGCGCAGACTCAGCACCACTCATCAAGCCATGTTGAGGCAGCATCCCACATAGTACAACCAGAAGGACCTACAACTAGAATATACAACTGTGTATTGGGGGACTTTGGAGAGAAGAAGAAGAAGGAAAAAAAAAAAGATTGGCAACAGATGTTAGCTTAGGTGCCAATCTTAAAAATAAAAACAAACAGAAATTCTGGAGCTGAAGAATATAATGAATGAAATGAAAAAAATGCAAAAGAGAGCATCAATAGCAGAATGGACCAAACATAAGAAAGAATTTGTGAAGTAAAAGACAGGACCTTTGAAATTATCCAGTCATAGAACAAAGAAAAAAGAATGAAAAAGAATGAAGAAAGCCTATGAGAACTACGGATGCCATCAAGAGAAGCAATCTGCAAATTATTGGAATCTCTGAAGGAAAAGAGAGGGGGAGGGGACAGAAAGCTTATTTAAAGAAATAATGACTGAGAACTTCCTAAATCTGAGAGTAGAGTTGGATATCCAAGTTCATGAACCTTGTGAGTCCTCCAAAAAAACTAAACCTAAAATGATCTTCTCCAAGACACATTATAATAAAACTGTCAAAAATCAAAGACAGAGAAAATCATAGATGCAATAAGAGCAAAGAAGCTTGTTACTTACATGGGAATTCCCATAAGGCTATCTGTGGATTTCTCATTAGAAACCTTACAAGCCAGGAGACAGTAAGATGATATAGTCAAAGTGCTGAAAGAAAAACCCTCCCAAGAAAGAATACTTTATTTCACAAAGTGGTACTCGAGAAATGAAGGAAGTAAAGATTTCCCCAGCCAAACAAAAGCTGAGGGAGTTCATCACCATGAGACCTGTCTTGCAAGAAATGCTTAAAGGAGTTCTTAAAGTTGAAATGATAGGATGCTAATTAGTAACGTGAAGACATATGAAAATATACAACACATTGATAAAAGTAAGTATACATTCCAATTCAGCATACTCTCATGCTGTAATATGGTGGTGTGTTAACCACTTAATTCTATTAAAAATATTAAAGGAGAAAAGTATTAAAAATAGCTATAGCTACAATAATTTGTAATGAAGACCCAATATAAAAGAGGTAAATTGTGACATCAAAAACATAAAAGCACAGAGGAGTAACAGGGTAGAGTTTTTGTATGCAAAGTTAAGTTATAAGCATAAAATAGATTGTTATATCTATAAGATGTTTTATGTAAGCCTCATGGTAACCACAAAGCAAAACCTACAATAGATACACAAAAGATGAAGAGAATCAAAGTATACCACTATGGAAAATCATCACTTCACAAAAGAAGACAGGAAGAGAGAAAGAAAGGAACAAGGAAACTACAAAACAGCCAAAAAACAACTAATAAGATGGCATTAGTAAGTCCTTACCTATCAATAATTACTCTAAATGTAAGTGGATTAAATTGACCAATAAAAAGGCATAGACTTGCTGAATGCTTAAAAATCAAGACCCAACTATATGCTGCCTACAGGAGACTAACGTCAGAATAAAGGACACACGTAGGCTCAAAGTGAAGAGGTGGAAAGATATTCCATGCTATGGTAACCAAAAGAGAGCGGGAGTAACTATACTTATATCAGACAAAATAGACTGTAAGACGAAGTCTGTAATGAGACAAAGAAGGTCGTTATATAATGACAAACAGGTCAAATCATCAAGAGGATATACTAGTTATAAATATATATAAACCTACCATTGGAGCACTTAAACATATGAAGCAAATATGAACAGATCTGAAGGGAGAAATAGACAAGACAATAATGCTAAGGATTTCAATACCCTACTTCCAACAATGCATAGATCATCCAGAGATAAAATTAATAAGGAAATGTTGGACTTGAACTACGCTTTAGATCAAATGGACCTAACAGACATGTACAGACCATTCCTTCCCACAGCAGCAGATTCTTACACATTCTTCTAAAGCACACACAGAACATCTCCAGGGTAGGTCATATGTTAGATCACAAAATAAGTCTTATCATTTAAAAAGATTGAAATCATACCAAGTATTTTTTCCTACCACAAAGATTTGAAACCAGAAATTAATAGTAGTAGGAAAACTGTGACATTCACGAATATGTGGAAATTAAACAATATACTCCTGAACAACCAGTGGGTCACAGATGAAATAGAAAAATATATTGAAACAAAGAAAAATGGGAAAACAATATAGCAAAACATATAGGATGCAGCCAAAGCAATTCTAAGAGGGAAATTCATAGGGATGAATGACTACATTAAGAAAAAAGAAATATCTCAAATAAACAACCTAACATTACACCTCAAGGAACTAATATTTGACAAGGGAGCCAAGAATACTCAATGGGGAAAGAAAGAATAGCCTCTTCCTTAGATGGTGTCATGGAAACTGGATAGTCACATGCAGAAGACTGAAATTGGACCCCTACCTTAGACCACTCAAAAAAAAAAAAAGTAACTCAAAGACTTAAACATGAGACCTGAAGCTTAAATATCCTAGAAGAAAATGTAGGAAAACCTCCTTTACCTTGGTCTGGGCAACAATTTTTGGATATGACACCAAAAGCACAAACAACAAAAGCAAAAATTAATAAGTGGGATTACCTCAAACTAAAAAGCTTCTGCAAGGCAAAACAAATAATTAACAAATGAAAATGCATCCAATGGAATGGGAGAAAATATTCACAAACCATCTATGTAATAAGGGGTCAATATCCAAAATATGTAATGAGCTCCTACAACTCACTAGCAAGAAAAACAACAATCAGATCAAAAAGTGGGCAGAGGACCTGAGTAGGCATTTTTCCAAAGAAGACATACAGATGGCCAACAGGTATATAAAAAGATGCTCAACATCACTAATCATAAGGGAAATGCGTATTAAGCCACGAGATATCACCTCATGTCTGTTAGAATGACTATAATGAACAAGATAAGAGATAAGTGTTGGTGAGCATGTGGAGAAAAGGGAACCCTTGGGCACTCTTGGTGGGAATGTAAATTCGTACAACCACTATATGTAGGTTCCTCAAAAAGTCATAAATAGAAGTGGCATATGTTCCAACAATTCCACTTCTTGGTTTATGGCCAAAGCTAATGAAATTGGGATCTCAAAGAGATCTGCATTCCCATGTTCATTGCAGAATTATTACCAATAGCCGAGACATGATAACAACCTAAGTGTCTACCTACCAATGAATGGGTAAAGAAGATGTGGCATATATATATATATTATGTAATGAGATATTATTCAGCAATGAGGAAGAAGGATTTCTGCCGTTTATGAAAACATGCATGGAACTTGAGGGCATTATGGTAAGTGAAATGTCAGACGAAGAAAGACAAATTCTGCATGATCTCGCTTATATGTGGAATATAAAAAAAACCAAATGCATAGAAACAGAATAGAATGGTGGTTGCCAGGGGTGGGGGATGGGGAAAATGGGGAGATGTTTATCAAAATGTACAAACTTCCAGTTATAAGATGAATAGTTCTGGGGATCTGATGCACAGTGTAGTGACTATAGTTAATTTTCTATTATATACTTGAAAGTTTCTATGAGAGTAGATCTTAAATGTTCTCACTCTCAAAACAAAATGATAATTATGTGACATCATAGAGGTGTTAACTAACCCTACTGTAGTAATCATTTTGCAAAATATCAAGTTATCATGTTGAACACCTTAAACTAATATAATGTTATTCGTTAATTATATTTCAATAAAGCTGGAAAGAATACATAAATAAACAAATAAATAAAAAGATAAAAGATGTTGTTGCAAGGGGGAAAAATCATTTATTGAGTGCCTACTATATGTCAGGCATGGGGCTACATGCTGCATAGGTTGTATGATATGTTGATACACAAAACAGTCATGGTTCTTGTCTTTTTGAAGTGGAAGACATTAAAACAATATGAAAACAAGGAAATGGACCACTAAATATCATCATGACAATTGTGATGAGTTATGGCGCATATTTGTATATGTTCATATATTTATGAATTATGAAAGAATAAGATAGTAACTGTGATGAACTATGTTTAAATTGAGAGACACAGAAAAAGCTAGCACTTGGGCCATTGGAAAGAGCGTTAGACATAGAATAGGGCACATGCTAATATCCTAAGGAAGGAAGAGTGCGTTAGCGTGTTTGTGGAACTAGGGGAAAGCCCTAGTAACTGGCAGGGTGAGGTAGAAAGAAGACCCAAGATGAGGCTGAAATCATGAGCCAGATCAGACAGGGCTTTTATGGGCCATGCATAGGAGTTTGAATGCCATTGGAGCCACTGTAAGAAGCCATAATAGAGTCTGTAAAGCGAGGGAATGACATGAATTGATTTCTGCCTTACCAAAAATTGATACGCAGAGAATGGATTGTGGAGGACAAGAGTTGAAGCAGGGAGATGAAGAATGTAATCAATGACACAGCAGACACCCACTCCCCCTCCTCAGTCTGCGCAAGTTTAGTGAATGGCTCCTCCGCAAAGAGGTTATGCGTGATTCTTGTCTCTAGAAAGAGGCAGAGGGGCTGCATTACCCCTGCCTTATCTTAGCCAAGATTTCAACTGCCAGAACATGAACTCCTTAAATGACTGGACATAAACAACAAAGATTTCTGTCAGCTTTCATGTTGTAATAAAATTTTCCTCTCTGCATTGACATTTGTATATTTTCCCCCAAAATTTGGTAGCATGATTTTGCGGGACAAGTATTAATCTAATCTGTGAGTTGGAAAACTAACATATGAAGAAATAGCTTCTTCAGTATCACAGCTTATATGAGAACCATTTTAAATATCTTCTTCTGACTTTTATTATAATTTATAAAATTCAGGATAAATAGCCAAGTTTCTTAGGTATGGAATTGTGTCTGCTACAGATCTAATATCTCTCCGTATTCCTCTTACCTCAGTTCATCTGAGCACCTCTGTATAAGAAGCTCTATTTCGCTCTGAAGATATTACATGAAAGTCAAAAGATGCCAAAAATATAAGTGAATGCAAGTTCCAATTTCATTTTGAATTAAAAAACCATCACTGGTGTAAAACTTGACAATAATGACAAGCTAAGGCTTTATATAGAAGAAAAAAATTCTTTAAGAAATTGAAAAGCTAATCATCTTACAACAATAAACACTTACCCACATTGTTTATACGTAGTATTCTGCTTGTTAAAGAGATTTTAAGAGTGTGCATTAGTGTGTAGAGTTAGTGCCGTGTTGGTGAATTAGAGTTGCTAACTACTTGAATTGTCAACTGTGCGTTTTGGTAGATTTTTGCCTTGAATGCTAATGTGGTCTTTTAAGTATCATTTTGATGAATTTGATTGTTACATTACACACAGTCTGGGTTTTCCAATCAGTCATGTCCACTTCGTCACTGTCAGTGTGCTCCCGTAACGTTAAATATGACCAGAGGTAAACATTATTGAAAGCTGCGCCTGTTACTGCGGTTTTACAGTGGCGTAATTTTGTTTTTATTTCCTTTGATTTTATGCCGATATGGGTTTTAGAGGTATTTGCCTGCAGCCTCTTTCAACTTTTCTTTTTAATTAAAAAGCCTAATTGGGAGTAATAAAAACTTCCAATTAAGCCTTTTAAATAAAAATTGCAAGCTGAAAGTGGCTGTGGTTGCAGACAGAGGCTGTGCTGACACTTTCATCATGGCAGGATTCCTTGACTGCAATGCAATTTGTGTTCCCAGTTCAACTTGAGACCTGTGAGTAGGAGAAGTGGACCTTGAAAGGGAGACCCAAACAGATAATTATTTGGTTAAACATCCTTGTTTTTTATGGGGGAGTGGTTGCTTTTGAGGCAGGAAGGATAGTGAAGGGGAGCTTAGATCAGTCATCATCATGGAGGGTTCATCAGATAAAGATTTCAGTCATATTGGACTTTTAACAATAAAAATAGGAGATTCTAGCATTTGAAGAAAAAGATAAAATATTCTAGCTTGTTTGCTATCTTCGTTTAGGTATAAAATAATCTAAAAGTTTTTGACTTGCTTTATTTTCTTTTGTTTCTTGCATTAGAGAAAAGTGCTAGAAAAAGCCTGCAATGAAGTCCAGAATTACACAGTCTCTAATCAGACAGATTGGTGCAGAATTTGCTTATCCTTGTCTATTAATTGAATAATAAAAGACTAAAACAAACCTTTCCTACTATTCGAAATGTGTAAATATGTGACTTTCTGCAGTTTTCTTGTTTTGTGTATCAAGCTTTAATTCCTACTAGCCATAGGATCGTATATGCCTGGGGGCAGGAGGAAAGGCTATGGCTGGTGATTGGACTGCAAAGGAGCGGTATTTTAGCTTTTCTCTGTGATTGGCTCTTGGTTGATTTCAACATAATTTGCAAAGGTTAAAGGAGGGAAACAAAATGTCTGACTATCTCAGTTAAGTAAAATATTTTAATACAAATTTTTATCCTTTGAAATCTATGGTCACTATTTATGCCTATTTTTAAAATTCAGTTTTCTTATTTTCTTATACAAGTAGCACCTGTTGCTTACAGAACAATTGGAATATATTAAAAGTCAAAATAATACATAGTCTTACATCAAACCGCAGTTAACATGTTTGGTATATTTCTGCCCAGGTTTTTTCCCCAATGCATTCTTTCTACACACAGGTGTAGACACATAGGCAAAAATAATATAATTGGAATAATATAATTGGAATTATACTGTTATAATGTTTTATTTACTTTTTTCCACTTGATGTTACATCTAAACATTTCCCATTTTTAAAAGACGCATATATCTATCCTAATTTATTTGACCAGTTGCCAAATTTTTGGACATTCGGGACTGAGAGGCTGAATATCACAGCGTGTCAGAGCTTGAATTTTGGAGTCATGCTGCCCGGCTCTAACTCTTGGTTCCAAACTCTACAAGCTATGTCATCTTGGGCAACTTCCTTTTCTGAGCCTTTATTTCCTCCTGCATAAAATGCAGAAAAGCACATTGTGCATCTCAGGAATGCAGGTGAAGATTATATGGGTTGTCTACCTAAAAGTGCCATGGCACACGGTAAACACTATATAGGCATTAACCGTTATTATTTCTAATTATTTCCCATTTTCAATAATCTGTGAATTTCAAATAATCTAGTAATATTTTTACTTGGTTAGATTTGGCAAAATTAACTCATTTCTTGTTATCTTTGGTCCTACTAGATGCCTCTAGAAGGACGTATTTATGTCTTTGATTATTCTCAGGAAATTTTGAGAGCTTACTTTGTACAGAGCCAAATATTTATTGTTAGGATTATTCTCAGATATTTTATATTGTTTTTAGTAGCTATTATAAATGAAATCTTTTTTCTTCATTGGACTTTTCAATTGCTAGTTGTTTGCCAGTTATTGATTTTTAGATATCCATCCACTGATAATTTGCTATGCTTTTAGTAATAATTGAAATTAAATGTTACTCTAAAGACATAAGGGCATCTCAATAAAATTGTTTCCAAGCCTTTTAAAAAATGAATATTTTGATAGACTGTAACTTTTCCTACCTGAATATTATTCTCTTTAGGTTTCTGTTTTTCTTTGAGTAAATTTTGTAATTTTATACTTTTTTTAACAGAAAATTATCTATTTCACAAATTTCTTTTCAAATATCTTAACATAATTTTGCATTTAATTCACTGGTAATTTAAATAAAAACCCTTCCATTAGTTATCAGATCCTTTTTTCCATGTTTAATTTTATTTACCTATTATTTAATCTTTTATTCTTGTGTAGTTTTTCTAGAGGTTTATTAACAGTATTATTTTTTTTAAAAATATAAGCTCTGATTCATTTTATTGTTTTCCTTTTGTTTCAAATTTACTTTTACTCTTATTTTTTAAAACAATTATTTTTATAATTTCTCCAGGTCGATGATTAGCTTGTTTTTAAAAAGTTAGACAATATAATTATTGTAAATTTGCCTCTGAATATAGCTTTGCTTGCATTTAGTGCATTTTGTCATGCATTCTTTTTGTCATTTCCTAAATTTTAGAAAAGTCTCTTTTTGACTCTACTGTGGCATAAGTTGTTGTGTTATAATTTCCTCATGATTTCTTCCCTTGGCTATTGAAGTCCTGTGGCAGTTTCCTTCCTCTGTGAGTCTCCTTGCCACACCATGCTCCAGACTGCTGCTAGGAGTTTCTTTGTAACAGCAATATGATCTCCCCAACACATGTCGTTTAAGGGTACAAACTTGCAAGCAGTAGATAGAAAAATCCTGGAAATATGATGCACAACATAGTCATTATAGTCAACAATACTGTATTATAAAATTCAAAGTTGCTAAGAGACTAGATCATAATTGTTGTCACTACAAAAAAGAAATGATAATTACTCGATGTGATTAGGTGTTAGATGTTAGCTAACACTATGCTGCTAATCATGTTGCAATACATAAATATATCACATTAACACATTGTCCACCTTAAATTACACAATGTTATATGTCAATTATATATCAATAAAGAAAATAAAAGCAATATACTCTTTTCCCCACTGACTCTCTACTTTATATGCTGTAAAGTCAACATCCTTTAAGATATATTAGGACATCTTTTATTTAGCTCGAACCTTCATCTGTAATCCTCACCTGCCATTTTGTCACCATCACCTCTGGGAAATCCTGTCGCCATTCACATTGTATGACTCCTTCTATTTGGTTACTTATGATCTTACTCAACTTCTCTTCTCACATCCTTTATTATGTGTAGCACCCTCTGTGTAACTTCTCCTTATGCTCAGTCATAATTCAGCCATCTCTCTTGGGAGCTCTCAGAGAGTTTAGGAGTCATTCTGATCCAGCACCCACCATATTCTGTAGGCATGATTCACCTCCACGTTTGTTTCCCACAATTGACAGTTGATAAGCACAGGGAGCAAGTCTTCTGGACTTTTATATCACTGTGACATTTCATTGTTAAAATGCTTCTTTGAATTAGATATTATATGTTTTTGAAGATGAAGAAATTGAGATTCTGAGAATTAAATCATATTTCCAAAGCCACAGAGCTATTCAATAACATAGGATAGTAATTAATCCAAATTTATATCTACTGCACTAATATTTCACAAGCTTTGACACAAATATCTGCTCACGGTCAAAGAATTGTAAGGGTGGAAGGCAGCATCTGAGGGCTCTGCCTGAAATAGCTCAGCACGAGCACATTCTCATTTGAAGTACTGTCTTTCATATTAAGCATCATTGCTTTACTTCTACTCTAAAATATATTAATATGTATTTCAATATAAAGCAATATTTCATTATTCTCCGTAAGGAAAAATAATCTTTTACCTAGGTTTGATAGTTGGTTGTAGACACTGTTCTGTGCTGACCTAGCTCATGATTGTTAAGCTGAATTATAAGGAGATGAAGCCACATTTTAAATTCACCATTCAAGTAATTTTTTTTTTACATTAATTTAGATTCCCATAAGAGTACAGATACAGCTAACAACAGGTTTGCCCCTTCAGTTGCTGAAGAGAGCTATGCAGAATGCTGATACAAAGGTGCTATGGTGCAAAGTTTTAAAACTATTCTTGGTGGGCATTTCTATATACTTATCATCTTAGTGAGACGTCAGATCAACTTTTTATACCGTGAACTGAAAAGTTACTTGAGCTCTGGCTCTATTATTGTTCCAGGAAAATTACTGTCAAAGGACCTTATTAAATAAGACTCTTAATTTTATCATTAATACTGGCTGAAACAACTCATAGTGCCTACAATCAGCTCTCTTTGTCCAATTCTCAAACTTCATTTTTGCTCTAGTAATCATGTGTTTTGCAGTAAAAATATTCATAGTTTTGTGTGGCAGTGTTTAAGCTTTCAGTCTTGGGAGAATATTTGATTGATACACTGGCTTTAAGAATGATTCTATTATTAAGAATTGAGTGAATTAACAACTTTGTCATTATATTTTTTGTTTCCTTCAACAGAAAAAATAATACACTTTAGCAATAAATTAGAAGCCTCTGACCACTGCCTTCGTGAAGCCTAGGAAAAATCTGTGTAGTAGAACAATCCTTAGTATTCACCTTTCATGTTTGTATATAGATGAATATTCATAGAGTATTTAAATCAGTTTTTTGCTCCTATAGTTACCATCTCTACCACCTTATTGAACACACTGAGATGATCTAGAAGCACATTGTTCACGGTCCTCAGTGTATGACATTGTAGTTGCTGAGTGTCTGATGAATTTGATCTAAGCTAACTTTCCTGGGATTGTGACTCTCATAAATTTGGCTCCATTCATATTCACCCATTTTCCCCTCCCAGTCAATAGTGTTCCTTCTTGTAAGAACCATCAGATAGATCATTGAAAAGTTGTTTATCAATTATTTTACAGTTAATTACTTTAAAATTTGACATGTTTTTATAGATATCATCACTGGAGATAGTGTACCATGATCTACACAATTGTTTCATCATTCTGTATTCTTGTCTAACAAATTGTTTTAGTATATGTAGTGAGCACATTAACATGCCTGGGACATGTGATAATTCATCAGATTGGCTTTTCCTCATCCGAGGTCTTTACCCATTTCCTCCTACTACATGAATTCTACTTTCCAAGATAATTTTGAAGTTGACTTTGAAGGAAACTAAGAAATTTTACTTTACTTAATTGATTGTAATTTTCATTATATTACTCTAAACCCCTCTGTAACTGAAGTCAATGGGTTTGTCTCTTGGTCATCATGGAGCCGAAAAGCACAGCCAAGGCCGAGGTAGGTGAAGAAAAGTTTTATTGCTTGGGCAAGCAATGGAGAACACTGGGGATAGCTCTCAATACAGTGTCTCTCCGAGCTCAGTGCAGGAGGAAACTTTATACATAAGAGAGCAGAAGATACAAGGTTTATTTGTAACAACTGTGTAACAACTGGATAACAATTTAGGGCTCAAGTGTAGCAGGTAAACATGCTATTACATACATTGCATGATCTAAATATGGCTGTTCAGACCTCCCAGGGAAGGAGAATTTAAGATGCTAATGAATTTAAGGTCACTTTAGGACACTTGGGGCTGGAATATTTGGCAAGGGTCTTGCAGCAAACATGTAAGTTTCTCTGCGAGATAGCAACCTGCGCAAAACAGAGCGCATAGTTTCTTCTTGTCTGAAAAACATTTGACAGACCATGTTAGTTGTTGACGAGATCCTCTGTGACCCTCTCTTTGCCTGGTTCCTTGGTCACACCTCCAAAAAAAAGCACTCTGAGCACAAAAAAAAGCACAAAAGCACTCTGGCGATGTGATTTTAAAATTTCCTTCTGTTGGAATGTAAATGTTGTTGTCTCTGTGGTTATGGGTCAGGGCTTTCACATAAAAGACACAAGATTTAGGCTTGTTTGACTTCCCCTGAAGTCAGTAAAATTAATGCCATAAATAAGCTTGTAAAGATATCTTAGTGGGTTTAAATTTACTTATTATCAATTTACAAATTGTGGTTGGGTTAGGTCTGTCATCTCTTTTGCTTTAAAGTTCATTGATGGAGCTGCAGGGTTAGAAGCCGAGAATCACGGAATCTCTCTCATTATCATGAGTATCTCCAAGTTCCAAGCTTGCTCTCTAATGTTATTATTTCTGGTGTTGCATCTTTCTATTTGAAAATAATTAACAAAGTTATTAACCTTTGAAAGGTAAATGGAAAATGATGCAGAAATAACCAAAATCAAAGTTTTTAGTACGTAAGTATCGACAGGGAAGTAAAAGCAATACAGAATAGTTATATCTTGTATTTTGTAAACCAAATTTTGATCTGGGTGAATTTTATCAGAAAGTTGACCTGATTTATAGAGTATTTGTGTGTGTCTGTATGTGTGAATTCAAACCTTTAAAATTTCTATAATTTATAAGGTGACAAACATTAAAAAAAAAACATAGATCTCTACATGTGTCTTCCACAGACTTGCTGAGTCATCATGCAGTAAGCTCATCTTCTCTGATGAACCAATGGAATTAGGATAAAGTATTCAAGCCATTGCTCTTTCACTTTTGAATGCACCTCAAATATTGATACTGTAGGCATTCAGAACGAGTCGCCCCGAGATGTGCCACTCTGGCAAGCAGGTTATTTCAAGCTAAAAAACAATCAAGGCCCAAAAGACTCAGGAAGAACCTTTGACCTTCCCCCTAAATGCCTAAAAAGAATTTAGATAGAGAACCTGTTCCAGGAAGGAGCTATCGTCACAGGTAACTATAGGATAACATGAACTAGGTGTGGCAGACAGGGAGGAACCTAGCAAGGCCTGTTTGATCAAAGTCCTCTCGGTATTCTTTTGTTTGTGGATGCCCCCGCAAACATTTGTTGATCAAACGTTAACTCTTTTTTCTTCCTGTGAATTGTCCCCTTTCCCTTTGAAGTCCCAGACCCCTGCCCGTTCTTCTTAGTCAAGAATGAAATATATACCTCATTTGCCCGACTGTCTTTGGAATTTTTCATGCTTATGTGAATTCCTTGTGCACATGTATTAAATCTGATTTTCTATTGTTAATCTGTTTTATGTCATTTTAATTATTTGACCAGCCAAACAACTGAGAGAAGGGGGGGAATTTTCCCCTTTCCAACAATATCTTTGATTTTCTCATTAGATAAATGTAGCAAATCTTATAGTAGTTCATCACACTTGTAAATATTCTAATTTATTGTGTTTTCATGAAAAACATGGATTGTCCAGTATGGAAAAATAGATTTCTGCTAATACGTTTGTGCAAAATATGAAAAAACCTTATACCATCCAACTGCCATCTTCCCTACCCTATTTCATCCTCCCCCACATTTATTTGGAGATAATAGGTCTTGTTTCATCTTCACTTGGGAAAATCATTCCCATTGAAGCTACTCCTCTGGAGTCCTTCCCTGTCCTGCTTTGGGCTCCCATTCACCTCTGTGCTGTTGGTTGCTGGATATTCCTGGATGTAGTCCTCTCAGCAGGATGTTCCTCAGTTTGCAGAAGAGCCAATAGACAGGGATGAAATGAGTGGTCTGCACTTCCCTGTACTGCCTCCTCCCTTAATTTTTTCCTAACTCTGTCAATAAATTAGTACACATTTATCAGACTTGACTGAAGTGCTGAGGGCTTCTGGAAGTTTATTATAATGAGAAGGCAAACACTTTCAGCTGTAGCTTCCTATGACTGCCTCCTTGGTGCAAAGGAAAACACTTTTCTAATGGGGTGCCCTGAATCTGATCTTTAGGTCCTAACTTGGCTCTCCTGGCACCCCAAATGTTCTAAAGCACCTCCTCCTTTAAACTTCTGTGGTATGAATCTCCGTTATTTTAAAGGAAACCCCATGAGGCAAATGCTCCAAAGTGGAACATAACCCAAATATTCAGCTATTTAGTCCATCTTAACTTGAGTAATGTTTTCAGCAGGATGGTTTCCATTGTAGACTTTGGTACTCTGAACTCAAGAAAACTGGACCCTAATAAATTGAAATATAGTGATATTTCATATGTTGATTTTTTTTCTCATGGTAAGAGATATTTGCTAGCATAATATGAATTTTAGTAAATCAAATCACATTTTAAATACGCTAGAGATGTTTGATGCTTGAAGGAATAACATGATGAATCATTTTGTAAGACAAATTATCAATCTTACTGTGTAGTCTTAGTTTACATAGATCATCTTAAAGTTGGCATATATATGTGTACAATTTTCTGGCTTGTAGTTTGTCAAACACCAGGTATATTGTGCTAGTTTCAAATAAAATAAGATATCAATGCAAAGTCAGAGTTTCTTGCAACTTTGTGAAGTAGTGATTATTCTAAATGGATATGGGAATTTGTGTGTGTGTGTGTGTGTGTGTGTGGAGAAGAGCATTGGAGACACTTGTAGAGTAAATATTAACTGTCATCGATCATTCTCATCACGCTGAGTTCTTCTTGGGCTGCAGTCATTTATAAGGTAGCCCGTAAAAGAAATAGAGGAGCACCATGCAGCTCAGATCAGGTATCCATCTTCCTTCTTTGTCCACAAACCTCACTTTATGTGAGGTCTTGGTTTTGGGGACTGATGGGCTAGGAAAGAGTATGAAAGGATGAGAGGACATTAGTGGCTAAGAAAGAGGTATCTTTTAAAGGGCGAAAACTTCAGCTCAGCAACTGAGATGCGTGAGGGTCTCGTGAAGAAGCAGCAAACTCTCTAGGCATTTCAAACAGAGAGTTTAATACAAGAAAATGGTCACACAGGTGAGGAAGATCTGAGAAGCCACACAAGAGATGGCAAGTCAGTCAATATCTGCAAAAGGAGGAAATCATTACCAACTCCGCCTGGGGGATGGCAGGAGGAGATGTTGTTACAGGAGCTCCCAAACCTGGGGATGCAGGTCGGAGCTAGAGCCATGGTGAGGGCTGTCTTGTAGGAGCTGGGTCTATGAAGGGATGAGCTGTTCTGAGTGGGCTGGCGCCCTGGGGAGATGCAGTTATAGATGCCACTCTAGGCTGTGGGATGAAGTGCATCAGTGGAAACAACATTGTTTCTCCCTTCTTCTCACTTTCCAATCTGCATTTTCTTTCCATTAGCCAGACCTAGGTGGAAATCAGTTGGGAAGGGTGTCTGGGTTGTTTATGGGGTTAATTCCCCCCATATACAGAACAGAGCAACAGAAGGGCCAAAAATGGATCTGAGATTAAGCAGAAGAATCACCAGAACACGTGGTATTGACATTTTAATTTCTGCTTGGAAATCAAACATCACAGAGATGCAGGTGCCTTATTTGGTTAAGAAAAAAAAACATAGTAAGAGACTACATGGGGACTACTAAACTTCTCCAGACAGTGCATCCAGAAATGAGTGGGTTTGAATCTAAGTCACTGAAACAGAGTGAATCCTAGTAGAGCTGTGGAAAAAATTTTCTGAACTGGGAATGAAATGGAGATTCTAGTATTGACTCAGCAACTCCCTAGCTCTTTGTTCTTGAACACATCTTTCACATTTTGAGCATCAATTCTTTTTCTCCCTTCTTTCCTTCCTTCCTTCCTTTCCTTCTCTCCCTTCCTCCCTCCCTTATTTCCATCTTTACTTTCTCCTCCCTCCTTCCCTCTCTCCCACCTTTCATTCCTTCCTTTCTTCCTTCCTTCAATGCTAAGTTTGAGGATTGGATAAGGATACTGTAGGGGAGTAGGATTTGCTACTGCAAAATGTGTCTCTTTGGCTTAATTATTTTTAAGAACAAAAGACTCAGGAAGAAACTTTGACCTTCTCCCTAACTGCCTAAAAGAATTTAAGATAGAAGGCCTGTTCCAGGAAGGAGATGTCACCATAGATAACTATAGTATAATATGAACTAGGTGTGGTAGACAGGGAGGAACCTAGCAAGGCCCATTTGATCAAAGTCCTCTCCATGTCCCATTGTCTTTATAAGGCATGGCAAACATTTGTTTACCAAACATTTGCTTTCCATCTCCATGTGAAATGCCTTGTTCCCCTCTGAAGTCCCAAACCGCCACTCCCAACATCCTCTTTTGTCTTTAGCTGAAGATAGTATTTAAGGTGGTGGCTTCAGCCATTTTGGCAAGTTACTCAGGTTTGCTGGGTTTCTCCCATGTATATACATGTTATTAAACTTGTTTGATTTTCTTCTGTTATTCTGTCTCATGTCAATTTAATTCTTAGACTAGGCAGAAGAACCTACAAGGGTAGAGGAAATTTTCTTCCTCTCCTTCAGTTGGCGATGAGGTTGGGGGAAAGCTTAACTGGCTGGATGCTGCTTGCTCTGGGACTACCGCAGCTGTGAGATCTTGGACCTCCGACAATTGTTGGCAAGAGGTAAGAGTTCTTACCATGTCAGTCTCCCAGATCTATGCCTGCAGCATCCAATGGAAGCAATAGTGGTGGGTTTTTTCCTTTTCTAAATTTAGATTAACAGGAGAAAATATTTGTGAAGCTAGTTTCTTGGACTTAGTGACTAGGAAATTTGGTAGAGTGTTCTTTGTTTTTCTTGATCCTTCTCCTCCCAAAGATCGTCACTGTTTTTCCTTGTCTCTATCTTTAGTGTCATTTGTCATAAAAAGGAAAAACCATAGGGCAGGACACAGGCATAGACCCTATAAGCCTGTTGTTTGGGCTAGCCCCACAGTCTTGTCACAAACTTTGCTGTGGGTTAATATGCACATGAAGTAAAAGATACTGCTAAGGGACATCTTGGAAGCAAAAGCTGCAAAATGGTGAGCATGGTTGGAGCATTTAAGAGCCATTAGGGTGCTCATCACCTCAAGAAGACTCCCATGATAGAATAAGTTGGTCATGGAGCAGATTAGATGGACACTATGTCACCTCCTAACCTCAAGACAACTTCCATGAGATGAGGTACACTATAAAAACAATATACAGTCCCCAACCCTGTGGTACATCTCTCTTAGGTATTAGTTTGGCTCCAAGAGACCTAAGACTTAGCTAAAGCTGTTATGTGCATATAAGGAAAAAAAAGTGGACGAGGTTTTTCCTTTTGTCTTGCTCTATCTCTTGAGAGCTGGCTTTGTGAGAATCTCCTTTCTGATCTCCACCATCCAGAGCACGCACACACTGACATGCATCTTGGCCACCAGTCAAATGGACTGGGGTTCCAAGACACACTGTGTTTGTCTGGCTGTGTTAGCTCTCAGGGAAGTTTGTCATAAAGGATCCCAGTCCATAAGGGGCCTTTGTCTTCTCAACCTTTGTTGCTTGTTAGTGCTGGAAAAATCCCTGTGGGAGGCTGGAGCACAGCTCCCTCCTTACTGCTGTGCAATGAAGACCTTTGCTTTCTCAGACTATTTTGGGGAGTGAACTTTCTGGATCTTGTGGGTTTGAGTTGCTATTAAGATAAACTTTGTTTGATTTTCTCCTGTTATTCTGTCTCACGTCAATTTAATTCTAAACCAGCCAGAAAAACTTAAAAGGGCAGAGGAAAATTTCTTCTTCCCCTACAATACTCTCTGAGATTCCTTTTGTGTGTAACGTTTCATGCATGTTGGTTGCCAGAGTTGTATCTGTGAGTATAAGATGCCTTTTCCATGATTTTATCCATGTGTTCCTACATTGTGGTGTGACATCCAGAAAATTATTCTAGCCAATAGGAGCTCTGCCTACTGGGTTTTTACCCTTATTATTCTTTTAGGACCCCGTGGAGGAAGGGTGGTAGCCTTCAGTATTCTTTAATAGTGAAATCCTTTGAAAACATGATATCTTGTTAAAAGCTCAGTTTTTCTCCTTTCCTTCCCTTGGACTCCTCCTGTTCCTTCTTCTTCTTTCCCTTTTTCCTTGCTAATATGCATTTAGGGTCTAATATATATAAGCTATAAAAATTTAAATGAAATGTCCTTTAAAATGTTTCATGGAAGACATATAGTTACCAGGAAGTGAATACGCAGAAAATGAAATCAGGACTTATACACACTTTGCTACTGAAAATTTGGTTTAAAAATGTAATGATTAGGTTAAAAAGGTAGCAGTATGGCTGGACTTGCTTTTCAAAAACACAGCTGCTAATTAATGATCACCTTTCCTGAAATTTCATCCTAGGGCTTTCTTCTTCTAACCTATTGATTTCTATTATCAATGAAATGCAAGTGGTATCAGAACGCTGGTCTCATATTCCACCAAAGCTGATCAAGTGTATTTTTTAGTTTATTTGGGCACCAGATACCCAAGGGAGAATGGAGACGGGCACCCCACTGGAAAGATGGGAGAAAGCACGTAACAGGAGTCCCCGAAATTGATGGAAATCTTTGCCTGTTTCAAAATTTACTTTAAAGGCTAAATTGCACAGTCAGGGAAAGGCAGGTTTTAGTTTGGGAGAGGGAGGTTGAAGGCAGATGTCTGTGCTCTCTCCTGTCTCTTTCAAATGACTGCACGTGTGTTGCCTCTAAACCCGGCAGACTCAAATGCTTGGATGAGCTACTAAGTAGAAATAAAAATGATAATTCTCTTTTATTTCTTCTTTTGCTATGCAGTCATAATAGGTGGATTTTCATTAAGCATGGGAAGATAAAAAATGGGAAATGCACTTTCCCTGAACTCTCTCAATGTTCTATAAAATGTTCAATTAACTGTACTTGCCACTGTCCATATTTCTTTCCGTACTCTCTAGATTGCGTGAGGCCTCTCTAGTGTCTCAGTTAACATTAAAAAGAGAGTCAATTTATTATTTTTTACTGAACTCAGAATAGCTGGGTGAATAAATACTGCTATGAATCATTTCTTTTGCTTCATGACCTGTTGTTTAAACTTTTGAGGAACCATAACACAGTAGGAACTAAAACTATCTTAGAAGAAAAGTCAGCTAGAAGATAATAGGAATAAAACTTGATTTTCCCTATTTCTTTGTGTACCATATCCAGCCACCACCTTTACCCTGGGCTATCAAGCCATGTGACCACCAAGTAAGTAATTCCATTTCTCATACCACATACACAATTAATAATAATAAAGATTACAAAGGAGGATGAAGAGTCGGTTGAGAATCTGAGGCATTACACATAGAGGAATTTGGGTAGGAATCCCAGCTCTGTAATGTAATAGCTGTGTGACCTGTGGAAAGTTATTTACTCTTTCTGAGCACTAGTCTCCTCATTTGTAAAATGGAGATAATAGTACTTAACTGGCAGGTTATTGTAAGGATTGAGACACTGAATGGAAAACATCAAGAATAGTCAGGGATGCGTGGTGACAGCTCAATAGTTCCAGAGTGCTATTATCAATGGAAATGAAGCAAGAGGCTTTTTGTCATTGTTACAGTCAAGGGACTATTTTGCCACAAAAGAGCAAAGTTCAAACAGTGATTTGTCTTTTTATTTCAGAAAATGTGAGTCTAGCTCTGTTGGTTTTTATCTAGGGAAGGGCGTGTGTGTGTGTGTGTGTGTGTGTGTGTGTGTATGTTGTGTATGTGTGGTTGCATGTGTGTGTGTGAGAGAGAGAGGGAGAAGAGAGAGAGAGAATATCCTGGCACAGTGGGTGGTGATGTTCCTTCTTGGGTGTATTTATATCGATTGCTTTAAAACGTTATTTAGTGGCAATGTATAGGAAAGAGCAATTGACTTGGAATAAGAAAACTTAGGTTGATGTCTCAGCACTGCCAAATATTGATTGTACTAAATGCTTGATTCATGTAGGTGCCCAAGAAATGTTTATTAGGTTTAAAGACAAATGAGTTGTTAGTCCCTGAATATTGGAGTTGGGTGTAATTTCAGTAGGCTGCACTATTTACTTCTTTTAAAGATCTTGAAAGAGTGATGAGAACTTGAAAGCAAACTTGGGTTGAGTAACTATCCATGTCTGTGGAACAGGTTGAAGCTGCTAGAAATGGCGCATCGTCCAAAATGTTTTCTTTGCTGACCTGGAGTCACTAACAGGGATTTCATTATTACTGAATAATTTGTCTACATCAGTGATTTTCAAGCTTTTTGCTCTCAGACACATTTATACTTTTAAAAATGACTGGGCACCCCAGAGAGCTATGGTTTATGTGAGTTATATCTGTTGATATTGCTGTATTAAAATTTAAAAGAAAAAATTTTAAAATATTATAATAAGACCATTACATGTTAACATAAATGACATTATCATGAAATGAACTACATTTTCCTAAACTAAAAAACAAAATAATTAATTAATGAGAACAGTGGCATCCCTCCCTCCTCATTTTTGCAAATCTGATTAATGTCTGGTTTAATAGAAGACTGCTAGATTCTCTTATCTGTTTCTGCCTTCAGTCTGTTGAGACAACACCTATCATGTGGCTTCTGGAAAACTCTGTCATACACTTGTAAAATAATGAGAGTGAGAAAAGCAATGAATATCTTAGATTTGTTATGACATACATCTTGACCTCATAGGTCTCCTGGAAAGGTCTCAGGGACTCTCAGGGGTTCCTAGCTGACACTTTGAGAACTGCTGAATTGGTTAATCGTTTCTTTCAGCTATCTTCTTTTAAATTCAAAGGCTCATGGGAAGGATACTACACTTATTTAAATTCTTAAGTTCTGAGTGAGAGAGAGGGAAAGAATGAGAGCAATGTAGACTTGAAGGGAATGTGGCCTTGAAAAAAGTGGGAAATCAGGGCAATGAATCCTCGTATCAGTTCCGTTTTGCAGTGTGAAAATTGGCTCCATCACTTAACTGTGGCTTAAATTTGGACAAGTTACTTAATCTTTCTAAGTCTCAGGTTCTCCGTCTGTAAAAATAGGAATAATATTTAATTCCTGGCATTGTGATGACTAAATCAGATAATATTTTTAAAACACTCAGCTCAATGTGTGACACATAGTAAGTGGCCCCTTATTAAGCCATTATTTTTAATTGTTATTTTATCCAAGATTTGACCTGCTTATAAACACAAAACTCTCTTCTCAGGGTTACACTTTTGTGCAGAAATGAATTTCTTTGTGTAAAAGATTTCCATATTTAGAATAATGTCCTTAAGTTAGAATGTTACTGGACTTACTAGCTCAATAAATATTTTTAAAGCTTTGAATTTATGTGAGGAAATTACTTTCCGAAGGGCTATATCATTCCCACTCCTATCAGGAATCTAGTATTTGATAATTTTATGTAGATTCTGGGCCCTGGGAGATAGCCGTAAGCAAAATAAAAGAGCTGGATCCTTAGCTGTAGCAGGTAGTATAAATGTTTAAATTTTTACAAATTTCATAGGTAAGAAACGAAATGTCTACTGAGTACAAAGCATCAACATAAGCACTTGGGAGTATGGGTGTGGTCTTTTGGTATATGTGAAATTTTTCTAATGTCACAACTGGCATTTAATAAAAGTAAATTTATTATGTTTTCCTGCACTAAACCCTAGTACTAATGATTTTGTTTTGTTTTGGCTGGTAGACCTTTAAAAGCTTTCAGGGCATACTTTGTCAATGTATTTATTTTCCAGGCAGGAGCTGACCCATGGGCAATATATTCTAAGAGCTCTAATTTTATCCCGTTTTAAAATCCTGGTAGAGATAAAGTAAGAATGAGGGCAGTGTGGAAGACAGAGTGGAGGTAGACTGGGGCTGAAATTCCAGGATAGACGTCATCAGACAGGTCTCAACTAGGCCTGTGGTAGTGGGATTATGGAAGAGGGCTTCAGATGGTGTTATGGGCTGAAAGGTGTCCCTTCTCAAATTCATATATTGAAGTCCTAAACCCTAGTGTCTCAGAATGTGACTGTATTTGGAGATAGGGTGTTTAAAGAGGTAATTAAAATTAAACGAGGTCGATTGGATGGGCCCTAATCCAGTATGACCATGACCAGTGTCTTTATAAGAAGAGGAGATTAGCACACAGACAGACTAGAGAGGGAAGACTGTGTGAAAGTGCTGAGAGAAGATGCCGTCTACACGAATGAGGTTAAGCCGCTTACAGGGAGAAACCTGGAGAAGAGTTTTTGGCTGCAACCTCTGTGCTGAGCCCTGGGGGAATAGCCACTGTGGGCAGGTGCTTACTTGCTGGCTCATTAGCAGGTGCTTCTCCCTTTGCCATTGTTTTGTGAGACTCCTGAATGCTGAGCTCTCTGGGCTCTTAGAGCTAAGTTACTTGCGGGCTTCTTCCTCAGGCAGCAGCTTTAACAGTTAGGGCTCTTGTGTGTGCACAAACTACTTCCAGGGGATGCTGGTGACTTGGTTGTGGTGTTGGAGTGAGCAGGAGGAAGAAGGCAGGAGAAGTACCTTCTGGCTCCTCCAGGCTCTGGGAGGATTGTCGTCAGCCCTGGTGCATGCTAATCAGAAGTCAGACCCTCAGACAGCAGCTTGTGAAGTATGCAGTCCAGCCTCTTCCGGGGAGAAACTGCAAGAGGTGGATTTTGCTCCTGCTCCCTCTGTGCTGAGCCCTGTAGGGACAGCTGCAGCTGCTTGCCGTCCCATTAAGAGCGCCTTCTTTGTTTGCTGTAGTCCTGTGGGACTTGTGAACGCAAGCTTCATTGGCTTTCAGAGCTAGGTGCTTGGGGGTCCATGCCTCAGGTGGGGCAGTTGATGCTGGGATACTGGATGTGTGGTCCAAACTCTTCTCTCCTCGGGGAGAAGCTGGGAGTAGAGGGTTCCATCCAAGATTGTATAGGGCTGTCCCCAGGGGTAGGGTTTATGGCCAGAGATGATCTCAGCCTTTCCTACCTATTTTGATGTGCATATTTTCTTTTATGCCCCATGTCCCACAGCTGACTTCTAGATTTCTCTCAGAGGGAATTGTACATTTTGAGCGTACGTGGGAAGAGGGAAATTCAGAATCCTCTTTTGTCGCCATCTTGGTCCAGAGTCCAGTCAGTGTTCTTTTGAGCGAATTCTGACTCAGGCTTGTGGTTGGCTGACTGGGTAGATGATAATACTGTCAAGCATATAACTAGTCGGGCCTCTGTTTGAGCATGTAATTGTTAGCATAAAGTATGACCTTAATCCATTCTTTTCATAAGAATATTTCACTAACTAGTTGTTTATAACACTTGCTCATTCTCACAAGCGTCAAAAATTTTACTTGGTCATTTATTTTACAAATGACCTTTAATTGGCCTTTTAAAAAATTTAAATTAACAACCAACAGGTCATCTTACAAGGTAACTTTTGCCCTTGTTTAGCTTTTTTCTGCTAAACTCTTTTTTGCAAGTGTTGCAAGCTGATTTGGAATAAATTTAAACTTCCTTAATTGAGTTAGGTTTTATTAAAGTTATAGAACTATGGATAATTAAGTCATGAACAATAAACTACAAGAGATTTTAGTGGAAAAAAAAATCAATGCATGCAAACCTGATTGTTGCTTTTCTGGGAGATACTAAATTAGACCCTGCAAAGGCTGCATTGTGTATACTACATTTGGAGCTTGTCTTTTAGCTAGTGCACGTTAGCAGAGAGACCATAAACAAAATTAACTTAGGTAGTGGCTTCAGTGTAACAACTTTTTTTCTTGCTTTTCTAACTTTGTGGACACTGATACCAAATTCTCAAATATTTTTTTTTTTTAAAGGAGACTGCTATTCATATCATTAGTTTCTTTTCTTTGTCAGAACAAATAAAGTAGAAAAATACTTAATGGTGATGTGGAATTCAGCAGAGATTAAATGGTAAATACTACTTTTTTGAAATTAAAAGGTCTTTAAAAAAAGATGTTTTTCTGAAATATTTGATTATTTTATACTGTTTACCCATTGATTTATTTGTTCATTCATAAGAACTTTCTTATTTATTTTTGAGCTATTTCAGAAATTAAGATGGTAAAGTATTGTTATTTTTACAGGAATCACGGGAATATGTGTATGAGGATGTTTATTCAAAAAAGAACGTCTTTTTTTTTTTTTAAAGATTTTATTTTTTTCCTTTTTCTCCCCAAAGCCCCCCGGTACATAGTTGTGTATTCTTCGTTGTGGGTTCTTCCAGTTGTGGCACGTGGGACGCTGCCTCAGCGTGGTCTGATGAGCAGTGCCGTGTCCGCGCCCAGGATCCGAACCAATGAAACACTGGGCCGCCTGCAGCGGAGCGTGCGAACTTAACCACTCGGCCACGGGGCCAGCCCCCCATAAGTCTTTTTTAAAAGTAGATGTTCTCTTTCTTTATTTAATGTTCTACAGCTCAAGTATGTAGGATATGATGTGAAAGGAAAACAGAGAAATCTAGAGAATATAATCCTAAGAACATACAATTTTAGAGATGTATCTACAATTCATTTAAACTCATGATTTACTTATATACCTAACTTATATGCTTTTTATGTCTAAATATATCTTAATTTCGACTATTTAGCTGTCTCTCTCCCTTCCTCCCTCCATTGCCTTAGCCCACAGGTTTGTTTTATTGCACCATTTCAGGTGCACCATTCATGCTGCAGTCTGTGTGACTAGAGCCCCCTTGTGCTTTGTGACCTCACATAGCAGTCCCATGAATCCAAGATATGGCCACTTCTTACTTAATTTCTACAATAACTCCATAAGTGGCCTCTATGACTTCCCTCTACGTGATTTCTACTTTGAACTGAAGTCATAGAAACAAAAGTTTGAGTTATAGAATGGCACTTGCTTGATGTGAGGTGCTTTTAAAACAGTGAAACGCTCCTTGGGGAATACGTCTATAGAATACATTCAGGTGTCCTTGTTAATCATACCACCAGCCCATTTCATTCATCTGTTTTTCTGAAATATTTAAAACTCTTCTAGAGAGATCTTTTAGTATCCAAAAAAAAAAATCCATGGAAACTGAATCTTCACTGGTTATTGGATTGGGTATCAAGAATTTTTGGGGATCTTTGCTTCTTCGTCTGCAAAATGCAGGTTGTGGGACTAAATCAGTAGTTTTCAAATTCAGAATAGCTGGGTATAGTTGTTAAAAATATAGATTCTAGGGGCTGGCCCCGTGGCCGAGTGGTTAAGTTCGCGCGCTCCGCTGCAGGCGGCCCAGTGTTTCGTCGGTTCGAATCCTGGGCGCGGACATGGCACTGCTTGTCAGACCACGCTGAGGCAGCATCCCACATGCCACAACTAGAGGAACCCACAACGAAGAATACACAACTATGTCCCGGGGGGCTTTGGGGAGAAAAAGGGAAAAATAAAATCTTAAAAAAAAAAAAAAAAAAAAATATAGATTCTAGGTCTCAACTCCAAGCCTGTGAAATATGAATCTCAGTGACTTGGACTTGAGACTAGGTATTGCTCAAATGCTTCTCAGGTGGTTCTGATTTGGAGACCATTGGAACTGGGATTATAATACTTGTACACATACCAGCTGCCCTTGATGACTTTTTCTTTTTCATTTATGGTTGAGTTTTTTATAATATCTTCCCCCTTCTCCCTCTCTTCCTTTTCCTCTCCCCTGCTCCTCATTATTTTGCATTTGGCTTGCTGTTCATTCTGTTTGCTAATCTATTTTGAGCCATGAATGCAGTGTTGTTGTGTTGATAGCATGTGGTGTGTCTAGAGCTGTTTTGCCATATGTTGGCTTCCCTCATTCAAAATGCCATTGCTATATCGAGTTATTATTTATGAATTTCTGAGCTTAATTTATTGGATATATCTACTTTGATCTCCATTTGTTATTATTCATTGATATGGATGTCTTTTCCTTAATGAGGATTAAGTAGATTTCCTGAACAGACATAGAAAAGAAAATTCTAAGATGATAACAAGAATTAAACTACTGTAGCTTGGCTAACTCTGACAATAGGAGATCTTGTGATAGATAAAACATTCAAAATCAAAAGTAACTCTGAATTTTGCATGTTTTAAGGGGGCTATAGGACAAAAATAAAAGAAGCCTCTGTTGCTGAAAGATAATTGAGGTCATTGATAAAGTCAACAGTTATTTCTGGGGCACTTATTCTACATCAGGCTGTTCCTATGATGCGAAGGTGAACAAAAGGAGCCAGGTCCTTGCTCATTTGCGTTAGACTCATGCTCGTGGGGACAGAGAGACAATCAATAATAAATCAAGAATTAGTAAATACATGCTAATATTAAAATAGACAGCGGTAAGTGGTAGAAAGAAAAGTTTAATGGGATGATGAGATAGAAAGTGTTTGTGTGGTCACTTTGAATTAGAAGGCTACGGAAGGCCTCTTTGAAAAAGTAACATTTAAGCAGAGAATTGATTGACCAGAAAGAAACTATGCAAAGATCAGGGAGAAGAATATGCTGAGAGAAGGGGGCAGTTTAGTGCAAAGACTCGAAATCTAAGGATGAGCTTGGTGCATTTGAGGAGCCAAAAAAAGGTCAGTGTGTCAAGAGAGAAGTAGATAATAGGTGAGAGAATTGAGAAGCGATACAAGTGGGGATAAATTGTGCAGTAACAAATATTTCTTGTAAGCCAAAATAAGAAGTTTGTAGGTAAGAAGTGGCATTATTTTATTTAATTTATATTTTTTGACTGCCGTATGAAAAATGTACTAAAAGGGACCATAAGCAAACTTAGGAAGCCCAGTTAGGAGTCTGTTGCCTTGGCCAAGCAAGATATGGTTATGCCTTGGGCTAGAGTGATGGTAGTAAGGACAGAACAAAGTGTAACGATTTGAAATGTGATTTCAAGGTAGAGTAGAGAAGACTTGCTGATAGATTGATAAGGGTATTAAGGGAAAGAGAAGCACAAAAGTCTTATGTCTTGAGCAACGGGGAATGGTGGTGCTGTTTCCTCAGATGTAGATGACTGGAGCAGCCTCCCATCTACCCATTCTTCCTTTATAACTCTTCTCAGGCATTTTGATATGGGATCCCACAATCAGTCTTCTGTGGTAAAAAGAGTTGATATTGACACCTCTAACCTCTGCCCTTCACCAGCTTTGGGCAGTGAGAAATTTACACAGATTTTGTGGACTCAAATTTCTCATTTGTGATCAAAATATTAGACGAAATTGATACCGAACCTCTTACTCTCAAGTCCGTCTGCTTGATGCACAGTAAATCAATCATTAAGACACCAGTGTTTGGAGGTAGAGAAAGGTTTATTCAAATTGGCCAGAATAAGAAGGCGGGAGAATAGGTTCTCTCAGATCTTCCTTAACAAAGGAGAAAGCAGGGAGTCTTTATAGGGCTAAGGGGCTTGGGAGGTGGAGTTTTGGGGAAACAAAGGGGAAGACTGTGTTTCTTTCACTTTAGATAAGACCTTGGGCAACCAGACTGCTTGGTGTTAGTGGCAGCTAGGGCTGGTTGTCTGGTGATTGTAACTTCTTTAAAGGCATTCTTTTTCCTTTGTGAAACAAGCTCATAAATCCTTAAGTGACCCCTTTGGTTAGACAAGAAAACAAGTCAGTAAGTTATAATTATGTGCTGGCTGTGAAGCAACCATTTGGATTCAACAACTATATCTAACGGTGACTAGGCTACTTAGTAACTTCTTTTCATCTGTGTCTGTGTTGGGAACAAGGTCGGAGGGTAACCACATTCTTATGGAATATTTGCAGTAACCCTCGGTTACCTGGCTTCAAGATCATGAATATGAATAGCAGAGGACCGGCACATAAAAAGAGCACCATTCGTTACATATGAATTTAAACTGTCCCCAGCTATATTCTTTTCTTTCACTACAGAACATAATTCTTATGATTTAGATGCCACTAATCAAGGTTGTCACTTATGTGCATTTTGGTAGATTTTGTCTGAAAAGATGGAGGACTCTGAAGATTGTTATTACATCTATTTGAAGATAAGCCTATCTGAAACTGTAGTTACCATTTGAACTTACTTCTTAAGAACAGGTGTTTCTCTATTTACCAACTCACAACCCCATGACCGTATTGGAAATAATATTTGTTCTTCTGATATTTCAAGGTTCTTTTTTTTCGTTCCAGCCTTATTGAGACATAATTGACATGTAACGTTGTATAAGTTTATGGTATACAATGCAGTGATTAGATACATGTATGCATTGTGAAATATTTACCACAGTAAGGTTAGCTAATACATCCTTCCCCTCACATAGTGACCATTTCATTGTTGTTATGATGAGAACATGAAAGCTCTACTCTCATAGCGGTTTTCAAGTATACAATACAATATTGTTAATTATAGTCATCATGCTGTACATTAGAGTCCTGGAACTTATTCATCTTATCACCGAAAGTTTGTATCCTTGACCAACATGTCCCCATTCCTACCACTCCTCAGCCCCTCAAAACCACTATTCTTCTTGTTTCTATGAATTTGATGTTTTTAAGTTCCACATATAAGTGAGATCATACAGTGTTTGTCTTTCTCTGTCTGACTTATTTCATTTAGCATAATGCCCTCAAAGTCCATCTCAGTTGTCGCAAATGGCAGGATTTGCTTCTTTTTTTGTGGCTGAATAATATTCCATTGTATAGACCACATTTTAAAATCCATTCATCCATCGAAAGACACTTAGGTTGTTCCTGTGTCTTGGCTATTGAGTAATGAATTATTATTCATTAATAATATGAATAATAAATGATGAATGATATGAATAATGAATAATGCTGCGATGAATGTGGGAGTCCAGATGCCTCTTTGAGATAGTGATTTCATCATCTTAGGATATATACCCAGAAGTAGGATTGCTGGATCAGAGGTGTTTCTATTTTTAATCTTTTAAGGAACTTCCATACTGTTTTCCTTAGTGGCTATACCAATTTACCTTCCCACCAGCAGTGCCCCTGGCTGTCAGTACGCACTACCCTGGCTGCTGGGTTTGTTGCAGGCTCACGGCAGTGGAGGTTCCCTCTTGTGGCTGAGCAGTGCTGGCTTTGGGGACAGGATGATATAGGCAAAATGAAGCTGTCTTCCTTCCCTTTTTGTGTATTCTCAGGTCTTTTGTTCCACTGTGTTGCTGAAATTTCTTAGGTGGACTCCAGAGCTTTCCCAGAGCTATTTTGGTTTGTGGATAGCTGTCTAATTATAGATCCTTTTTGGGGGGCAGGGACAGAGGCAGACGCCTCCTGCTCTTCCATCCAGGTGATGTCATTCATAAACTCTGTGTATCTTCTTGTTGACTAAAGGCAAATCCTCAGTCCTAGAACAAGAGTAGTGTCAGAGAAATTCGAGGAAAATAAAGTAGCTGGTCAGTAGGGTAAACTGATAAAAAACAACAGTGGCTCACTGCCAGGGTTTACATGTGTATTTCCATACATATATTTGAATCATATTTGAATACAAAGCAATAAATGAGAGTAAGAGATATAGAAAAAATCTGGATGCTGCTAGAAATACAATTTCATATTCTGTTTTTCCTTAACAACAAAGAGTAAGCATTTTCCCACCTGTGTATATACTGTGAGAAGCTGATTGTTAGTGTATGTGTGGTATTGCATTATATAGATGAGTTATGTGTTATTTCATCAGTTCTCTAAGCACCCATAGAACTCTGGTTTCACTACCAGTATCACAATTTTATGCTGTTTAACAAAGTAGGATTGAGCATTTCAGAAACTTATGGACTCACTTGTTTGTGGATTTACTTTAGTGGCTGCTAACGTAGAGTTCTACTCTGCTATATCCCAGTGGATATGCTCTATATTTTGGGTATATACTCTTATGGGTCTGGGATTTCGATATACTGATTCATAGCTCTGGGCTCATACTTTTTTTTCATGGATAGTGCACAAATTGAATTATTTTTAAAAGACAGTAAATGGTATGCTTTAAGAAGTCTGTATAACTTACCTTTAGCTCCTTTTGTATATTTAAATATGTTTTAGAGGAAAAAAATCACAGTACCCAATACTTTTAAAGCTAGAATTAAAGTGCATTAAGACTTTCTTGAATCTTGTTATCTGTCATTCTAAATCCTCTTGAAGTTAGGTATAAAGAATAATAGATATATCTTCAGTCAGGATACTGACGATTTTCACTGGCTTTTGGATTAGAAGATTTTCAACTATCAGTGTTTAAGCTTCAACTTACTGTCAGTTAGTCTTGACAAGGCCAAGATAAGATTCTAATAGTTCTGATTGTGGAGAGGGTGCTTTTTCATTAGGTGAGGCAAAGTGTCAATTAAAAGGGTATTGAGATAAAGAAATTGAAACTAGATTAAGTTTATACTTTTTCGTGGATGATAAGAAAATCCATTTTCGAGTTACATTTCATTGAGGATATATACTATCAGGGGCACAGCTGGAACACCTTATATACTTAAAAGACTGCCTTTAGTCCTCAGAAGACTTATTAACTGTCTAATAATCATTTCAAAAGAATTTTTGTATGTATAAAACAAGCATATTTTACATAAAGTGAAATGCCAAGGTCAAATAATGGCAGTCACTTTTAAAGAAACTATAATCAGCAATCTTATTTTTACTTTTCTCTCTCCTGATAGATCCCTACCATTTAAATACTGAGCATTTGCAATCTTTCCATGGGGTTTCTAGTCTTATAAGGAAATTTGAAAACAGTATTTGATATGTATCCACAAAAATAAATACCGTGTACATTTCCAGTGTGACTGTCCTTTTTTAGAGGCAAGGCGTGGTAAGGCTAAGCTTAAGATTTTAGTACAACATTGAAAATGGAGCGTGTGTCTATAAAATGCATGAAACACCAAGTTAGAATTTGCTATCCTGGCTAATCTATATAAATAAAATTAAGTTTCTCTCTGATGGTTACTGCATCTAGTGAAAAATGGTTGGGTAGATTTTCTCAAATTCAGAAAGCCTGCTAAGGACTTAATATGTAGGCTATGCATTAAATAGGAAATTCACTTAGAGAAGACCCAGAAGAGCCTCAAAGAGATGCTTCCAGTGGAACCTCAGGCACCGACTGGCGCAGAGCTGCTTGTCACACTGCAGCTTGATCTGGTTTGCTTCCTGGGCAGCAGCACCAGAGGTTTATCTATATATTTAGCAATAGTTAATGAATTCTTCCTGTTCATTGCAAAAAAGACATAGTACTGAAATTTAGCTACTTCCTTCTGGCCTTTATGGCTTCATATGAGAAATTCACTGTTATTACAATGAGTGTTCGCCTATAATGTAACATATCACTTCTCTCTGAGTGCCGTCAAGATTTTTTCTCCATCTTAGATTGCAGAAGTTTAATTATTGATGGATCTTGCCAAGAATTTCTTTGAGTTTATCCTGTTTAAGGTTTACTTAGCTTCTTAAATCTGTAGGTTTGTGTCTTTTGCCAAATTCGGGAGGCTATTATTTCTCTGAATACACATTCAGCCCTACTTTCTTTCTCCTTAGCTTTTGGGGCTCCAGGGGTATGAATGTTGAGTCTTTCTCCTTAGCCTTTGGGGCTCCAGTGCTATGAACGTTGAGTCTTTTTGTTATATACCCACCAGTCTTCTAGACTCTGTTCACTTTTTTTTCTGGCCTATTTTCTGTCTAGTTTTCATCCTGAGTAAATTCTATTGATCTTTCCTCAAGTTCACTGACTCCATCCTCTGTCATCTCCACTGCTCTTGAACCCATCCAGCAAGTTCGTTAGTCCTCTTATCATATCACAGCAGTTCTGTGATTTCTATTTAGTGAATATTCATTGTTTACATTTCTTTGCTTGGATTTTCTATTTTTTCCATTTGTTTTAAGAGAATTTGTAATTGATTGTTAAAGCATTTTTATGATGGCTACTTTAAAACACTTGTCAGATAATTCCAACCTTTGATTCATCTTGTTGTTAGGGTCAGTGGGTTGTCTTTTCTCCTTCAAGTTGTGATTTTTTAAATTCTTGGCATGCTGAGTGATGTTTGATTGTATCCTGAACAACTCATCTATTATAATAGGAAACTCTGGATGCTATTTAAATCTCATGTTTAGCAGGGAGTTACCCTATTGTTTAGTACACAGGCCTTGGCTTACGGTTTTGGTCTGTGGTTCCGACAGCAGTTTACCTTTCAGAGCATTTGCAGTGTTACTTTGGTCTACTCGGTTTATCAGTGGCTGAAGTGGTTGTTATTGGTCCCTGCTGGTGCTGCACAAGAGGTTTTCTGAGGCTGGGGAGCTGGAGCCTGTGGGTGGAGCGGGAGCCTCAGACCACAGGTACTCTGAGGCTTCCAGGTCCAGGTGGGGTTGTGTTGGGATTGCTCTTGCCAGCCGCCCCCTGTCTGTTGGTGAAGGAGAGGAGTCTCAGGCCCTGTGCAGGAGAGCACTTCCTGTGGCAGCTAGTTGTTAGTGGGGTTCCATGTCCATCCCCCTTATGGGTGGTGCTGGGCTTCCCTGGTGCTGTCAGAGAGACTCCCATTCCACCGAGGGAAGGAAGGACCCTGCCTGCTATTGCTAGGTTGGGAAGAGAGTGCGTGTAAATTGCCCTCCCCTTGTATTGTTTTTCTAGTCCTGGGATCCCAAGCCAGTTTGCCTTCCTTTTATTGCCTTTCACACTTTCGTTTCGATTGCCTCTTGTGTTATTTCCAGAATTTATAGTTATACTTAGTGGGGAGGAACAGGGAGAAATGAGTCTTCTCGTCTTGTCTGGATCTCAGGTTGCCACTTACCGTGGTATATTGGAAAAACAAAGGAATTTGAGGTCCAAAAGTTTCAGCTTGGAATCCTTGTTCAGCCACTAATCTATATGACCTATATGATCTTGGGAAATTTATTTAACTTCTCTGAGTCTTATTTTCTCGCCTGTAAAATGGATTCATTTATTCATTCACTCATTATTCATTCAACAAAGTGGCTGCCATTGTGATATTTCTTGAAGCTGGGCACTGTTCTAGGCACTGGAGATGCAGTGGAGCATAAGGACAGAAAAGATCCCTGCTCTCATGGCACTTTGTTTTTGTGGCATATACAGATAACCAACAGGTAATCTGAAAATAAATAATTCCAGAGAGTAATCAGTTCTATGAGAAAAATAAAACATGGTAATGTTAGAGAATGACTGAGACTGGTACTTAGATGGGTGTACTTCACATGCTCAGGGGGAGTCTCTCTGAGGAGATGACATTGCATTCATTCGTTCCGCTGATTCAGCCCACATTTACTGAGCTCTTACTAGGTCAATGGGTTATATCTGAGAAAATACCTGAATGATGAGAGGCCCCCAAACAGTTGGAAATATAGGTGGAAAGCACTTCAGCTAGAGGAATTTTTGTAAAAAAGCCCTGAGGTGGGAAGAACTTTGACAAGATCAAGCTTGTGTGGTTGGGATGTTGTAAATGAGGAGTATTATACCAGCAACGAGCAGAAAAGTAGGAGAGAAACTGATTATACAGGAGCTTTGGAGTCATGATGATGAGCTCAGTTTTATTCTGCCAATAATGGGAAGCCTTTAGAGGGTTTAAACAGATAGGTGATATAATCTATGCATTTTTATAAAGATTACACTAGCTCTTTCATAAGAGAATGGAATGTAGGAGAGCAAAAATAAAAGCTGGGACCCTGGTTAAAAGCTATTTCAGTAGCCCAAGTAAGAAATAATGAAACTCGAACTTGAGAGGCAGCCGTGGAAAAAAGAAGTTGTAGATTGGAGATATATTGTGCAGTTTGAGCAGGCAAGATTTTCTCAAGGATTGGCTCTGTGAAGTGAGGAAAAATGAGGAAACTGTTCAGACTTTGGCTGGATGATAGGAGCCATTTTAGACATGAGAAGATTGGGAGAGGAGATTGTATTAGAGTTGGGCTCAGAAATAAATGTATTTATTTTTGATAAGTTAGGTTTTGAGGTGTCTGTAAGGTATCCACGGAGATGTTCTGTGAGTAGTAAATATCCAAGTCTGGAGCTCATGAGGTTCAGGGCTGGGGCTACAGTATGAGTCTGGGTATCACCAACATTTAGATGGTAGTATTTAAGGCAGTAGGACTAGAGGAGATCATCTAAGGGGAGATTTCAGAAAAAGAAGAGAAAGAGCTGAGTTACTCCATAATTTTAAAGTCAGGAATAGGGGATACATGCAGCAAAACAGATGAAGAAGGAAAAGGAAAAGGTGGGGACAAAAATCAAGTAAGTCAGTGTCAAAGAAGCTAAGTGAAGAAAACATTTCAAGAAAGAAGGGTTCAACTTTGTCAAATGCTTTAATAAGATAAAGATGTAGACTTAACTGGGGGATTTGATAACCTGGAGGTAAGTGGCCTTGACAAGAGACACTGTAGAGGAGCAGTCACAGTTATTATGAAAATTATTTATATATGAAGTTAGACATTCTACTAATTTTAATTACTTCCCCATGTCAGTTTCTTCATGTGTAAAGTGGTGATAATGATGCTTTTATGCTCATGTCACTCTTTTTATGCTCATATCATTAGATTTTTATAAGGATCAAATGACAATGCATGAGAAAAATTAACTTTTGTAGAGTTCCACAAATGTACATTTAATATTTATTTTTCTGTTATATATTTGGAGGTAGATATGTTTTAAGTGAATGAACACTGACCACATACATCCAATGAATGGATGCTTTTCCTTTAAAGAATGTTTGATCCAAAAAGAATTGCCTGTACATCATATATATTTAAATAGTTGGACTTGTTTTTAAAATGCACATGGAGATATGCCAAAAAATCCATTATTTTAAAACCAAATATTAAGCTGTACTTTTTCAAGGTGACAGATATAAACATTTTAAAAGTGCTTCCGAAGTTTGTTTTCAGTGATTGCCTTATTTTTATGATCCACTACTACTGACGTTACCATCATAATAACCACAATTAAAATCGCAGCAATAATGGCTACCATTTTTAGAGCATGTTATATATCAGACACTTTACGTATGTTAATCTCATTTAATGTTTATAATCACCCTATGATATAGGTAGTATGATTATCTGCACTTTACAAGTGAAAAATTGAGTCTCCGAGAGGCTAAGCAATTTGTCCAAGAACTGCAGATAGTGGAGGCCATTTTTAAAATCAAATTTTTCTTAATCTTAACACAATTCTGCCTTTTCACTTTTGAGTGTGTTGAGAGGTTTAGATTTGGTAACATGAGAATTCTGGAATATACCTACATAGACAAAGTTTCTAGACATGAGACTAAAACCAAGTTTTGTTTATTCTAAGAAAAGGAAAACTACATAGGGAAAAAGCTAGAAAGTAGATTAGAACATCAGATCAAAGAAGAAAAGGACTTGAGATGTAGAACTCTACCCAAGAGAGAATGTATGTGTTGAAAGAAAGACAGGGGAGATAGCTAGGTTACCGTATATGTAAATAAAACAATATATCTTAGCTATCAGTTTACTAAGCAAGAGAAAATTCCAGGAGTCACAGTTGGGGAATGCTGAAGTTTAAGGATGGGATATCCATTACTTGGGGAAGGTCAGGAAAGGGAAAACATATGTATTTGTTTTACGGGCAGCTGAGACGTGGAATTGATTGCCATAAAGAAAGTAGTTTATTGTACTCACAGATCCCTAGAAACAGAAGGCATGGCACACAGCACAGGGCCACAGCGGGAAGCACCAGCGTCAGTCAGAAGGGTCAGTCACTCCTTTTTTGTTTGTTTTGTTAGATTTTATTTTTTTCCTTTTTCTCCCCAAAACCCCCCCCCCCCCCCCCCCCCAGTACATAGTTGTATACTCTTCGTTGTGGGTCCTTCTAGTTGTGGCATGTGGGACGCTGCCTCAGTGTGGCTTGATGAGCAGTGCCATGTCCACCCCCAGGATTTGAACCAACGAAACACTGGGCCGCCTGCAGCGGAGTGCGCAAACTTAATCACTCGGCCACGGGGCCAGCCCCAGTCACTCCTTTTGAGTGAGGGGACAGTATGGCCAAGATCCTTTATTGTGGTTTCTGTGAGAAAGAACAGGCAAGGCAGGATAAGCAGCCTTGGCTTTGGCTGGTTTGAATGATTTCAGCAGGCTCTGGGCTGTAGGATCTTCCCCAGTAGTTGGTACTGGGTCCTAGGGTGATAGGGCAGATGGACAGTGGCCTGGAATGTGAGAGGCTGATGAAGAAAGGGTTGAGTGTGTGGGCTCTGCATTGATTGATTTGCATATGAAAGTTGCGCTCACAGGCAAGTTGTTTGATGTCACTAGGAATTAGCTAACCCTGGGAGGAGCAGTAACCCTCCCAGGTCACTGAGGCCCCAGATGTCAAAGCATTAAAATACAGAAAATAAAATTGCATGGTTAATACAGCATTAAGCACTTATTATACACTAGCACAGACTTTGTCTCGTTTATTTCTCATGACAACCCTTAAGGTAGGAATTATGTTTTGATTTTATAAATGAGAAAATGTGTGTTGGTTGATTGTGGGAAAAGTCCCAATTTGGGATGAAATCCCGACAGTGTCAGGGCACTAAGTAATCACTTAGCAGCACTGGGCCCTGCCGTTCTGCAGTTGCTGCAAGATGTGCCTATGGGTGGTGGGGAGAGAGAGGCCTAGATGATTTCTCAGGTTTCTCTCTGCCTGAGTTGCTTGGTATAGACTCATGGGATTTGTAGGAGAGGAGTGATTTGAGGAAGCTTATCATGGCAGTGTGCATGGGAAGCACTGTTGAGAGGGAGCACACCCAAGTGAGTGTGGTCACAGAGGCACCAGGCATAGGGGAGAATTAAACTAATAGTAGGAAACCTGCATCTGAACTCTGTCTACACCACTTTGTTGCTGGGTAACATTGAGTGACTTCCTGGATTAAGGGAGCAAGGACCAAAGACAATTCCAAAGAGCCTGGGAATTCAAAGTTTAGTAGAAGAGCTGGCAGTGATGAAATTAAAGAGGAATGGAAAATCATGTGTTGGAATAAGATGTTAATGAGTTATGTAGAAAGTATTCAATAAATAGATGTTGAGTTGGATATGGTTTCATCTGGTGTAGATTTTCTAAGAAGAGCGGGCTGTAGTTACCCTGAAGAGAATCTGGATGTTCTTATTAAGCTTAAATCTAGAGATTTCCATTACTTATCTCTCCCTTTCCTTAGTTCCTGTGACAGTGGTCAGCTACCACACATTCTCTAGTAAATACTCTGGTAATTGTTTTTTAATTGCCTTTAATTGTGCTCCAAATGTCTTTCTTATTTCTTATAAAAATAGACTAATAGCAACTCAAGATAAGAGCTGTGTCTAGATCCCTTGTAGCATCTAGTAACTTCTGGACATATAGATATCCAGTGATTATGAAGAGGTTATGAATTTGTGGCTTGAAAGAATCTCAGAGAGCTTGTAATTTAGTCCTCCGCTCTTGCTAATGAAGAAACAGTCTTGGGAAGGGTGAGGTGCTCATCCAACATCAAAGGTGAGGCAGTGATGGTGCCATGACTCACAGGCTAGTGCCTGCTTCACAATCATGCCTTTTAATTGAGAGATTGAGTATTCAGTGCTTTCGCTTTCTTATGAGCGTACTGGGCTTTAAAAAAAAGCTAAATTCATTTAAATGTTTTACAAATTCTAATTGCCCATAACTATATAAAATGTCTTGGAGGATATAATTTTTTAACAAGGCCTTTATTCTGTCATTTGTCATTGATAGAGATGACAGGAATAGAATATGTATTAAAAATGTCAAGTGTACTAGGATGATGACATTTTATGTAAGTGCATAATTAAATCGTATTTTGGAAGAACCGATAATCCTTATTCCCAAAGAAAGTGAATTATATTTGAGAACCCTTTGAGGGGGTTCCAGTTGGCATTCCATGACTCAAAACCAGCTTTGTTTGTTACCCCAGAGCTGCCAAAGAAGAAGACAAGATGATATTCTCTATGGCAACACAGGAAAGACTATGTAAAATGTACAGATGTCTAAACGCTTCCCAAAGGCACAGTGGAAGTTGCACATTTTATTTCTAACAGCATGTCCTGGGGCCAAAAACAAACTGCTCACCCTCATTACAAACATTGACAGAAGTATGATCTAATATGGGATTACATGAAAAAATGTTTGCTTACCAGAAAATAATATTACTCATAGGGCTGCAGATGATACTATTAAAAAGTGTTATTCTGCGGCACTAATGTTTGGCAACACCTGTGTTTCTACCCTGATTGTATATAACTCTCAAATTGCCAAACTCTATACTCAATCCCTTGTCAAAAGAGGAGAGGAGTGGTGACAATTTTTGAAAACTTGACTGTATCATAATTCTACTTTATAGTTATCTGAGCCTAATCCTATAGGACAGATAATGCTAATAATGAAAAGAAATGTGTTCTTTATTAGTAACACATTTATGTCAGTGCTAGCTCCTATGCTGTAAACAAATGTGGACCAAATAAAGAAGGAGAGTTAATGGGAAACAAGAAAAATTGTGTAGGAGAGATGAGGTGAAGTGGCACTCTCAGTGGGCCAAAATTGTCATAGACCAACTTTAGTCAGGGGTTTTCCAAATGCAGTCTTTTTCTAGGGGGTGTTGAGATTTAAGAGAATGCAGTCGGTGAGACAGGGGAGTGGTACAGCTTTGTGAGATCATGGAGCTTTAAATTTAGGAAAATTGACCTAAGATGATGTGGGATGAGAAATGGAATATGCTTGTGAATTGGCTTCAGAAGCTACACAGGGCCATTGGACTGTTAGAACGGCAGGTCTCTGAGGGTCAAAGAAAACAGAGAAGCTTTGGATATCTAAGAAGCATAGAAAGTAGGGATCAAGTAAGCGACCTATCTTCCTTGTGGGAGACATACAAACGGTTTTAGAATTTTAGAGAAAAAGGACCGAGGAGGTACAAAAATTTTTCTAAAACTTGCCATTTGATGAGCAAGACCTCTGATGAGTTGTCTTACTTGGTTTGGGCTGAGATGCAAATGCACTGAATTAAAGCCCAGGGTGGAAGGAGTCATACTCAGGCTCTTGTGAATGTCATTCACCCTTTGAGCGTTTGGAAATCCTTAGTTATCACTGCTGCTGCCGTTCTGTGTGGAGGACTCAAGGACACTTTTGTTCTGCACGACCACACTGCAATGCCTTGTTCCAAGTGTGGTTCACTTTGGTACAGTGGATACAGGACAGATAGGGAGATACCAGCTATGCAAACATATAGAGAAACATGTTTTTACTTATGAACAACAGCAGTCTGAATTTAACGTTGGTAACATTGCAAAGACCGCGGCTCTGTTCTGTCTGCATGACTGCCCAGGGAAACAAAGGTTGGGTGCTTAAACATAGAAATAGTATCTATTGTTTTAAGATTTATTGCATACAAGCACCATGGAGTGTTTAGTCAATGTGAGGCAGGATATAGATGTTCATTTTTCTCTTTTTTTGTTTTGAATGCAACTATTTCTTCACCTCAGTACCTAGTTGGATTTGAAGATTAAGCCAAAAGGGAATTTATTTTCCTTCATTCAAACTGAATTTTAAGGGCCACTGAATGCTATTTTTAAAGGATGTAAGATGAAAGAAAAGAGTTCACTTGGAAATTAGGAAGGAGAAGAGGGTTTGCGGAACAGACAAAAGACAGGACGTTTCTTTGGCAGAAGAAAATATTTCCATATATGTATATATTTATATATATATATATATATGGCTTGAGGACAAAATTATATAAAGGAGAGGGTTTTCAGAAAGAATATTTTCTCAAAGCTGATCCCAAGAAAGTTTCCCCAAAAAGGAGGCCTTTGAAATTTGGGAAGACCAGACGAAAGACCCTGCAGACGATCAATGCAGAGTCATTGTTGGGGTTCCTGGCTCCACATGGGAGTTGAGCCATTGCAAATTGTTCCACCTTCTCTTGAGACACACCTGCCATGGCTTGCCCCCAACTAGAATCTGTCCTAGCAGTTTCTCCTTTCAGTGTCCTCTGAGGACCTCGCTTCTCTGTAATTCAGGGTCCTATGTTATTCTTTCCCAGCAGGAGAGATACCTGACCTTGCCCTGTGACTTGCTTTATTCCTGTTTGATTATTTTACTGTTGCTACCTCCTCATCCACTGCATTTGCCCACCACAAATCCCAGGAGATTTCTAAGGAAAAATTGAAGTTTGAAAACTGTGCTCCCTAGCCACGTCCCTCCACTTGGGAGCCCTGAACTAAGTCACCGTGAGACTTTCTCAGGTGTGGTAAATAAAGCCATGTTACACTTGTATCTCCCACTTAATACTAATCTCTGGTGTAAGTTCAGCTATTTTTTAGGCAAATTTTTTAGGAAAATGAAGCTTTAAGAGGTTATACAGCTTGCAGGAAATAGAGTCGTGTGAGGGATCCTGTTTGGTCAACTCCAAAACCAAATTCTTGATGATTTTTCCTTCCTTGTCTTTTATTTTTTCCTCTCCCTTCCTGTTTCTACAAGCAAAATATCAAGTTAGTATGCATTGTCTTTACTTTTAAACAAAGGCCTTCTCCATTGCAGTCTGTCTTGCCTCAGTTAGCTAATAATAGGGGTGAATCAACTGTATCAGGTGACCCCGACTCTGACATCCAAGAATCAGCCTTTTTGCCAGAACAGAATATAAATATCCTAAATATTTAATAAATATGCTTCCGGGCAAGAGTTATGTAATGCCTCACCAGGAGGATGGTTTATTCATGACTGGCCAGCCTTTTTAAAGCTGGATGCCTTGCTATAAAAAGCTGAAGGAGGAGATGGAAGAGGTAAGACAGACAAAACACAAATTTAGATATTCAGAAGTCTGAGAATGGTCTTAAATGGCCTACTTAGCTCCCTCCTGAATTGACTATTTATAGCTCACCATCCTGTCAATTAAAGACCTAACTCCGCCTAAACAAATGTGTATGTTCTCTCTGAAAACCGCTTCATGTCCTTATGTGCAGTCTGCTTCAGACCTTTTGAAGCCTGAGTTTTGATGTATATTTCGTAAAAATCATGGAACTCAATATATTTTGATATTTTATTATTATGGTTATATATAACCATCATAATACATAGCTAAGAATAACATAATTATTTTTTCAACCCCATCTCCTGTCTCTCTTTCGATTACATATGAGTTGGGCAGTATTGAAAACAAGAGAGCCGAAAACAAAACTATCACCGATACTGAAATACTCATTTAAAAAATACCTATCTTAGCTCAGGAGCAATAACCAGTAAGAGACAAGTTGAAAATGGTCATTTTCTCAAAAGTCTGTTAGCACTCCACGTTAAGGATAAGACACTGTTTTTGTTTACTATTGTCTATGTGGTTTGAACTTGAATGTTCAATGTGGGTGTAAGACTAGATTGAAATGGAGCTTGATCTAACAGCACATGTGTGAATTTGAGAGAACTTGCCTAATGGATGACACCTTCTTGGTAAGCGCGTTATATCTAAAGCACTGAAGGGCGTCTCTAGATCTTGGTTGAATTATTTACTTGCAAGTGATAGTGCTGGTGGTCAAATGAGCAGTTGCACAATTTGTCAATTAACAGCTTACTTAGTCTTGCTTTTAACATGTCATATACAATTCATATTATAGGTTGCATCCTATAGTTACTTTTTTGTTCAATATTTTCTTCTTAATTATTGTTAATTTTCTGTTGTCAATAGAGAAGGAAAAAAAATCTAATTTTTGCTTGCCAAGGAAAAATCTAGGGTTTTTATTCTCAATATATAACTGTCAACATATCTGAAGTAGGAGAGTTTTGCTGAAGAAATCATTCTTTAATCAAGAAGGTACAAACTGGCTCCTCCTTGAAACAATAGAAAAGTAAGAGTAAAAAAATGATTGATTAGAATTGCGTGAGCAACAAACTTACCTAGGATTTTATCCACAGATCAGGCTGTATCATAACCAGCTCTCGTATTTAAATGGGACAATCGTTTCTTGCAAACTGGGAAATTACTCTGGGAAGGATAAACAGAATAGAAGTTCCTCCCATCTGACCCTATGCCAGTTTTTCTGTTTATTCTTACTTCTTTATACTTGCACAGTCTAACACATTTAACCTTCCCACAGGAGTTGCTCGGATATGCGTTAGATGTTAATATGCACATTTGAATGAGGAGTCAGGTTCCGAGTTATAATAAAATCCACTTGTAAAGAATTTCCTCCCGATTTCAAATATTTAAAACAGCCACAACAGATTAAATTATTTTTTCAAGGAAAGTCAGTTGTGCTTTATTCTTCTTAAATGTTCAAAATTTACTTTATTAGTTATTTTATAGTATGTCCTTAATGAATACGATCATATCAGACCAAGGGGAATGAAACCCGTTACTGAGAGGGCTCTCTAATGAGCCATATAGAACTGAAATAACTACATATGCATTCCACAAATGGACCATTAATTGGGAAAAGAACCAAAGTGTGAAGATATAATCCTATAGGATGGAACTTCAAATGGTGATCTATTTTAAGACTTTAGAACTTTCGATTCACTCATGTGGAGGAAAAGGTGAATGTGAAACCTATTTTGTTTTTCTTTTACCTAAGGTATAGAATTTCCCTTAAGCCATTGTTGTAACCTAACTTTGAGGAAGAAGTAATTTTTGAGAATTTTGTGAACAAGAACTCTTATCTCAATCTAATACTTTTTCTTTTTTTGGTTACTCAAGTAGCACGTTCCATCACACTGGGGTCTCTTCTCTTGGGTTGCTGGTGCTGCAGAGTTTGCTTAAGATGTAACATACTGTCCTTAGGGAAAACAAGGACATCTCGATACTGCTGTGTCCACTAGAACAACCCTGTTAAGAACCAGGGCCTTCTGTGGATGAATAGCAATTTATCCTCCACAGGCCAAGGGGCAGGGCAGGGCTGGAAGGGAGCATGAAATCAGGCCACGCTGCCACCAGCTACCACCAGCCTCCACTGGCCCTGGAAAGAGTAGCCTGGACTGGGCCAACAGCCACCTCCTCCAGCCAGCCAACCCGATCGTGTGTCCACACTGCTGCCCCTGGTACTTCCACCCACCTATGGGGGCTTTCATCCCCAGGGCCCCAGTAGGCCTGCTGGTTGCCTTTCTCAGGGCAGCCATCAAGAGACAACCCACCCCCAACTGAGCTGGGGCCACCACCAGGCTCTTCCTGTGATGCATTTCAGATATACGTGACCTCTCCCTGCTTTGTAAAACAAAAACAAACACTGGATGAATGTGTGAGTGAAAAGCCAAGCTATTAATGTTTACAGTTGACCACAAGCATAAACCCGGTCTGTCTTGGACACACTGGGATATATGGTTGCACTACTCGGGGTTCTCCAGGATTCTTTACATGTATTTTATATATATACATATATGTAAAGATACTTATTAAAAGGAATTGGCTCATAAGCTTATGGAAGCTGGAAAATCCAAAATCTTTAGAGCCCATGTCCCAGTTCCAGTCTGAAGGCTGGAAGCTGCTGTAGAACCAGGAAGAGCTGATGTCCCAGATTGAAAGTCGTTTGGCAGGAGAATTCTCTTACTCGGGGAGGGCCAGCCTTTTGTTCTATTTAGAGCTTCAGCTGATCGGGTGAGGGCCGCTCACATATGCAGGGCAATCTGCTTTACTTGGTGCGCCAGTTTAAATACTAACCTCCTTCAAAACTACCCTCACAGAAACACCCAGAATAATGCATGACCAAATATCTGGGCACGCCAAGGCCCAGTCAAGTTGACACACAACATTTATAACTGCAGTGGTCATCCAGCTACTTTCAAAGCAGCAGATGATTTGCGGTCTCATCGTGAACCTCTGTCCACAGTGATTCACACAGCATTTTCTTTCACATTTACCTGAATGAATTCAGTCTCTTCTTGTTCTATACTTGCTCTCAGCTTGGGCCAGAACTTCCCTGGCTCTCATCCCATCGTGTTTATTTACCTCTTTCTTCCATATATCAAGTTTCATCTTGTCATTTGCAAACAGCGACCCCTCTGTGAAGGGTATGTTGTGGTGGTTGGTAGATGGAGGGATGGAGGCAACGGGGGTTAGCACGTGCTGCCTTTGCTTCAATTATGACAGCTCTTTTTTTCCTGTTTTATTTATTTTTCTTCCCAGTAAGCTTTTGTTTGAGGGCAGATTAGTTGGCTAAATTCTATTTTAAAATCACTACATATTTTCCTTAATGAATCCATGATTTTTCATCCAATGATCCATGAAACTGCTAAAATTGTTTATAATAATTTGTTTCTTCATACAGATATATTTTTATGAGAGAGGGAACACAAATTTCTCATTTACTTAAAGAGATCTATAACTCACAGCAAATCAATCATTGGTCAAATGTTGTGCATGCCATCCTGTGTTTTCAAAAGGAGATACAATTTAGAAATGACATTCAAAGATTTTGAGAGTACTGTTATTTAATAAGTCATCTCCTGTGTTTCTATTGGATCACTTACAAAATGATACTGAAGTGATGCAAGGGTTCAACACTGGAAAACAAAGAGAAAAAAATGCTTTTTCAATCCACATTTAGCTGTAGACATTCCTGCCTTCTTGGTGGGGTGGCGTATTTGATATATGGGGAACTAAATATCTTCCTGCTCAGCAGCCTTCTCTGAAACTTGGCTAAATAGAAAAGTCATTGAGTGAGATCAAGTTTAAACAGGAAAACTTTCAGTTTTCTATTGCTGCATAGCAAACATTCTCAACACTTGGTGGCTTCAAATAACAGTATTTCTTTTTTCTCCTGATTCTTTTGGTTGACTGGGTGGTTTATTTCTCCACATAGTGTCAGCTGCTTTAAGCTGGGCGCTTGGCCACATCAGCTTGGTTCTCCATGTGGTGTCTTATCCTCCTTAGTATTTTCATGTGTCCTCTCTCTTCAGGAGAACAGCCTGGAATTCCTTCTAGCATGCAGACTGGGTTCCAGGAGGACAAGTCCCTGTGTACAAATGCCTATCAATTCTCTGCTCACATCATCATGCTGATGCATGGCCAAAGCAAGTCCCATGTCCAAGCTCAAAGTTAACATGGGTGAGAACTACACAAGGCTTCAACACTGCACATGTGACTCTTTGGGAGTCACCAGTGTAATGTCTAACACAGAAAGGACTTGAAGAAGTTGTTTGCACCAAGCAGGCTGGTAGCTCATGGTCAGAAGTTAAATAAATCTACTTTTAGTAATTAAAAAATTGTGTCATTTTGAACACCCAAGTTTAGGAAATGCATCCATACATATAGTAATGGAAAAACTTACACCTTAATTTTATTTTAACTCTCATTATTAAACTAGGAAGAAAGAAAATGACATAATTGTGTTCTCTTCAAATTTTTTCATGTGTTCTCTTCATATTTTTTAATCCAGAAAATTAAAATTAAGGCATAGATAATAGGGCAAAAGGAAGAATTTAATAATTTGCAAACCTTTCACATAAGTGATAGATTAATATAAAAAATTGCGTCCTTGAAAAGTCTAGCAAAATAGACGAAGCTCTCATAATTAAAAATCAAGTAAAACAGAGAAAACATATGTACAAAATGAAGAGTGAAAATTGGTCATAGGGACAAAGATTATTATGATTAATTCTAGGTTCACTAATATGTCCTTCTTTATATTATTCGGGAATCCATTACCAAATACTATAAAGAAACAAAAATTTGAAGTAAAAATATTGAAAAAGATGGTGCAAAATTATCATTATTTGTAGATAATGTGATTTGCTATCCAGATAACTCAAAAAACTGTAAATTATTGAAATTAACAAGAAATTAGATATTTATAAAATACATATAGAAAAATACAGAGATATATTATTTATCATCAATGATCACAAAACATTGTGGAGAACAGTTTTCATTCACGTTAGTAGCAGAGCTTTATCTAGGAATAAGTAAACATATTACCTGGTTCATGAAAGGCTCTCAAGAACATTTTCTGGATGATTGAGGACGAGTTAAAATGAACAAGAAGAGTGTAGAAACCTATGTAAATAGAGCTAATACACTTCACCCAAGACACAGTAAAGGCTTGGTTAAATAAATGTATATCATGTTCCAGGATGGGAGGTATAAATATTGTAAAGATGTTAATTTTATCCTATTAATTTAAAGATTTATTTCAATTCCATTATGTACCTCTAAAGAATTTTTTGTGACTTAAAGTCATGTAAAAGTTTAATGGAAGAACAAAAAAGGGAAGAATGGTATACAGTAAAAAGAAGGGTAAGATATGAGAGCATTACCAAGTACTTGATATCCTACCAGGGCCATGGTAATCCAAACAGCATGTGATGAGTACCAGATCCCAACAGTCGGATTAGTGGGACTGAATAAAAATGTCAGTGACAGGTTTTAGTGAAATCAGAATTTGATATATGGTAAGTAAAATTTCAAACCAGTAGGAAAATAACTGTTTATTTAAATAGTGATGCTGAAAGCATTATTAACCATAAAAAAAAAGAGATCTCTATCTCAAATTATAATCCATCAGAAGTAAAAACAAAGGTAACTGGCACATTTGCCTACATAAAAACTCAAATTTTTATATGTCAACATATTATGAATAAAACTTTAAAAATATAAGTTTCAGTTATGCAAAATAAAAATGTTCTTGAGACCTACTATACAACATTATGCCTATAATTAACAATACTGTGTTGTACACTTAAAGTTTTGTTAAAAGTGTAGATCCCACGTGAAATGTTCTTACCACAATAAAAAACAACTTGATAAAGTATTTTTTAAAAAAAACAAAAAGTGAATATTTTCATTAAATAGAGAGCCTTTACAAAAAGTAATGAAAGAATGAGTAATGAAAACACAAATAACAAAAACACCATTAGGATGTGAACTAACAAAGCCAATACAAAATGGAAAAAGAATGATAGTTTAACCTCATAATTAATTAAAGAAAATAAAAGTCTATGCATTTTGTATTTTAAAATATGGAAAATTGTGGAAAAATGATAGCCAGTGTTGGCAACAGTTCAGGTAAATGGGACTTACACGTTATAGAGGGGAGTGACACATTTGTGTAGAACCATTTGGTAATACATATCAGAATATTTTAAGTGATAACATCTTTTGATCTAGTAATTTTTTCTCCTAAAATTTGACCTAAGGAAATAATCATGGATGTGAATTAGAGCACTAATATTTAATAGCAAACATAAAATGAAATATAAACAACCCACATTTACAACCATAGAGTATTATTGAAGGACCTCAAATCTATATGCTGGGAATACTTGTAGGCATTAATAATGCATGGCAAAAGAATATCTTCTGCACAGCGGGCAATAATGTTCAGGGTGATTAATATTGTATGAATAAGTGTTTGATAAAGTATTATGCATAGTATAATCCCAGGGGAAAAAGTCCTGGGAGATATATACCAAAATGTTAATAGTGCTTATTTCTTGTTTGTGACATTATAAATAGTATTTATTTCTTTTTTTAGTGTGATTTTCTGTATTTTCCAAAATTTCTTAATTGTTGTTTTTTATTTTTGTAACCAGAAGAAAGCTATCCAAAGTTACTAAATATTGGATACAAAATGTAATAAAACAAGACTGATCTTTCTGCTTGCATACACTGATGTGAGCACGTTTACACACACACCTGCCAGAGCACAGATCTCTTGGTTTTGTAGCATCAGCCCTGAGGGCAGCTGTGAACTAGTAAAGTGTCCAGAACTATGGTGTCTGGCACACGTGGACTATTTTGACGTTCTCAGCTTGTGTTCCCCAATCACACGGGGCATTGAAGACCCCTGTGACTGCGTGGTGTAGAGATTTGGCCTGCCATGGCCAAATCTGCTGTCTGAGGGCTTTTCTTCAGGCCCAGACCTGACCATTTTCAAGTATGCAGAATACTACTGGCCTAAAAGATATTTATTTATTTTTTTACTTTTTCTTCAGTTACTCCCTGGGGTGTTCTCTGTCAGCGACTGATACAACATTTTCCATTTTATATAAGTCAAGAAGAAGCATTGCAATGTCTGTCTGATATTATTCATCCTCCCTCTCTGTTCCCGTGTTCTTTCCTCCATTTCTCCTTTCTCTCTCTCTCCAGTCTCTTGTTCTTTCCTTCCTTTTTCTCTCCCTCCCCCCCACGTCTTCTTCCCTCAAGTGCCTACTATATGCCAGGTGTAAACTGAGTGTTGCCCAGCGATGATCATACCTCTTTACTTGCCTTCAAAGAGCTCAGTTTCTTGGGGGGATACGTAGTACTTAAAGTAAAACTTGCCATTAAAAGTGTTTTGTGTTTTCAGAGACTTTATGAAATCAATACTTTGCAAGAGCTAAATTGAATAATTCTCATCAAGATTTAGTGAGAAAGATGGTGAGAAGCCTAAATGTTTTGACAGAATACTTCAACAGAAGCCGGGTGACTTGCCTCACTATATCACAACACTATTAGTATGGAGCAAAACCTCTTGGTGTGATAATCAATTTGCAAACCCTATCTTAGCAAATTGGAACTATTTTTTCCAATATCGTGCCATGTTCTGAATGTTTCTGTTCCCCCCAAATCCATATGTTGAAACCAAATCCCCAAAGGTGATGGTATTAGGAGGTGGGGCCTTTGGGAGGTGATTAGGTCATGAGGGCAGAGACCTCATGAATGGGATTAGTTCCTCTATGAAAGAGGTCACAGAGGGATCCCCTGCTCCTTTGCCTATGTGAGGCTACAGCAAAAAAGACAGCCCTCTGAGAGGAAGCAGATTCTCACCAGACACCAAATTTGCCAGTAGACTTGATCCTGGACTTCCCAGCCTCCAGAAATGTGAGAAATGAATTTCTGTTGTTTAGAAGCCATCCAGTCTATGGCATTTTGTTATAGCAGCTCAGATGGACTAAGACCTATCCCCTGAAAGTGTTTTCCAGCTTACCCTGACCAGAAGTAAACTTTTCCTCTCCCCATTCACTGCTAACTCTATATAGGAGTGTCTCCCAGCCCCGGTCCCCAACATCTGCAAGTTATTTCATTCTCACCGTGGCCTCAAATGTGGCCTTTCACAGAATATCTGGTTTTTCTAGGGTGGTTAGAACGATAGACTTGAACTTTGCGCTCGTTTCCTCTGCTTCTCACCATTCATCGCTTTTACTTTCTTTTGTTTCTAAAGATTCTGGTTGTGAATATGTCAGTTTGGGAGTAGGGATGAAAAAGGTGAAATCAGATTTTAATTGGTGTATGGGAATTTTCCCCTAGAGATTAAAAAAAGAGCCAAGGCCATGGTACTGTTCAAAGTTCAGGTAGTACGTACACTCATGAATTAAAGATAACATGATATTGGTAGACAGGAGTCAGCTATAAGAACGTTCTGATTTATTAAACTTGTCTTTTTAAGTAAGATAAAGTAGTTGAGCTAATAGACAATTCGAGTCTTTCTCTCTGAGTCTCAGAAGGAAATAATTCTGCTATGAGAGCCTTGGGAGAGAGTGAACTATAAAAACAGGTTCCCCTCTGATGGACAGACATTGGGAGAAGAACTATAAAGTAGAGAAGGGACAGGTGCTGGTATATCTATTACTTTTTTGTCAGCGCTTCCTGTAAATTAACTTTTGCTGTTAAGGGATGCTTAATTTATGTGACTGTGCAGAGGGGCAACGGAGAGTTGACATGGGATACAGAGCAATGTTAATAGCTTAAATTTTTTATGTGCTTCCCTTTTTGACCTTCTGAGCCTTCCTCCACTCTTGTTTACCTGGGCATCCATGAACCCAGGAAGAGATTTTAGGTTTTAACATTCAAAAGGAGAGTTTTTGCTTCTATACTTTGCCTTGCAAACCAAGCTAGTGTTTGATGAACTGTTTAGAGTTTATTTCTCTTTAAGCATGGGAGAAATCTTGTCCGACAGGCTATATCACTGAGTTTTAAATACAGGGAAATGTTGATAGGTAGCAGAGGAAGAAGAAAAAGGGAAAGTTCCCTTTTCCAGTCTTGAGGGATTGTGGAAAGCAGGAAGATGAAAGAGACAAAGTAGCATGTGAAGTGGTCAAAAGCAGGGGTCTCAGTTCTGTTCTCCAAACTTCCATCTAGAGCAGGTAGTGTGTGAGAAAGATAAAAATATCATGAAGTAAAGAGGGGGTGGGACTTCTCCGTGCCCCTGTTAGCTACTTTGGGAGGAAGTCAGGTTTTCACTTTGCAGACTGACCCACCCTGCAACACTGAACACATGCCTGGGGAGAACTTGATAGAAAGCACTAGGCTAGCAGTACAGCCCTTTAGCCATGGCCATGGGATGGATCATCTGTGCCAGGAAGCAGTAGGATCAAAGTTGGACCTTAGAACTGTCTTTAGTACCAGCAGGAGATATGATGAGACCTTCTGTGCCTGAACCCTGAGCAGAAACACAGGTCCAACCAAAGAAGAATGGACTGAAAGTTTACCAGGGCCAACTTCTGTAGTGGCGACTAGAGGAGCCTGACAACAGGTCGGGAAGGAATCTGGTTCAAGAATCATAAATTGTTCCGCTCTGCCTCTCGTCTAAGGCATGCGAGCGGTACAGCCATCTCATCCGAAGGAGAGAGAAGCAGCTGGAGGGATGCCGTCTGCAAGACTGAGCGTCTTTCTGAGACGGAACATGTCCTGAAAGGCTCTTTTTTGATATCAGATGAAACTTTAGGTTAGATTGGGTATTTACTTCACAAACCATGGTGGGGCACAGGAGGAGGGATAGATTAGTTATAGACAAAATAACAAACTATATAGTATATGAAAAAGTTTGTTATTTAACAAACTTTTAGTTGCTCAGGTTACAGTATGAATAAAAATTGGAAACTGCTCTTCGGATGTCAATTATTGAAGTTAGCCCACAGGTGTCATTCTGCAAAATTGTCTAGTTTCCCATTCAACATTTTTTAAAATTAAATACTGATTAAACCTCCTTTGTTCTTCCATGTTTTCCTCACACCTCAAGCCTCAACCCCTACCCCATGCATGTTCTCCTTCCGAGGTTTCCAGCGCTGGATTATGGGAAACCAGGTTTTCAAGATCACAAAGCTTGGCTTGATGAAATTCCATTCAAGGAGTGTCACCTGGTGTGAACCTGCTACGCTATCTCTTTTGTAAGAGCCTGGGTGCAGGTGTTCGCTTCTGCATTTCTGCATCCAGAGCTGAAATTCACCTTTTTTTTTTTCTTTTAAATCTTTTAAAGACAAGTGGGAAGAAACGTTACTGCCTACTCCTGTTGGAAATTATAAAGACTCTCCGGGTGTTAAAATGTGTTAGTAGCAACTATAATTAAAGGAGTCAAGAATGGCTTGCCGTACAGATAATCTGCATCTAGCCTTTGCTTCTCCCTTTTTTGTGTCTAACTCCATGTGACGTTCTGCTTTTTCTGTCTCTCTGGATCATAGTCTTTTGTTCTGAGGTTTGCATGTGCTTCATGGAATCTATGAGTCCACTAAAGTTATATAGAAAGGCTGTAGAATAGGCATTTTTTTCTGGTGAAGATCCATATTTTTCAGGAGATTTTCAAAGAGGAATGGGACTGAATAAATTCAAAAATTCTTTTTCTGTCTTTATATGTCAGCCTTATGTTGTCTCATCAACTCTTCGTTTTCCCCTTTCCCGTCCCCCTCCTGTTCCTCCAATATGGGTAGGAAAGATGAACATAGAAAAACTTTGCTTTCTAATTATAGCATAAAGAGGAAAGAATGAGATATTTTATATATTATCTGAAAAAATAAAGTTGTTTTGTTATATGTTCCTTGGTTTATTATTTAACTGTAGATCATTAGCTATTTTAAAGCAAACAAAGAAAAAATCAAAATAAAACCAACAAAAAAAAGCAACAAAACACCCTCTGGAATCCTTTTGATTTTGAAAAGAAATATAAAAAACAAATTAGCTAATATTTTGAGGAAATTGTTTTTTCAAGTGAAAACATTTTTCTGAATATTAGAATAATAAATTATTTTAGAAACATTTAAATCATACTTAAAGCAGAATATGTATATATCCTAAAATCCTACCACCCAGACTTAATCACAATGCAAGTTTTAGAAAAAAATCTTGACGGTACCTTTTGTATTAACATACAATTTAAAATAAATAGGGTCATAGTATAATTACTATTTTGTAATCTGCTTGTTTTTCCTGCTGAATAGTATATCATGGTCATTTTTCTGTGAAAGAGACGATCTAAGATTTTCAATGCTTATGTAGACTTCAACTTATATTCATATACTAGAATTAATTTTACCAATATATTATTTAAATGTACTTTAGGTTTTCCTAATTATTCACTATAATAAACAATATTTTCATGTGTGGCTTTTTAATATATCTTTATATTTTTATTTTTATTTTAATTTTTAAAATTCATTAGGTATAGTTCAGACATAACAAAAACATATAAAGGAAAAGGTAGAGGTCATGTATGTATTCACCACTAAGCTCAAGACATAAGACAGTGCCGTAGAGTTGGGTCCGCTGTAGGTGCTGACGTCTTTACACAGTTGTCGAATTGACTGCTTCAGATAAATTCCCAGAGACTGAATTTCTAGATCAAAAACATGGTGAAATCATTGTTTTGAATACATTTTGTTTATTTTTATTTTTTATTCAATAAGTATTCAGTACTTGTTGAGTTCTAGGGGCTATGCTTAGACCAAGGATAGAGAGATAAAGGACATAATTCCTATCTTCAAGGAGAATATAGTCTGGAGTCAAATAATATGACAAGTAAAATACAGCATGAAAAGTGAAGAAATAAAAATAAAAATAGGACACAAATGGAACATAGGGAAGTTAAACCTAATTGGATTGTCATAACAAGTCTGGAAGAGGAAGTGATTAGATTATGAATTAGTTAAGAAAGGAAGGTAAGCATGGAAAACTTCAAATGGAGAGTAGCATCTGCAAAGTCCAGTAATGAAAGAACACATCCCACTGGGAAAGTGTCCCTAGTCTGGTGTGGCTGGAGCATGGAGTTCTACGAGAGAACAGTGAGGGAGAAAGGCATAAGAGAAGGCGGAATTTGAGTGTTAGAAACAGAAAAACATTAGTGAGCGCTACTGGTAGCATGAGTTGAAAACTAGTTTTTTATAAAGTAGTAGTTAACATATTTGAAGGCAGAAAGGGAGAAATTCTAGAGAGAGAGATTGAGAATACTGGGAAACCATTAAATTATCTGATGAATTTTACTATGTTTACTGCTCTGTTTCTGTGTCCTTCTTCAATTTTAAATATTTCCTTTTGAGAGTCAGTGTAATAAATATTCATTCTTCCAGCTCCTATTGAGGATGCAGCTTGCAAAGAGAAGTCTATGGTTCTTCCTTGCATGTCCCATCCCCTCTGGCTCTGTGCACGGAGAGGCAATGCCAGGTGCTGCGTCTCTTTCTGACCGAACATTCTCTGTGTTCTTATTGATTGCACAGAGAGCAGAGGGTGGTTATGTGAAGATCAGGACTAGTGAAATTGTTAGATCTCTTTTCACTAAAAATACAGCGTCAATGGTCATCCCAAAGCAGTAAATCGGTATGCAATGGCAAGTTATTCATGTTATAGGCAATTAACTTTAAAAGTTTTATCTAAAGGAATCATGCTTCTTATGGCAAGTTCTGTATAAAATTTATGGCATTTCAGTTAAAGCTATTAACCACCAGGGAAGACAGTAAAAATTGAGAGTGTGTGCCAAATAATCTTCTATAGTAGTAGACGTGTGCTTTCTTCCTTTGACCTTTGATTGCCTAGATGTTAGGGGCTGCCGTGTACTGAAACAGCGCGAACGCCCTGCACCTTCCAAGCCTTAGCATCTGCTTGAAGCTTAATGACTCACATCCCTCCGGGCAAGTGTGCTTCGGACTTACAGCGGTAACGCTGCTTCTTGTGGGTAATGGCAAGTTTTCTGCCTCTCCAAGTAAATGGTCTTAAATGAACTTTGTTCAAAGAACTTTCCTTATAGAACCATTCGCACTGTTTTTGACCTTGTACAGAACTCATTCTCCACTGTAAGAATGGTCATTGCTGGCTAGAGAGATAAAATTACATAACGATCATATAAGACTGGCACAAGCTGAACCATGAAAATTGAAGAAAAGGGATTTTCTCGAAAAAATTACTTTCTGTCCTTGCTGTGTAGTGTTATTGTTTCCTCTGTTTTTATGCTTGAGACTCACTTTTTTTGGGATTTATGTTACCCAAGTAATTGGCTTTCTAATTTCCTTTGGGAGTTATTAAACTGCCTAATAGACTCAGTGGTTTAGTGTAATTTATATGTGTTTTGACTTTTAGGTATTTAGAATTCTAATGAGGGGTTTCAGTTGTTCTAACTTATCCTGAAAATAAGTAAAACTACTCTAATTTTGAATTTTAAGGAATACTTACTTAAGAAATGAAATATGCAATGAGCATAAAGCTTTACTTTTATGCTTTTAAAGTTAGTTCAGCGGCTGACCCCATTGCCTAGTGGTTAATTTCAGCATGGGCTCTGCTTCAGCAGCCCGGGTGCGCGGGTTTGGATCCCAGGCACCGACCTACACCACTCATCAGCCGTGCTGTGGCGGCAAACCACATATAAAATAGAGGAAGATCAGCACAGATGTTAGCTCAGGGCTAATCTTCCTCAGTGAAACAGAAAATCCATTTGTTTAAAAATGTGTGTGTGTGTGTGCTTTATTTAACAAACACTATGATAGTGACACACCTGAAATATTACAGAAAAATATCAGGAGTTTGAGGAAATGTTTGAATCTGTGGGAAATTTCACTTCATAAAAGATGTTACATGAAACTAAGCAAACCATGAACTCATTGAAAATGACAAAGTTAGAGCTAAAGTAGCTAAAAGGATCGTTTTAAAGACCTGGGAGCATTGCTGGAATACTGTTCAGCTATATTTTAGTAGATAATTCTGATTACCTTCCTTATAAGGAAAATGTTTAGATTTCTATGCTTTCAGACCTTCTCCTTCAGGATCTGTTAAAAGTTAACATGAACTGGAAAATTTATTCCAATTATTGAGTGCCTCTTATATGCAAAGTTTCATGATAGACATTTTGAGTGATACTTATTCTTTCATTTCACAAATATATATTGAGCTTTTTCTATTGTGAATCTCTGGAAGCTTTCAGTAAGGTAAAAGCTAAATCCCTTCCACTTAGTGGGAAGGCCAAACTGTGTGTGGTAAACTGGGGTAACTGAGGGGTGAATGCAATAAAACTGAAGCCAGGGAGACTGATTTGGAGGTAATTCAATAGCCAGAGAATGGACTATGAAGGACCTAGACCAAGGAAGTGGCAATGGGAATAAAAAGCAAGTTGTGAATTGAGAAATAGTTTTTAAAAGTTGACTAAGTGAATGTATGTAGTTGGGACAGGCAAGAGAAAGAGCTAGAATAATAAATGCAGAGGGGAAGACGGTCAGTAGAGAAAGACCAAGGCTTTGATTCTAAAAAGTATGAGAGTGATGGTAGAGACTTCCAATTGAAGGGGTTGATTAGCAAATGGAATGGTCTAAGTAGAGACTAAGTTCTTAGAGAGATTGGGAGGCCGTGGAGGGAGAGGGAAATGAGAATTTCTGTATTAACTTCTCCATAGTGGGAGGGGAACTTACCCACGAATAGAGAGGTGAGACCTCACCACTCTGAGTAGACTTCTACAGACCTGGGAGCTGCAGCTGAAATTACCTGGAGCCAGAAGGAGAGCTGCCTCATTCATATCCCTGACTGAATTCTCAGCTCAATGCCATCCCAACTCTGTTCACGTTGGTCACCATCTCATCCAGACTCAGCACATGGAGCCCCATCCTCATTCTGGTAGTGATCTTACTGGGTTCATCATGTCCCATGGGTGCCTAGACAATGCAAAGACTAAACTGCACTCATCTCCCTAATCTTCAACAAGGTCTAATGGTATTGATAAGTTTCAGGTCAACAGCTGGAAAAGAAAAAGGAAAAATGAGCAAGGAAATGGATTGTCCCCTAGAACCTCCAGAAGAAGACTTAGCTTTATCAACACCTTGAATCAGCCTTGTGAGATTCTGAGCAGAAACTAAGCTGAGTTGGCTGGACCTCTGACCTATGGAAACTGGGACATAATAAATTTGTGTTGTTGAAAGTGGCTGCATTTGTGGTAATTTGTTATGACAGTAACAGAAAATTAATATAGATAGTTTCTAGTTTAGGACAATTATGAAAAAAACTGTTATAAAACTTAAATATAGATGTTTTTGTTTAAACATGTTTTCATTTATTTTGGGTAAATACCTAGGAGTGTCACAATCAATTCTTGGTATTTGTGGTAGTTATGTTCTATAAAGTTACCTCGAACACTGAGTTAGCAAGTAATGAGACATTGTTCCTGGGAGAAATGCAGGGTTAAGTTTCTCTGAGCTAAAGTCACGTTTTTGTCAATTGATCAATACGTAACCTTGTTTTATGTGTGTTTTCTGTTTAAAGACACCTTATGTAATATGCATTGTTGCTTTGTTAACATTGAACTCATGGCCAGCAGCACTGTAACTTATGGCTGAACCAAACTCATGTAACACGTGTGTTTTCTCCGTGAGGCACATCACAGCCTTCCTGAGTGGAAAAATGCTGGACAGCACTTCAGCACTACGCACATGGGGGCCATTTTCAACAGCAAAGTCACCAAGAAAAACACAGAAATGCAAAAAAAATTAGAAAACTAAATAGACTTGGAAAAGAACACTTATTGACAGTAGGAGAGTTAAAACAAGAAGCCAGAACATTGGCTTGTTCAGTCTCAGCTGGGAATGTCCATGTTGGGTGACTCAAATTTTTTACTGCTGCGTACATGCCAGCGAATGACCACCAAAGCCTTGCCAGTGTTGATTTGGGGATTACAAACGAATTTCAGCAAGTAGGCAAATTCACAAATATGGGATCTGTGAAAAAGGAGGATTGATTGTATTATGGGACCATATGGTGAGTGTCTGTTTAATTTTATAAGAAAATGCCAGTGACTTTTTCCAAAGTCACTGTTCCATTTTGCATTCTCAATGGCAACGTGTGAGAGTCCAGTTGCCCACTCGCTCGCAGCAGTTAACATTGTCAGCCTTTCTGATGTCAGCTATTCTAATTGATATGTAGTGGGATCTCATTGTAGTTATAACGAACATTTCCCTAATAACTAATTACACTGAGCATCTTTTCACCTACTTGTTTGTCCTCCTTATTCTTCTTTGGTGAAGATATTTCTGTTCAAATATTTTGCTCATGTATTAAAAATTGGGTTGTATGATTTCTTATGGTTGAGTTTTGAGAGTTCTTTCTATAGTATTATGGATATAAATCCTTTGTCAGATATGTGATTTGCAAATGTTTCCTCCTAGTGTATGGCTTGTCTCCTCATTCTCTTAAGAATGTCTTTGGCAGAGCAAATGTTTTCAATTTTGATGAAGTCTAATTTATTAATTTTTTCTTTTATGAGTCATGCTTTTGGTGTTAGATCTAAAATCTTTTCGTATAACAAAGTAATACAGATTTTCTCTTATGTTTTCTTCTAGAAATTTTATAGTTTTATGTTTTACATTTAGGTCTATGATGCATTTTGAGTTAGTTTTTATAAAGGGTGTGAGATATAAATTGAAGTATAGATAGGTGTGTAAATGAATAAAATGTCCACTTGCTTCAGAACCATTTGTTGAAAGGCTCTCATTTCTTTATTGAATTAGCCTTGCGTCTTTGTAAAATATAAATTCACCGTACATGTGTGGATCTGCTTCTGGACTTGATTTGGTTCCATTGATCTGTGTGCCGCTCTTTTCTCTAATACCACACTGTTTATATTAAGCCTTGAGACTGGGTGGTGTGAGTCCTCAAACTTTATTCTTTTTTTCTAAGTACATGTCTTTCCCTATAAATTTTAGAATTAGCTTGCTGACAAAAAAAAAATCCTGCTGGAATTTTGACTGGGTTTGCATTGAACCTACATATCTATTTGTGGTGAATTCACATCTTAATATAAAATCTTTTAATCCATAAACACATTATTTCACTTAATTTACTTAGATTCCCTTTGACTTCTTTCATCAGTATTTTATGTTTTCAGCATACAGATCCTGCACATATTTTGTTAAATTTATAACCATGTATTTCATTGTTCAGTTGCTTTTTTTTTTTTTTTTTGGTGAGGAAAATCCGCCCTGAGCTAACGTCCGTTTCCATTCCTCCTCTTGTTTTGCTTGAGGAAGATTAGCCCTGAGTTAACACTTGTGCCAGTCCTCCTCTACTTTGTATGTGGAATGCCTCTACAGCACGGCTGATGAGTGGAGTAGGTCCACATCTGGGATCCAAACCCCTGAACCCCAGGCCGCCAAAGCGGAGTGTGCGGAACTTGAACCACTCAGCCATGGCGCCAGCCCCTGCTTCATTGCTTTTTAAATTTCAATTTCCAATTGTTCATTGCTAGTGTATAAAAAAAATCAAATTTTGTATATTGACCCTATAACTTTAACTTTGTAAACTCACTGATAGTTTCAGGAGTACCCACTCCCTTTTTATTTTAGATTCCATAAGGATTTTTTAAATAGATAGCTAATTAGGTACTTTATGAATAGTGACAGTTTTATTTCTTCCCTTCTAATGTGTATGCGCATATCATTTCCTTATCTTATTGGTATGATGATGAATAGGAGTAAGTTTCTAAGTTTGGGGGAAAACATTCAATCTCTTACCATTAAATATGATGTTTGCTGTAAATTTTTTAAAAATGCTACGTTTCAGGTCAATGGAAGTTCCTGTACATTTCTAGTTTGCTGAGAGGGTTTTGTTTATTTGTTTGTTTTTATTATGAATGGATGTAGAATTTTGTAAAATGCTTTTTCTGCATCAATTGAAAAGATCTTATGGTCTTTCTTCTTTAACCTGTTTATATGATGAATCATATTGATTATGTGTTAAATCGGCCTTGCATTTCCAGGATACACCCAAACTCCCACTCAATTATAACATGCTATCCTTTTTATATATTGCTGTATTTACTTTGTTATATTTTGTTAATAATTTTTGTATCTGTGTTCATGAGGGGTGTCAGTCTGTAGTTTTCATTTCTTGTGATATCTTTGTCTGCTTTTTTTTTTCTTTTTAAAGATTGGCACCTGAGCTAACTGTTGCCAGTCTTCTCCCCAGAGCCCCCAGTACATAGATGTATATTCTAGTTGTGGGTCCTTCTGGCTCTGCTATGTGGGACGCTGCCTCTGCATGGCCTGATGAGTTGTGACATGTCCACACCCAGGATCCAATCCAGCGAAACCCTGGGCCACTGAAGCAGAGCACGCAAACTTAACCACTCCACCACGGGGCTAGCCCCCTGTCTGCTTTTGGTATGGATGTAATGCTGGCCCCACAAAAGATTAAGAGGAAAGTGTTCTATCCTCTTATACTTTTGTAAAGATATGATATACAATTGGTATTATTTCTTCCTTAAATGTTTGGAAGAATTCACCGTTAAAATCACCTGGGCCTGGATTTTTCCTATAAAAATGTCAGAATAATGTTTAAAAAATGTAATTGAACACCTATTATGTATCTGAACTGTTGGTCACTTTCTCACACATTTTCTCAATTTCTATACCTTTCTTCCCTCTACAGTGAGTTTTGGCTTTGGTTAGCACAAGGTATTGATGGGAGGAAAGATCAATAACTAGATTTGATGTAAAGTAGACACTACTGTGTTAGTATTCTTGATATTTCACTGAGAATGCTGACATCTTCCTGTAAGAGAGCTAGACTTAGCTGAAGATGAGGCAACTTGTGACTTTAGATTAAGTTGTGAGACTCCTTTGAGCCTGTTTTCTTATGTAAAAAATAGATATAATGCATCATAAAATGTAGTACATCAGATAAAGTATTCTGAATTTATGCCTAATTTATAAATGATCTAATTTGTCAGGTTTTAATGGAATACAAACATTCGTTTTTCATCAAGTTAAAAAAATATCAAGGGTTTAAGTTATTTGACTGTGAAAGAAGAAACTAGTTAGTTGGTCATCAAAATGTGCATTCCGTTTGTGCCCTGGGTACATAGCAAGATTCTTTCTCAGCCTCCCTTGGACGTATTTGTGGCCATGTGACTGAATTCCAGTCACTATAATGTGAGAGGAGACTTGCATGCCGTTTCTAGTCCTGGTTCCTAAAGACCTCTCGTATGCAGACCTCCTTGTTTCCTTCCCCTTCGTGCTGACTAAGACGGAGACAGTCAATGGTGACCTTGAAAACTGCACAACTACTCTGGACCCCAGTCCCTGAATTCTCGCGTGGATGAGAGTTGACCTGCCAACACGTTCACCTGTCCAGTAATGTGGTGTGAAAAACAAAATAATCTAATGTGTTTGGCTCATTTGGGGATACATTTGTTAACAACAGCTAGTGTTACCACTTGTGCCGTTAGAGACGGTGAGAGTTCTTGCCTAATATTACTGTAATTTTCTTTTGTAAAAAGTTATTTTTTGGGGTCACATTGGTTTATAACATTGTGTGAATTTCAGGTGTACATTATTATATTTCAGCTTCTGTATAGACAGCATCGTGTTCGCCACCAAAAGTCTAGTTTCCATCTGTCACCATATGTATGTGCCCCTCTACCCCTTATATCCTCCCCCATCCACTTCCACTCTGATAACCACCAATCTGTTCTCCTTATCTATGTGTTTGTTTGTTTTTTATCTGCCACATATGGGTAAAATCATATTGTATTTGTCTTTCTCCATCTGACTTATTTTGCTTAGCAACGTACTCTCACATTCCATCCATGTTGTCACAAATGGAATGATTTCGTCTTTTTTATGGCTAATATTCCATTGTGTATATGTAGATACACACACACATATACACTTATATACATATATGTATATATACACCACATCTTCTTTTTTTTTTTTTAAAGATTTTATTTTTCCTTTTTCTCTCCAAAGCACCCTGGTACATAGTTGTGTATTTTTAGTTGTGGGCCCTTCTAGTTGTGGCATGCGGGATCCTGCCTCAGCATGGCTTGATGAGTGGTACCATGTCTGTGCCCAAGATTCAAACCGGCGAAACCTTGGGCTGCTGAAGCAGAGTGCGCAAACTTAACCACTCGGCCGTGGGCCGGTCCCATATACCACATCTTCTTTATCCAGTCCACTGTTAATGGGCATTTGTGTTGCTTCCCAAGTTTTGTCTATTTATAATTTTCTTATTAGGAAAAATAAATGTTCCAATTTGAGCAATTCCAAATGGAATAGAAGTATCCTATTTCAGAGAAGATACAATTTATCATCCCCAAAACCTGTAAGTCAAAGGTAAGAAAGAAAAATATTTTTAAGAGTTTCTTAATCAGGGAAAGATTTCAGGGGTGTTTGTGATTGTGTTTGGTTCTTTAAGGACAGGCATAGGAATCTAAGGAATGCTGCACAATAGGGCATTCCAAGCAGCCAGGATATTTAGTGTATGTAGTAGAAACTTTGCTCACACCTATAACTGTGTGAGACACAGTCTTTGAACAATGTTGATTCAGGAATTGCTAAATGACTCCTGGAGAAGCTAAAGGATTTATATGTCCTTGAGAGCAATAGGAGCTACCAGGTATTCATATGCCTCACTAACAATTTCCATGATTCTACTTTAATGCTGCGAAATATTTGCACACGTTTAAACAGAATGCTGTGAGTACTTTAGAAATAATAAACCAGCAATTAAAATACAGGGAGACAATAGATTCATGTGCTCTCTGTATGATGGAAGATTGTTTAGATTTCAAGGTTTATTTTGTCCTGCCAACAGTGTTATTAATCATCCTTCCTCATTTCCTTTCACTGCTGGGATTTGACAAGGATTTTCTTTCACCTTGAAAAAGTGCACATAGTGGAGAGTTCCTTTGCCTTATTCCTGCAGTCTTAACATACCCTACTGAGTAAAGGTAGATTGCTTTTTATTCTGTATTCTGCTATATTTTTGAAAAATGGTTTTCAAATCACAGGTTTGATTCCTCTCTTGGTATTGAAAGATCGTAAACAAATACGTTTTTATGTTATTTTTCTTTAGTAAGCTTTACGACTTTATCCTCGGCAACTGGACTAATTCAATAAGCAGCAGACCATAAGGCAGTAAATGGATACACTATTAATTTTTATTGCTAAAGTTTATTTTATGTACTATTTGATCTAAAGATGTTATTCACGTTTTTATGGTGATACGGGGAGACTTGAGAAAATCTAGTTGTATAATTCTTATTGATAAAGGCTGGATATTTTTAACTCAGCAGCCCAAGGAATGGCAACAATTCAAATCTTATGAACCAGTTCATTAAGTGAAAAGTCTTGAGTGGGAAAAGGAAAGCAAAGCAGGTTGATCATAGTTTTGTTGCTCATTCAGTAGCGCACAATTGTGGAGCTTTAACTACTGTGCTAATACCAGCACACTACAAGAGCTTGGGGGATGATTTGTTCTTTTCTTTGTTCACCTGCAAAATGAGAAGACTAGGCCCGAATTACCTCTAGAAGAGCTTCTTAAAATTGCTTTGATTAAAATTGGAGCTGAAGCAGTTAACCATTAAAACAGAATAGTCAAATTAAAAAAAGAAATATAAAAGGGAAACAAGGGTGTGCCCTATTTCTGGATGGGTGGGCATTCTACAGGCCCTCATCTCCAAGACATTTTGCTGCTAACTTTGAAGTCATACTAATTGTTAAGTACAGCAGAATTTCCCTTCCCAGGCTCACACTGACTGAGCCAACGCTCTCACTTCATATTCCCTCACCTTTGAAAATACTATGTGTCCTATAGAGCCATGGAAGAAGTGCTGGATACAGTCTAGAACACTGGGGTGGGAATGATGGTACAAGCCTTGAAAGGACTGTATTCCATCACTTTGACCAATATTGATTGAGGATTTATTGTAAAACTTCATGGAAATACAGATAAATACAGGCCATGCCCACTAGGAGCTTGATCGGAGAACTATGGTCCAGTCATAAAAGATACATAAAATATAATTGAGAATCATGCAAAAGCTGTTTGAAATCTGTTCTGTGCTATATGCTAAATGACTGGTGTGGATAATTAAAGGTGAAGCAGCTCATTCTATGCCACTATGGTCTGGGAAGTTTTATGGGCATTTGGTTTACTCCTCGAAGTTTGTTTCATGTTAAGCAATATTAGAACACAAAAGATTATTATATTTACATCCATGAGGCAGAAAATAAATACCAAAGGCACACAATGAGGAAGACATGATTCAAGGCTGGAGTGGTCTGAAAATTCTCAAAGGAGGACATAAGACATGAGTTGGGTATCTCCCCAAATCTATGGCAAACATACTACTTAATGATGAAGAGTTAGAAACTTTCCTTTACAGTGAGGACTGAGACAAGAATGACCATTATGATTGTTCCTATTTAACATTAGGCTAGCAATTGTAGTAAATGTATTAAGATAACAAAAAGCAATAAGGGAATGAGAATTTGAAAGCAATATACAAAACAGCCAAGTTGCTGGACACGAATCTATAGTAGACACTTTCTGAAAAAGCTATAATGAGATATAATTTACATACCATACAATTCACCCTTTAATATTTACAATGTACAATTCAAGGAATTTTTTATATTAATTTTAGTATATTCACAGTTTTACAGTTTTAAAATCATAATCTGATTTTAGAATATTTTCATCAATCAAAAAAGAAATCCCATGCCCTCATCCCACATACCCTAGCCTTAGGCAACCATTAACATACTTCTGTCTCTAAAATTTGTCTGTTATGGACGTTTCCTGTGAATGGAATCATACAATATGTGGTCTATTGTGACTGACTTCCTTCATCAAGGATAATGTTTTTGAGCTTCCTCCATGTTATAGTATAGAACAATACTTAATTATGTTTTACTTTTTATTGCCAAGTAATATTCTACTATATAGAGAAGCCAAATTTTATTATCTGTTAATAAATAGATACATCCATTCATTAGTTAATGGACATTTGAGTTATTTCCACATTTGGCTATTATAAATAATGCTGCTCTAAACGTTCATGCACGAGTTTTCGTGTGGATGTTTGTTTTTATTTCCCTTGGGTAGAAGGAATTGCTGGATCATATGGTAACACTCTGTTTAACCATTTGAGGAGCTGCCAGACTGTTTTCTATACCCACCAACGGTATATGAGGTTTTCAGTTTCTCTACATGCTCACCAAACACTTGTTTTTATCTGTGTTTTTGATTATTGCCAATGTAGTAGGTATGAAGTGGTGTCTTGTGGTTTTGATTTGCCTCTCTCTGATGGCTAATCATGATGGCACATATTTTCATGTGCTTATTAGCTATTTGTATATTATTTATGGAGAAATGTCTATTCAAATCCTTTGACTTTTAAAAATTGGGCTGTTCATCTTTTTATTGGTGACTTGTCAGAGTTCTTCAGAAATTCTGAATGCAAGTCCCTTATCAGATATATGATTTGCAAACATTGTCTCCTAGCCTGTGGGTTGTAATTTCACTTTCTTGCTGATGTTCCTTAATGAACAAAAGTTTTTAATTTTGATAAAGTCCAATTTATCTACTTTTTCTTTTGTTGCTTGTGTTTTTGTGTCATATCTGAGAATCTGTTACCTAACCCAAAGTCATGAAGATTTAATCATATATTTTCTTCTAAAAGTTTTAGTATTTTAGCTCTCACATTTGGTTCTATGATCCATTTTGAGTTAATTTTTATATATGATGTGAGTAACTTGTCCAAATTCATTTTTTTTTTCATGTGGATATATGATTGTCTCAGCACCATTTGTTAAAAAGATGATTCTTGCCCCATTGAATTGTCTTGGTACCCTTGTTAGGAATCAATTGACCATCAACATGAAGGGTTTATTTCTGGACCTGAAATCTTTCCCTTTGATCTATATATCTACCTTATGGCAATACCACAGTGTCTTAACAACTGTATGGTAAATTGTGAAATCTACAAGTGTGAGTCCTCTAACTCTGTTGTTTTTTCTGGGTTGTTTTGGCTATTCTGGGACCCTTGAATTCCCATATGAACTTTAAGATCAACTGGTCCATTTCTGCAAAAACCACCAGCTTGCATTTTGATAGCAATTGTGTTGAATCTGAAGATCAATTTAGAGAGCATTGCCATTTAACAATATTAAGCCTTCTGATCCTTACACATGAATGTCTTTCATTTGTTTAGATTGCGTTTAATTTCTACACTGTTTTGTAGTTTTTAGAGTATAAGTTTGGCTGCTTTTCTTAAATTTGTCCCTAAGTCATTTATTATTTTGATGCTATTGTTAATTAAAATGTTTTCTCAATTTTATTTTCTAACTGTCCGTTGCAGGTGTATATAAATACAATTGGTTTTTTACTTTGATCTATGTCCTGTAAACTTGATGAATCCATTTGTTAGTTCTAACAATTTTTTAATGAATTCCTTAGGATTTTCTGTATATAAGATTTTGCCATCTGAAAATAAAGGAAGTTTTATTTCTTCCTTTCCAATCTGGATGTTTTCAAATTTCTTTTTCTTACCCAATTGCCTTGCTTAGAACCTCCAGTACAATGTTAAATAGAAGTGGGGAAAGCAGACCTCTCTCTTGTTTCCAAACATAGGAAGAAGGCATTCAGTCTTTCCTTGTTAAATATAATGTTAATTGCAGGCTTTTATCAGATTGAGGAGGTTTCCTTCTCTTAGTTTGTTGAATATTTTTATCATGAAAGATTGTTGAATTTTGTGAAATGCTTTTTTCTGTTTATTGAGAATATCATGTGATTTTATCTTTTTTTCCTATTGATATAGTGTATGAGACTAACTGATTTTCAGATGTTGAGTCAAGTTTGGATTTCTGGGATAAATCTCACATGGTAATGATGTATAATCTTTTTCATATACAGTTTTTATAAACTGGATTCAATTTGCTAGTAACTTGTCAGAGATGTTCGTGTGTGTATTCTTGAGAAATATTGGTGTATAGTTTTCTTTTCTTGTAATATATTTGTCTGTTTTTGGTATCAGGACAATACTGGCTTCATACAATGACTTGAGAACTGTTACTTCCTCTTCTATTTTTTTTCTTAAAGCATTTGTGAAGAATTGCAATTAATTCTTTGACTATTTCGTAGAATTCACCAGTAAAGTCATCGGGGCATGAGTTTTACTTTTTCAGATGTTTGATTATTTATTTTATTTCTATACTTGTTATAGTATATGCTGATTTTCTATTTTTTCTTGAGTCAGGTTTGGTAGTATGTTTTTCTAGCAATTTGTCCTTTTCATGCAAGTTATCTAATTTCTTGGCATACAGTTATTCATAGTATCACTATAATCTTTTTTATTCATGTAAAGTCATTAGGGTTGGCTCTTCTTTCATTACAGATTGTAATTTGAGCCTTCTATCTTCTTGGTCAATTTACTTAAAGTTTTGTCACTTTTGTTAATATTTTCAAAAAACAAACTTTTGGCTTCATCGACATTCTCTGTTTTTCCTTCTCTATTTCATTAGTTATTATACCAAAGTGTTACAATATGTCATGCGCTGTTTAAATACTTTTTGTATAAATAACCCTCTCTTCAGCCCTTTGATGTAGGTACTGTAATTATCTACATTTTACATATGAGGAAATTGAAGAAGAGAGATGTTGAGATGTTGAGTAATATGCTGAAGGTCACACAGCTAGTACTTGACCGGACCAGGGTTTAAATCTAGGGAGCTTGCCCTTAGATTTCATGCTCTCAACCATTTACTACACTTCATAAAATTATTTGTAACAGCACTGTTTGTAACAGTGAATCACAGCTATTAAACTGAGTCTGATAAAATTATGTATATTGACATGGAAATATATTCCCTCTATGTGTGCATAAATACATATGTGCCTGCAAAAATGCATATTATATATGTTAATACGAGTGATGAGGGAAACAAAGCAACTTACTACAGAATATGTTTAACATAATCTTGCTTTGATTCAAACAAAATAAAACCCTCTATCTCTAACTTCATAGAAAAAGTTCTGAAAGGATATTTAATGAAAGTTTGAACAAAGCTGGTTTTATTTTTTCTTTGATGATGTGATGATAAGAAATATTCACTATTTACATTTATCCATTTTATAGTTGTTTTCAAAAAGTATGTGTTATTCTTTATAATAGAAGTACAAAGCTATCATAGATTGATTTCCATGAAAAGTGATTGAAATAAAAAAATGGCACAACATGGTTTAAGAAATGTCAAATCCTTGTTAATACATTAAGATTTTTCTAATTCCTGAATACTCTCCTGACAATGGAGTGAAGATGACTCTAGGGTATGTGTTCAGACTATGAAAGAGAGCACACCAAGTAAAGGATAGTGGGGAATTGTGTGAATAATTAAATGAGCATCTCTAACTTGACAGTGTTCACATAAATCTGTTTTCTATAAGATAAAGTAATTTTTAGAATTATCAGTGGGAAATTAGTGTGAATTCATTTAAGCAGAGAAACTTATGGGAGTTGGAGGGTAAAATGAGCTAGAGACAATGAAGATTTGGGGGGCAAAGTGAAGGGGTCATATAAGCAAGAACTTAGAAGCAGAGGATGCTGCACAAGAGATTCCTATGCTTAAAGTGGATTCTTCTGACTACGTTGCACTAAAATGGGAAAAATTGCCTTTGGTTGGATAGTTTAAGTCAATTTTGTTTGACACACATTTATTCGCTGTGTATCACCAGCTGGGGACTCTGATAGCTCCTATGGTAATACAGAAGTTACCAGGTGATGATACATACCCCTTAGTAATAAATAGTGCTTCGTCTGCTGTCTTCATGCAGTCTCACATGTGTCTCTTTTATTTTCATTAATCAACAAATCAATCAATAGCCATTTAATAAACATCTACTCTGGAAAAAATATAAACCTTATCATTAACCTATAAAGTAAAATTTTGATTTAGCAAATTAGCATTTCAGATTCAGTATGGAAGGGAAAGTTTTGCTTCTTGAAGTTACCCTTTATGAAAACAGAAAAATGCTAATAGTGTTCCAAATGTAGTCTTGGCATTTGCAAGAGTTTTGATGTGCATTATAAAAGATGCCTTTGTTTCAGCCTTTCCCCTCCTCATGGGAAAAGGAATCTGCAGGGTCAAGAGGATGCTCCACTCCTCCCAGGACTGGAGAATTCTCTGAGCAAATAGACCCAGCTCACTTCTAAGGTCTTTGGGGGCTTCTTTGCCAACTATGTTTTTTCAATGACTGGTCAAGTCACCAGTGTGTGCACTTTTCTGCCCAATAGTTGGTCAAGAGGTAGCTGTTTGGAGGACAATGGAAGGAGTTTGGACATGTAGCCCTGGGTGTTCGTATCCACATGTATGAAACCTGCAAACGGTGTGATGGGTCTGGCCTGGAGGGAGGTGCTGGTCAGGAGCTTGCACTGGTGCTCTTCCCCGGACTCCGCAAATAGTAAGGGAGGCCTGGTCTTTGTATTCTCTCTCTTGTCCTTTACTTGTTCCTGAAATAGAGAATGTTCCTTCACACCTCAGAGCCCATTCACACACTGTTCTCTTTGTCTTGCATGCCTTCTTATCTTCAGTTTCTTTATTCCCCTGTCAGCAACCTTTCATTCAAACTCCTACTTCTTCATTTCTTAGCTTAACGTTGCTTCCCCAAGGATGATTTCCTTGACAGCACATGCTATGTCAGTTCTCTGCAACAGGCGCTAATAAAACCCCAATGTTTTTCTTCATAGCACGTACTTACAGTACTTGAATTTATAGAGTTACTTGTCTAATGCATGTACCAACCTCTAGACTTCAGTTCCATGGCAGTCGCATGATGTCTATGTCTGTTTTATTTATGACTGTTTTCTTATCACCTGGTATAGTGCCTGGCACATAATAAACATTTAATAGATGGATGAATAAATGAACAAATAAACAGACAAATGAATGAATGGAAATCTCTCCATGAAAAGAGACTTTGCTGATTTGTTCTTTATAATCCTAGGAGGCCCAGCGTTATGGGAGGCTATTTTAAGTTTGTGAGTTTGTCTGCAATGCAGGATGCTCCTCCTGAGTTTGGAATTTGAGGAGCAGGCCAGTTACTGTTGTTTTTGAAGATGTAATTCTGTGGTGGATGGAATAATGGCTCCTTAAAGATGTCCATACCCTAATCCCTGTAAACCCTGAATATATTATTTATGTTGCAGATGTGATCAAGCTTATGGACCTTGAGATTGGGAGAGTATCCTGGATTCTCCAGGTGTGCCCAGTCTTAGCATACAAGTTCTTAAAATCAGAGACCCTTCTAGGGTTGTGTAAGAAAGAGATGGCTGTGTGAGAAGGACTTGATGCCCCATTTCTGGTTCTGAGACATAGTGGTTTATATGCAAAGACTGGAGAGAGGCCTCTAGGAGCTAGTGGTGGCCCCAGATGTTGACAGCCAGAAGGATGTGAAGTCTTCAGTCCTACAACTGCATGGAACTGAATTCTGCCAACACTAAAATGAGCAGGAAATAGATTCTCCCCTGGAGGCTACAGAAGGAAGGTAGACCTGTGGACATCTTGACTTCAGCCCAGTCAGATCCATGTCAGTCTTCCGACCTGCAGGACTGTAAGATTATCAATAGAGGTTGTTTTAAGCCACTAAATTTGTGGTTACTACACTATAGAAAAATAATACACATTCCTATTCAGTTCTGAGCTGTAATGGGGTCTTCAGAGTTAAAGTCTTTGCTTTTAATTTGGGGAGAATGCTCTTTACTGTCCTTAGATTTGTGAACATTTACTCAGTGTATTGTTTCATGTCATGAATTTCAGTGTTATTCATTTGTATATTCTTTTGCAGTCTCATACTACTGATGGAAGAATTTACAGAAATTTCTACAACATTCTTGAAATTCTCCTTTTGACATACTGAAATAATAATAAATAAAGATTTAATTTCTAATGGGCTGTACAACATATTTCCAGGTTATCACTTAAGTTTACCTTTAGTTTAACATACATTCTGCATGTTTGAACAATTTAAATCTGCATCATTTAACAAAAGAAAAATCAAAACTTTGTAGTAAAGCGTAAATTAAAAGCATGACCTCAATGATGATGATAATTGTAGTATGCATGCAACTGAAGTGTACTGTCTTGAAAGCACAAGATTTTAGAGCTAGAAGTGATTTTAACCTCTTAACTCTGGAAAGTAGGAAACTGATGCCAGAAAATATAATACGTAAGTGACTTGCATAGGTTTATCTTGTCTGTTGTGAGGGACCCAGAACTAAAATTCCAATGTTACGTCTTCCAGTTGAAATTAGCATCTGATAAATATTCCATTCTTGAGAAAGAGGGTAGAATATACATATAAATTTAGGTTTAAACTAGATCTCATAAACCCAATAGTTTAATTAAAGGGAAATATATTAAACTCTTGGGGTTATGGGATCCAGTTAAGCCTAAATTATAATGAAAAATGTAAAAATAGTAGTAGTTTTATTACGTTTATACATATATCGTTGAGAGTTTATTTTCTTTTATAAGGGCATATAACTTTAAAAGACAGGCTGAGATTGGTAAATGTTAATAGTTGTTAAGATAAGTAGTAGATAAAAGGTGTGTTCATTATACTATTTTCTCACATTTGTATATATTTGAAAGTTTCCTTAATTAAAAAAGAACATGTTGTAGTTCACAAGGTTAAACTCTCAGAGGCACAGCAAATTCCATGGAGTTTGAAATTATCAAAAGGAGATTAAACTTTGTTTGATTTTATCATGCCATGTTCTTTGACATCCATCCTGTTGTGTGTGTGTGGGGGCGTGCTCTGCATGTCATTCTGTCGAAGGCACAATGTCAAGAGATCTTTTCTACAAAAACAATAAAACTCTAGGCGTTTGTGTTAACCAATAGGGAATGAACATGGAACAAGGAAGAGTTAGCATGAATATCAATTCATTATATAAAATATATGCAGGTCTAGATATTTGCAGATGTAGATAGGTATGGCTGTTTAAATTCTGTTCTCTATTTTAAATAACTTTCTCCTCTGGGTTTCTTTAAAGAAAAAAAGCTGTGCCAATTTTGACAAAAATGACGGATTTTATGTTTGCATTTTGAAAAGTCTTTAATATTTATTAAGATTATAAATTTAAGGATAGCTTAATTACATTCCTGCAGATTTAAGGGAAATTAATAGAATAATGAAAGAATATGTTGCAAGTTAATGGTATCACCATTAATGACCTTATTCTCTTCAACTGGATGTATCCAGTATTGTCTGTGCAGATATGATTTTTATATTTGCTAACAAGTCATGGAGGGAACCAGCTCCAACCAGGCCTATCTTCTGGTGCTTCTTCAACATCGTGCTCCAGCTCATTGCACCATCAGAGTCAAGCACAATTTCTCATCGTATCCTCTGACTTGTCAATTTATGCTCATTTAAAATGAAACCCCAGTGGCAATCCTGTTTTAACTAGAGTGGGAGACATGCAGTTTAGAGTTACAATTTTATTTTCCCTTCAAATGAAAGAATAATGACTCATTAAAGTGCCTGCATTTCCCCAGATATCCTTTCAGTAATATATCTGACAAAAATTCCAGACTTGTATATCTGACATTAATGGGAAATACTGATTATCTCTTTTCCTGGCCCCAATGTTCAATGCCATTTTTCTGTATAAATACATTGTAAGAGAGCTCTTGCCCTCTACTTTTATTCCATGTGACATCTTTAAAAAAGACAGTGACAATAATTAGAGTTAGAATCATGTCTTCTCTTAAAAGTTTCTTCCACAAGTTAGTGGATCTCAGAATCAAGTTTTTATTATCTATGGAACAGAAATTGCCTATTAGTGACCCTCTGATTTGGCCTGTTTCCCAAGAATCATGGAATTATAGATATGTGGTTTATTTCTGCAGGTATGTAACACAAGATTTGGCCTTTCATTGATATATATTTTTTTTATTTTTAGGCCAAGTTCTCCAATTATTTAGTCTTTAAATGCAACTAAAAATAACCATCTTTAATTATCATATTTAAAACTACCACCAGGTAATTTAAAAATATAATCATTTAAAAAAGATGTTGTTGGAAGGTCCAGTATTTCATAATATTAACAATTTTACTCTTTTAGAAACTGGCTAGCTAGGAATGTGTCTTATCGGTGCTTTCCTTCTGAAGACCCTGGTTTGTCAAAAAAGATGACCTTCCATGTCCCAAGTTATGTGAGTATATTTACTTTTCTCTTCAAAAAAGCAGCACCTCAATTTTCACTACTGAAAACTCCTCATTGGCTCTTAATTTGGATATCCACTGACTGTATCATTGACAATGTCCTTTTTGGTTTTCCTTTATTTAGAAAAACCATCAGTTCTGACATTTGTTGTATTTTTATTTAAGTCAATCTTTCCTTTTTAATTCCATAGTGTTTTTTTCCTCTTGATAATTTCCCCAGCAGCATGAATTTGAGCTACCTTAGGACCAGGGCCTCTCCCTCCTCCATGAGCCTACAGGACACAGGTAAAAGCAGCATAGTCGGAGAAAAGCATGAGGATGTGGTGGCCAAACAGATTCATCTTTGAATCCCAGCTTCATCTGATAAGGTTGCTGAGAAGAGTAAATTTATTAATATATGCAAAGATTCTGGCACAGTGTTGGTGTTCAACAAATGTTATTTCTTTTTATTTCTGGCCACAATTTCTTCTGTACTACATGCTTTATTATTTATATTTTTGGTTTTAATTAGCATTTGTAGCATTTTAAAGTATTTGGCAGAGTGTCTCTCATATAGCATCACTCAACAAATACTAGTCGTTATTGAAATTATTACCCTTATAGTTCCACTCCAGCGTCCCCTTACTCTGTTTCCCATGAAGTTCTTTATGCTTTCAGCAGCAAATATATTTATTGTTCTCCTCTAAATGTATGCTGAGAATGTTCTTGTCTAGGACTGGCTTTTTGATGTCCTTCTCAGGAGGCTGAGTTCCTAAAGGTGAAAAGAGAAAAAAAGGTAAAGCAAGAGAAAAACCACAGCATTAAATAATAAGGAAAATTTGGAAAGGAAAAAAATGAAGCTATATTTCTCTTATTTTGATAGTATTTACAAAAGAAAATTTTGAGTAGCAATGTGCACTCAATAAGGAATTGTCATGATACTGATATTTTTAGATTCACTATTTGGCCTTTTGACTGATTCTTGTATTAATAGTGTATACTGGTGTTTGACCAATTTAACAGTAATTGAATGTAACATGATGCATGAAATCTGCTGGGTGATTACCATCAGGATGCAATTTTCGTTCATGAATGATATGAAGTTTTTTGAAATGAGAACTTCAGATTTCACCTTGAGATAAAATCTGTAGTCATTTTTCAATACAGGTGACTAGATACATTGTTCAAACACATTATGAAGAAAATGAAACAAACCATGGCCACTTGTGTGTTCATTAAAGTATATGAAGTTAACACGGTGGCACTTTCTTTGAAAATATATCTTATTTGATATCAACATTCTTGAATACCTGTTCTAAGTAATACTAGTTATAATCATTTCATATGTCGTCTTATCAATGCTGGCTGTTCCCTTCTCTAATTGTTTCTTCTCTATGAGCTGTGCCACACAGTGATTTTTAGCGTTTAATTCCGGTCTACTATGAAATCCTCTCCTCGCTAGCAATGTTATGTTAACAATGGAAGGCAGATATATGAAGTCCCTTATTGACTCTTCTACATATTTTTAATATTCAGTCAATTTACTACCCAAGAATGCTTTGGGGGTGCTCTCATTGTGGGGATCTCCTTCTCACCAAGGGCTGCAACTGGAACGTCCCAAAGACTTCTGGATCTATACAGTCAACTCAGGACTTTCTCCAGAATTCCGTGCCTGCATTCTGAACTGCCAGCTGTTCACCACTACAGATATTTAAACTGCATACACGAAGAGCTGAACTCATCAAGTTTCCTTCACACAAATCTTAATGAAAGGCACCCCCACTCATACAGTTGCTTATTTTTTGAGAAAATTGAGTAGCATCCAAATGCCTCCTTTTCCATAACCAACCTCCATGTCCAGTCAATCACTGCATTTTCTGAATCCTGCCTCCTTAATTGAATCTGTTTTCTTCTCTCTATCCCCACAGTCCTACTGCTTTTTAGGCCATCAGCATCATTTACCCATTTTATTGCATCCTATTTGGTTAGCCTGCTTCTTGCGTAGATATAAATGCAGGCACAGAATTCTTTATATCATGTCACTCCCATCTCTAAAACATGTGGATGGCCTCCTCTGCCCTAAAATTAAAGTTAAAACTCTTAACATGGGTTACAGTTTCCTTTATGATCCTGTTCTGGCTCCCTGCTTCAGCCTCATCTCTCTCTTCTTCCTCCCAGCATTCCCTGCTTCAACTCCGCCGAACCTCTTTGGGTTCCTAGGGTAGCTTATTCTCTATCCTGCTTTGGGGATTTTGCCATTTTTTTCACCTGAGATACTTCACTCTCTACTCCATCTTTATTATTCACTCTTTGTATTAGCTAGGATTCTCCAGAGAAACAGAACAAATAGGATACACACAAACACAACACACACATATGATTTATTATAGGGAATTCACTCACATGATTATGGAGGCTAAGAAGTTCACAGATCTTCAGTTGGTAATCTGGAGACCCAGGAGAGCTGATGGTGTAAGTTCCAGTTGGAGTCTGAGTCCAAAGACAGGAGAAGTCCAATGTCTTAGTTCAAAGATGGGCGGAGAGAGTGAATTCTCCTGTACTCTGCCCTTTTGTTCTATTCAGGCCTTCAGTGGATTGGATGAGGCCCACTCACGCTGGGGACAGCAATCTGCTTTGTTCAGTCTACCAATTCAAATGTTAGTCTCATCCAGAAACACCCTGACAGACATATGCAGAATAACGTTTAACCAAATGTCTGGGCACTCTGTGGCCCAGTCAAGTTGACAAACAAAATGAACCATCACACCCTTCTAGTCTCATTCTGGATACCCTTTTCTCAAGAAAAAATCCATGGTCCCCAAGTCCTGGTGAGATTGCATTGTTACTCTCTCATCTGCTTCCATAACACCTTTTTTCCTCCATCATGGCACCTACCACACTACACAGTCGTCGCCTGCTTACTTACATCCCATACAAGACTCTAAGTCTTGCTCATTCTCACCTCTGTAATTCCTAATTTAGGAGTTAGGAATTACACTTTGGTACTTAGGAGGTGTTCAATAAATATTCATTGAATGCACAAGCTATTCTATTAACCTTTAACTCGAATCCTTGCTAACATTAAAACAATATAATTATTTTAGCTTGATTGCTTATATAAAACCAACATTTAGTGCTGGCCAATTATGGCTGAACATATATGTAACAATATTCAACATTCTGGTTTCATTAACTTTCCTCTGGGATTTATACACTAAACCCACTCAATCTGTGGTTTAGATATTTTATGCTGATTAAAACTGTGGCTACCTTGTTAGAATTCCCTTTGCTGCTCACCACCTGGGAAACGGGCGTTCAATTTCGCTGTTTCAAATTAGAGAGCAGCGTGTGGAAGGAACAGAGGCTTTGGAAAAAAACAAGGCCAGGTTAGAAGACTTCATCCTGTCTTAGTTATTGCCTTTTGTATACTAAGCATCTAGAGAACTACTTGGCACAAAATAGGTTCTAAAAATTGCTAGATGAGCCAACTTTGACAAGTTGCAAAAATTGTTAGTCACAGGCTTCTCATTTAGTAAGTGCCCGTAATAACTGTATTTACTTCACAAAGAGCTTTGAGACTATAAATGAGTTAATATACTCAAACTGAGTGCAGAGTGGATGTGAAATGAAAGTCTCTTGTATTTCTTATCTACCTATTATCAGATTATCTGTGAATGTGTTTGTAAGTGCAAAATATTTGTTCCATCCTGTAGCCCCCACTTACGCAATTTTTTCGCTTTGTTTTCAAGTACTTACCATGTCCCAGGCACTGGCCTAAGTGCTTTACATACATCGTTTCATTTCATTTTAATAAGGAATTGCTCTTCTTAGTTGACAAGGAAAATCTCGTCTTATACAGATTCCATAACTTGCCCAAATTCACACAGCTATGAGGTTGCAAAGCCTCTGCTGGCATCTGGGTTTATCTGATACCAAACTTCAACCGTCATAACTGTTCAATTTAAAGCACTTGGAATAAAATCTATGTCCATTAAAGTTAATTTCTTTGCCCTGCTTGTCCTACAGGATCAGCATCCTACTATTATATTGTCCTTTGCGTCTGTACAAGCACTGAGGGTATGATGATTAGGGGAGCAAGGCAGGGGCCATTTAAAGGTATTTCCACCAGCCTGTGTGAAGATGCTGCAACTGCTTTGGCTCCTTCCCAGCTATTTTGGCCTCCTTGCGCTCCCACAGTGGGTCTTCATGCCCAGGGCAGAGCTGGAACACGGCCATGGCTGCTGCAGACGAGGTCTCCCCTGGACAGACTTTGGTTAGACTGCACCGGAGAATTTGTAATGGGAAAGTTGTTTGTCTTCCCTTCATCTTTAAGAAGGTCAGGAAAGACCCAGCTGGCTACGTCCAGGTAGAGGGAAATGCAAAGATGAAACTCACCTAGCATCTCTCTACTCCTCCCTCCACAGTGTTCACCTCGATATATAAATGGAGTCCCTAAATTAACTTTCCTTCCTTAACCCCAATGCCTGATGATGTCCTTCCAACTGTATTTTGGAAACTTTCCCTTCCTTCATTTTCTCAGATTTACTTCCACAATAATCATTCTCTCATTCTATCAATGGTGACTTTTTCTTCTTTGTCATTATTCTTCCTCTTTATCTTTGACAATATTCTTTTTTCCCTCTACAATAAAAATAACAACAAACATTCTGACTTGATTCTGATTTTTCTTTTAATTACTGTCCTTTCTTTTTCCATTTGATGTAAAACTCTTAGGAGATATGGTTATCTTAAGTTGTCTCCCACTACCTTCCAAGTTCTACAATTTAAACTATTTCATTGAGTTAAATACTTCATTGAGTTAAAAAACTAACAATTGAGTTACATTTACGATTTTATAAATTACCTGAATGATACAAGTTGTTTTCATTGTTTCTAAATTGATACTTCATATATTCATATAAGCATTTACAATCAACTGTATTATAAATTATCCCTGGAGAATCAAAGTTTTTCTCTGTAATTAGTAGGGGCCATCTTTCAATATTGCAAACACTTAGCCTGTTTACAAATGAATCTGCTTTTTCACTAAGGGTTTAATAAATTAATTTTTTTTTTAAAGATTTTATTTCTTTCCTTTTTTTCTCCCCAAATCCCCCTGGTACATAGTTGTATATTCTTCGTTGTGGGTCCTTCTAGTTGTGGTATGTGGGACGCTGCCTCAGCGTGGTCTGATGAGCAGTGCCATGTCCGCGCCCAGGATTCAAACCAATGAAACACTGGGCCGCCTGCAGCGGAGCGCGCGAACTTAACCACTCGGCCACGGGGCCAGCCCCAATAAATTAATTTTTATAATAAATTTATTCAATTATAATAGGAGGATATCCTAATGATGTGTTAATAATTTAAAAAATTTAAATATATGGGTACCCAGTTAGTTTTGTTCTTAATCACTCTATCTATACAGACACACACACATTCTTTTTTTTGCCTACTTCAATCCATATAAAATTTAATAGTAGTTTGACTAATGTGATAAAAATTATTCTATTTATAATTCCTTCAATTTTGGAAGAACTTTAAACGCTTGGTTCCTACAAGTGGAAATAAACATTTTAAAGACACAGTGTTGTCAGAGTTCTGCAAAGCGTTTGATTATTTTTTAGCCTCAAGAAGTGGGAAAATTGTACTTATTTAAATGTCACTGTTTTGCAAAAACTTTTAGTCTTTCTCTTCTTTGTCTCTTTATCCCTCATTTGCCAGTGCTTACATAATATATCCAGTAAATGTATTTTTTGGAAGTATAACTATTTTTAACGGATGCAATTCTTCATTTTATTGCTTTGTATTTACATTGGAGATTAGCAGGTTTGCCTGAATGCTAAGCAGATTAACATCTCTTTGTTTAGCTTTATAATTTTTGTTTTAAGCGCTGAAGTCTGTCATTGACAAAGCTGAACTAATGTCAATGATCTTATTTTTCAAAATTTTTCTGACAATGAAATTTTGGAAAAACATACATATATATAAATTAGATGATAAAGGTAGAAACTGAGGCTTCAATTACAAGAGTTACTCAGTGTACTTTTTATTCTTAAGCCTACTAGATGAGAAAATTCAAGCCATTATTCTATTTTTTAAATAATTTTCTGCTATTTTTAAAACTCTTTACCATATTTATTCCAATTCTTTAACTCCTTTAATAAGAAAATCAACTTAAATTGTTGAAGGTTAAAATTAAATTTCACTTCAATATGCTTTACCTAGGAACCCTGAGACTTTCCAAGGGTTTAATTAACTCAGTTGTGTAAGGGTTAACAGTCAGAAATATATCCAGGTCATCTAAGTCATACAATTGTCAGATGGTTGCTAGGCAACAGATATCAGGTTTGGCTGATGCAAGTTTCTAGGCAAAGCTTACCGTGTGAAAAAAAGAACAAATTACGTGACACCCGCATTTTTGTTGTTATGCTTTTTGAAAATAAAGTTGTATTTGTAGATTAAAAAGCCCTGACATTTATTATGCATATCATCTTTCTTCTAAATGCCAGAATTATATCATTTGATAGTTAAGTGATAAGGTACAATGAATTAAAATGACAGATGACATTTTGTTTCTTATATGATTTTAGATAAGGGCCTTTCACCTAATCCTGTTTTTATATCTTATCATCAAGTTAATTAATTTTCTGAATTTGTCATGGTTGAAAAGAAGCTTCAAGTCAAAATTAATTGAAACAAAATTAATTCAAAATGTACACATTTCAATGCTACGGAGGACAAGAAATAAAAATGACATATGTTACATGATTCTAGCACACATCAAAATATTTCACTGGTGATGGAAGTGATGTTGAGAGAGAGACTACATTTTAGAAATCTAAGGTGAAACTCTAATTCTTTGTAAATGACTGAAAACTATTACATATTACTTGATTAATTTTTGTTTTCTGTTATATATAATACTAGAGCATAAATATGATAAGAAATATATAACTTTCAGCATAATGACCACTTCCTAGTTATAAACTCCAATGATAGTTTTTCTCTCCCTCTTTTTATTTTCCTTCTTAAAAATTGATGTACAAAGAGTAGGTGAGAATTTTGATTGTAGTCAAAGATGGTTCAGTTCAATTGGTTGATGATAACATATAACAAATAGTAAAATAAAAATATTTGGGGCAGGCCCCATGGCCCAGTGGTTAAGTTTGTGTGCTCCGCTGTGGCGGCCCAGGGTTTCGCTGGTTCAGATCCTGGGCACGGACATGGCACCGTGGCCTGGCTTGTCAGGCCACGTTGAGGCGGCACCCCATGTGCCACAACTGGAAGGACCTGCAACTAAGATATACAACTATGTGCCAGGGGGGATTTGGGGAGATAAAGCAGAAAAAAAGAAAAGAAAAAAAAAAGATTGGCAACAGTTGTTAGCTCAGGTGCTGGTCTTAAAAAATAAATAAATAAATAAGTAAAATAAAATAAAAATATTTTAAATTATGAAGCATCAATTCATTTCTGAATATGTCTAACATACAGAGAAATTGTGGTTATGCTTATTATGTATTCTCTATACAGCAGCTTTTAAAATACATGACCTTGTTCAAGAGCAAAATGCCTAACCCTTTCTAAACACTTTTAAAATAAAGAATATGTATACTTGAATAAATATTTTTACTGGGTTTCAGAAATGTTTCAACATGTTATGAAATAAGCATATTTAGAAAATCAGAGTTGTTACAAATTGATGTCTAGATTGCTCTAAAGGTAATGTTGCTTTCAAAGTTCTCTCTTAAAACTATTATGCTCAATTTTCTTTTTGTTTTTGACATCCAGAAAGAGAGGTATGTCTGGATGAGAAGAGTTTTATTTAAAAGGCAAGAAAAAAACTCTATAAAGAATTAGTATAGATGCTCAATGCTTGAATTTCTGGGGATATTTTGGGAATTAGTTGTGGTTAACTCACCTTTGTTCATTTCCTCTAGCTGTCTTGCATGTTGAGGGACATGTGAAATCAATGGAACCAGATGTACAGAAGACAGTCAAGCTGTAAAAATCTCACATCCCATAAATTGATAACTACAGTTATCATTATTTTAATAAGGCTTTTATTAGTATTGGAAATGCCTCTTGTCTTACAACTTCCATTGAGTTGTTAAATATCTAATTACCTTTTTCTTCTCGTCTTATTTCTTTGCTAGATTATTTATATAGAATTTCATGGACATTCTAAGAAATGATGATGATAGACTTTTTAGTCCTGAACTGAGCTGGAGTGAAACAGTGACTTTGGTTGGGTCAGTCAAATCATGGTATTCATTTCAGTTATTTCATAAAGCACATTTTCTGGAGTCACATTAAGATCTTCCTTTTGAGACACACTTTGTTTTCCCTCAAACTATGGGCATAATCTGCTAGCAACTGACAGCATACCTCTGTATAGGAAAGAGTCCCATGTATACAGAAGAGATTCCAGGTTTCCACCACGGACTCGGAATATTTGAGTGTGAATCCTAGAATTACTGAGAGAGACTGTCCAAAGAGGTGGCTTGTTCAGCTATAAATAGGAGAATAGAAGAAAATATGAATAAGATGAAAAAATTAAGAAAAACGTCCTCTCGCCATTGGTTTGGCTTATGTTGTAGTTGAAATAAATTTGATTACGTTACAACTACATTAGAAAATAAGTGTGAAATAGGATTGTATATTATATGTTGGAAAAGCCATTGTCAGGAGACCAAACCAGGAGTCTGAGGATGCTTACTATACTTAGAAAAGGAACAACCTCTAGTGATCAGAGAAAGAAAAGAAATAGAGAGGAGGAATGGGACCAACATTTATCAAATGCCCGACACCTGAAGGACACTATTCTAAGTGCATGTTATGCCATTTAACGTTTATAACCCAGTAAGGCAGAGAATGTCATCTCCAACAGATAGATGAGAAAAAAAAAAAAAAACTTCAAGGAGTTATGTAATTTTCAAAGAGTCTTAAACTGGCAGCCAACAGAGAAGGCATTGGAACTCAGCCATGTCTGCCTGCTGGCCCAGGTTTATGCGCTCGCTGAACCTGAAATCAACAGAGGTAGCAGCACCTGTAGCCAAAGATCCCTCCTTATGTTCCTCATTTGATGGCTTCTTGATAGGTGCTGTAAAAAGAAACCCTCAGAGGTTCAGGCCCAATTTTAGAAAATAATATATTATTTAATGGAGGTTATGTTTTGACACATTATTTAATGGAGGTTAAGTCTTAACCTACTTTACTTCCTAAATCTTATGTAACACAAATACTTCTGCTGCAGATTATAAGAATCCATGAATTCATACTAATACACAAAGCATATGAATGAATATGTGAAAATGAATGAATGGGGAAGAAAGAAAAGCTTTTATATGACAAATATCACAACAATTGATTTAGGCAAAAATCATCAATGGATATTTAAACTAGTATATGAAAGTTTGGCAATGAATCAGAGATCTATGTATTCTTACAAAATCCTATCTCCCAGACAATACTTCTTGATTGAAAGGAGAAAAATAGAAACTTTAAAGTGGAGAAATCTTTAACCAAGTAATCAAAGCCTGAGTGTGTTCATTTTACTAAAAGAGGAGCACTGGTGTTATGAAAAGACATAAATGGTGACCATCACTTAGAAGAGTGGTTTGCAAACTTGTCCTTTTAAACTTATTTTTGAATGTGACTCACAGTAAGAAAAATATACTTTCTTTCATCACCAACACACACACATACACACACAAATTTATAAAATAGTACTTTACCTTAACTGCATGTAATGCATTATATATCCCATCCCACCCATCCCGATTCATGCCATAGCATTACTACCTGCTGAAAAATACTCGTTATAGACACACTGAATAGATTTTATAATACACTATGGGCCATGATTTATAATTTGGAAATTACTGATTGAAAGATAGCAGGTAAAGCTTCCTGGAGAGTATAAACTATAAACTATAGACTTAGACTAAGAAAATAAGGAGAAGGTAGTTAGGTAAAAAGTAGGGGATGGGAGGCAGTGCAAAATTGTGTTCCAGGCAGAGAAAACAGAGGTGTGGATCCCTGGAATTGGAAAGGAATTTGGTGAGATTAGGAAACTGAGAGAAGGGACAGTGTAGCTGGAATACACTGGCAGAGTGGGAGAGTGATGAGTGAATCTATATGCATATAACTCAAAGCTGTGTAGACTATATTAATAATGAATTTTTTGAAGGAAACTAATGGAGGAGGGAGTGGTGTTGACTTGATCAGATTGGTTTCATGAACAGGTCAACCTGAAGGCAGGGTGGGGAAGAATCTGAAGAGGGGCAAGAAGAGCAGTTAAGAGGTTGTTATAGTGAGCTGGGTGAGAGAGACGGTAGTTTAGAATAGGCCAGAGCAGAAGGGTTAGAAGAAAGTAGATGAGATCAAGATATATTTAGGAAACAAAACAAGATTTGGCGATGCATTGGCTGTGAAGAGGCAGTGAAGTAGAATGATGGGTTAACAACAACAGTTATAATAATTGCTAACATTTTATAATAGTTACTAAGCATCAGACACTTTTCTGAGCAATTTATGTGTTAAATTTGGCTTTCAAACATTTTTCTGAATGCAACCCACCTTAAGAAATCTATTTTATGTTATCATACACACACATGTATTTATAAAACTGCACCTCTCAGATTTCTGGCTTAACAATTCAGTAGAGGCTAGTGCTATAAACTGAAATAAAGAATAATGGAGAAGTCGGTTTTTTGGAGGAGAAATGAGGGATGATGAGTTTGATTTTGGATATCATGAACTTTAGATGTCTCTATGTGGATCTGAGCTCAGAAGAATTATTTGGGCTATAGATAAAACATTTGGGAGTGATCAGAGCATAGATTAAAATTAAAGCTTATGGGCTGAATGAGATCATCTGGGCAGAGACAACAGAGTGAAAAGAAAATGAGGTCTAGTTTAGAGCCTTATACAAGTCAAATATTAACAGTCAAACTGAGAAGGAAGTGGAAAAAGGAGCTGAAAAGAGTGACCTAAGACAGAGGAGAAAGTCAGGAAAGAGTGTGGTCACAGAATTGAGGTGTTTTGTTTGTTTCCTAGTAAAATGATGAGTATATTAGAATGAGTAATAAACTGTGTCAAATGTTTCCATAAAGTCAAGTAAAGTAATAGTAATAAAAGTTCCCTCTGGATTTAGAACATGCTTGTTGATGGTGACCTCAGTGGGAGGTGATCTCTGTGGTGGAGTGTGTCAGGGTTGTAAATGTGTGACTTAAACAAATTGTCTTTAATCTATGATTAGGTAAAGTTCACATGCTAACATGCTTTTAAGGTAATGTTCCCATTTTTGGATAGTTAAAAGCCTAGTCAAAATTACGGTTTGGCCCACTAAGTCTGAGGTTGGAGCTCTGTCAACTGTAAAGACTTACTCTTCCATCACAGTAGGGATATGAATGAGAAGAACCACAGCACACTGAAGACAACAGTAAAGTAAGGAGAGTCTCGTAACAGCACAAAGGAAAATTTACAGGAGCTGAGGAATGAGAAGGAGTTGAAGGCATGGAGAGTGGAGGAGTGAGGAGAGAAGAAGCTGTCGTACAAGATGTACGTACGCTTGGCCTTCTGGCTGTGCTCTTCAAGTTGGAGGGCTTTCTGTGGATGGTTATGGCAGTCGTATGAGAACAAAACAGTGGTTGATACTTTTCTCAGTTGCCTTAGACCTGGTTCCTGAAGCTCTAGCACACAAGGAGGTTGTCAGTTGTTGATGGGACAGATCTTCAAGTTAGAGCAGATACAGGAGAGAAAGAAAAGTAAAACCCTGAAGACTATTAAGAATAAACAACTCCCTAAAGAGGATTGCCTACAAAGAGAAGGAGAAGCTAGGTTAGTATTTGGGAGTCTTCTCTGAAATCAAAGAAATATTTCTTTTCTTAAGGAATGGGGATGCCAGTTGGTTTGTAACCTCAGGAGTTCCTCAGATGAAATTCAAAACTGGCCCCCATATGCAGAGGGCAAACAGAGACTGAAGAAAGAGGCAAACCACTCCAGATTGGTGGGTGGCAGTTTTAATAAGTAAGGAAGCTTACATGTGAGGCTTGTCCTGGGAGGCCACAAGACAAGTAGATCTCTGCTTCTGCCCACCAGAATCTTAAGAGTTTATATAGAGGCTTTAACAGGGTTCAGTCATGTACGTTGTCCAGATGGTCTCAACAACACGTTATTCTCTTGAGGCTGCATCCTTGAAATGGCTCCTGGTGTGGGAATGGTGGGCAGAAAGTACATCCCAAGGACAGGGGAGGGGGAAAGGAGCCTCCAACTACCCAGGTCCAGCTCATCGGTCAACCAATTGTCACATCCTCTTGATGACCTCCTCCAACAATACCTCATCCATTGTAATGGGAGAGAAAGTGGAAAAGAAGGGAGCAGTTTCAGGTAGGCTTATGGATATGGTGGTGCAAAGTTGGGTTGGTTAGGCTGAAAGCTTCTGTCTTCTCTCTGATATATGTAGATAAAGGTAGGCAATGAGAGAATCTCTTGGGAGAAAGAGAAATGTCAGGAGGTGAGAGAGAGTCAACAAGAGAAACCTAGCAGGATTCCTGGGCAGGATTGAGGTTCCAGTTTAGTTTACAATGGTTTTAATCTCAGATGTGTGACTTTTCCCACCAGCTCCACAGCTTTCACAGGGGAGATTGATGGGTGGATACATCCTGGATTGGGGTGTTTCGAGAGGCATAACTAAAGGACAACAGGGAAATTGTGCTCTGCATATTAGTGAAAGAATGACTAAACTAATGGACAACAGACTTTAACTGGTACACGAGAATTATACACAATGACTTCAAAGTGCAAAGTGTGTCTGAATTTTTTAGTTCTGAACTCATCTTGAGCTGGACCTCCCATTTCCACTGAGGGTAGAAAAATAAATTTGCCAATTAAAGATAACTCAATCTTGTATTTTAACATAGTTTCTTTGGGAGCAAATATTCCATTAATTAAAAGTTCAAAATTCTTTGCATGAATATTTCTCCTTACCTCAAGGGGTCTTGCCTTCATTTCTTCTTTCTCAGATGGCTTGTTGATGGAGGATTTCAGTACCAATTGGTTAGGGGAAAACAACAGTTAAAACAACCTTTTGTTCTCATTCTTGTCATTCTCTCTCTCTCCTTGGCTACTTCTCTCAATAGCTGGACATACTTACATCTGTATCTTGTTGAATAGGAACTACTGCTCTGTCACATCATCTTCTGTATCCAGGGACTATGTTATTAAAAGGGGAGCTTACATACAGAAAGAAAGTAGAGGGGGTTGCTGGATTGATGGTCCCAATGTGTTAGGAGAACAGATGTAGCAGAAATGGTTCAGGACACAAGATGGAAGGATAGGAAGATGTGCTCAGGGAGGATGATGTCTGAATTTAGTATTCCAAAGCTGGGAAAGTTTTGTAGATGACAATGTCCAGAGTACGCCCAAGGGAGTTGTTAGATAACATAAAATGGTGATCTTGGAGACAACAAGGTGGTAATGCAAGACTGGTGTGCAGTTTGGGTCATCAACATTGACTTGGAATCAACTAAGAGAAATGTAAGGGTTGGAATGGAAATTGAGACCATGATCCAAAATCTTCAGTTAATGAGGCAAGTATTCCAGATGGCACTGGCATGGATTTTAAATGTCATTTTCAGTAGAGACTTTCTGATCACCATAGAATAATAAATTGAAAGGGGAAAATATAGTATAGAAGCTTTTTAGAGCTAGCATGCAAGGGGGAATTTATAACTAGAAAATGATCCAAGAGAACAATGTTAGAACTTTCATGCCAAAACTTACTAAAGAAGATACAATTTCTGATGAATTCTGGAAGTTTTGTCTTTGGTCTTCAAATGTTACATGACATGGAGTAAATGTTTTCTTCACTTCTAAATAGATAAGGAGTAGGAGAAGCATAGATGAGCAGTTAGGCGAGAGGTACCAAGTTGCCGTTCTCTCCTCTGCCCCTTTGCCTCTAATCTGGTAGTGTAGCAAGATTTGGAGTTGCCACTGCTGCTGCCAACAGCCAAGTCTGCACTTTGTTGGCATTTTGCATAGCAGAATATGAAAGTGAGTTATGAATAGCAGTCAGTGTCATTTTCTTGTATTTTGATCAAAAAAGATTTATTGAAATATCCCTGAAGTGATTTCCAGATATCTCGCCCTACTGACTTGGATGTGAAATGCAGGAAAGCAGTGGGGTGTTGTGAGGGGACTAAAGAGAGAGACAGGCAATTCCTGGCTATATGTCAACTGAGAGAGGCTTTGAAATTTACTGTTTAATTTTGATTAACTAGTTAAGCACTTGATTTAATTAGTAGTTGCTTCAATTGGAGGATTTGGTGGGTAATTTTTTAAATTTCCAAGGCTTCATTTAGTGGGTAGATTTTATCTATTATAAAATGCATTTGCATGTAAGACTGGTTTCTTCAATTGCTTTTTCATAAAGAATTCTAGAATTGACACTTTGAATAAGGTTCCATATTATGTAAAGCAATCTTTTTAAAAAAATATATAAACCAAACTGTTCTGATGAATTCATGGAGTTATCATGTGGTCTCTTTATTTACAGTCATTAGAATTTATGCTGTTCTCAGAAATTATACCTTATTACATGGCTTATTTTTTTTTAATCCTAGAGGTGTTATCTAATTACACTATAATTAAATGCAATTTATCAAATAGAAATAAAGACAAAACCAGTAATCAGAGACTTTTCCTTTGTTCATAGATATTCAGTGGAGGTGTATCGTATAATTAGTTTACGAGTGTTTACTCTAGAACAAGTAGAATAAAATTGCCATCATTTTTCCTTTCATCATCTGACAGCGCACTTGGAATTCATTTGCATAGCTTTACAATGGACGCCATGACTCCCAACGCAGATCTACTGTTGTATAACTTGCAATGAAAAAGTGAACTTTGTGAAGAGGGTGGAGGTAAGAAGATGGATTTATTGTTGAATAAAAGAGTTCAAAGTTTCTTTTCTTTTGTCAGGGAGCAACTGATGTTCACAGAGAACTCTTGTGATCTTAGATGAGCCCAAATCTCCAAGAAGACAGATCCTCTTTACTCCCACGCACACAACAAAGAGAAAGATTACCAAGACATGACTTACAAAGGAGATGGCCTGAAACTGGTGTTGGCAGCTTGTTCCCTCACCCACCCAAAGCAATAAAGGGATTACAGTCGGAGAGGCTGGGCGGTAGGAGATAGAAGACGTCTCACAGTTGGTGTGCTCTGTGTTCTTCCCCTTCCCCAAGGTAGAGAAGTGTGTGCATGTGTTGGGCTGGTGGATTGTTTTCTTCTCATCTCAAATCTATTAAGAAGCACTGCATGAAAACCTCGCGGAGATACAGATCTGTGTATCCGTGGTCTGGAGAACATGGAAGCTGAGGCAGGAGCCGCTTGCCAGGCAACTAAATAAAAAGAAAGGTGCATTTTGGAAGTAAGTACACTCACACCAATTACTGTCAAAAGTGTGTATGTCCAGTTGTACTCTTTCAACAAGATGGGTACGTTCATCTATACCGTATGCATTTAATATAAAAGAACTAGCTTTCCAATTAGCAACTAGCTAACTGGTTTGAGTTCAGGATAGGGACGCATCATTTCCCCACCTCTCCATCTCCCCACCTCAATTCCTTCTCCACTCTTGGCTTTCTGGAGTAATGGTCTCTCTTAATCCGTTTATAATGGTTAAAAGAATGAGCACTGGGGTCAAACGCACCTGGAGTAGAATTTTGACTCCATCACTCACTGACACATGAGAGTTTCTTTCAATTTACTGAACTTCTTAGGGTTTTATTTTGTTATCTGTTAAATGGAGAAGAGTATAGTGCCTACTCCATAGAGTTACTGTGAAAAATCAATTCATGTAAAGTAATTAGCTCAGTGCGTGGCACATGGAGCTAAATAGATGTTAGCTATTATAAAGTAGATATTAAAAATGGGTGTCCACTCTAGAGTGTCCTAGTGTGCCCAATCCTATCCCAAAATATAGATTCAGGAGTTTCTCCTCTGAACTCAATTGGGAGTCTTATGATCTCTGTTGATTTTAAAAAGTCCTGAGTGTTGCTGGGAGATGTCTGCACTGAGTAGCTGAATGATACAGAAGGGGAAGTCGCATATCTCTCATATGGTTAATGGGCAGAAGAGGCTTCTGCATAAAGTCCAGAAAATATTCCTCTTCATGAATTAAGTTGGCAGAAATATCTCTATGTGACTACCAAGTGTTCGCACTTAAATGATTCATGAAATGACCAGCTGCATCAGTTCTCTGGAACCATTGTTCTTTAGTGGTGTCCCTTAAAGAAGTATTCCTCCAGAATCTTCCACTGCAAAATTTTCCAAACATTATGCTCTGGAAACCCTTTCAGGACTGGCACTCCAGGGGTTTGAATCCTCGTATCCTCTTAACTTCCCCTTCTTCACCCCATCTAGCCAGCGCTCAATTGGTCCTTTTTTTTTCACAATAGAACTTAGCGAGGCATTGAGAGACACTAGATGTTAGCAACAGAAATATGTCTACCTTCCTAGATGATAAAAAGAGAGTTTGGTAGGCCATGGGTTTGAAAACCACAGCTCTCATATAGTTTAAGGGAAAAAGGAGATACTTTCACACCATACCTTTGTCTTTATGGATCAGATAGCTTCACCTGTTGCAGAAAAAAGGAAGTGAGGGAGAGAGGAGGAGAGAGGGGAAGGAAGGTAGAATCTTTTTATTGCTTATTACGTCTATGCACACATATACATTTATAAATAGCTAGGCAGCTGTCACCCACTGTGTGCTAGGCTCTGTGCCAAGTGCTTTTTACCCCACTTAATCTTTCCTGTGAACCTAAAAAAATAGTATCATAATCTCTCGTACATACAAGAAAACTATGGTTCAGAAGAGTAAAACACCTTGCTTAAGTCTGCATGGCTAAGAAAGGGGCGGGAACATCCATTGTCTCACTCGGAAGCCCGTGCTCTTTCCACTACACAGTGGTATCTCCGATTACTCAAGGTTAGTTAATTTTTATTCCTCAAGCAGAGATGACCAAAAAATGGGTATTCCTCTGGAAAAGGTAACAATGATTTCATGCAGGTACTCATAGCTTTTTCTGAAGTGAATTTTCCAAAGGAAAAGAAGATATACTTAAAAAAATCCTAGAGGGGGCCCGTCCTGTGCCTGAGTGGTTAAGTTCGCGGCACTCTGCTTCGGCAGCCCAGGGTTTCCCCAGTTCAAATCCTGGGCGCTGACATGGCACTGCTCATCAAACATGCTGAGGCGGCATCCCACATGCCACAACTAGAAGGACCCACAACTATGTACCGGGGGGCTTTCGAGAAAAAGGAAAAAAATAAAATCTTAAAAAAAAAAATCCTAGAAAGAGAAATATAAATTAGGTTCACTTCATATTATGGCCCAGAGGTTACATTGTTATATGTGTTTAATATTTAAACATATGGAACACCGTATTACCAGATTTAGAACACCCAATATTCCCAAACTTGGAAAGGAAAAATAGTTTATTTGACATCTATCATTAATCTGCTATGTTATATGGTATTAAGCAGACATTTCCTCTAATATTAAATAAAAACAGTTGGTTCAATGAAGAGCCTTTTAAACTTTACCTCCCAACTACTTTTTGTTTTTATTTTTTCACAAGAAAATACTGTGCTTAAAGTTTCTGTGTACTAAATGTTTCAAAATTTCATTTTTGAGAGATTATTTCTTAGATCATAAAATATAAGCTATTCCTTACTACTTTATCATCCAACACCGTTCTACAAGTTTTGAGCAGAAATTTCAGATGCAAAGACACGTTTAAATGGCATTTAAAAATCAAACAGGACATATATCTTTGCATTAGTTTATGCTCAGGGCAGGAAATTAACATTTCTTATCTGTAGCTATCAGATGCTTTTTTCCCAGAAGGAACATGCATTACGGATTCTTATCCTATTTTTCAAAACTACGACTAAATAAATAGTTGTTGGGCTTGAGAATTGGGTAATCTGTGTAATATTCCACTTCCCCCATGGGACTATCAATTGCCTATGCTTTTGTAGATAAAACTAAGTTTTTGGGTTTATTTTTTAGTTTATGTAAATATCAGAAATATACAGTACAAAAATGTAATGAAAACATGAATATATAAATTATCTTATGTCAATTGTTATTTCTAATCTGTATTTTTCTTCTACCTAAATCATACAGGCATTCAAAATTGGTCTATTGTGAATGTTCATGGAATAAATCCGGAGTAAAATCTAGATAATCTACCTCCGATGTGCATATTGCAATATATTATATTAGACATATATCTATCATATCCATCCTTATCATTTAAAATTTAAACTTCCTAAAGATATCACTATCTGTATTGCATTTTTAAAATATTTTTCTTTATTTCTCATCTTCATTAAAATTTGCCATGATTATTATTTTACTGTTCAACATAAATAAGCAGGAACATAAAAGAAAAAAAGCCTAGTGTTTTTATTGGGATCAGTATGTGCTTATATTATGTCCAGTGGAATTCATTTATCTTGATTTACATCTTTTTTTGCTATTACTAAATATCCAAACAATTTTCTATACTTTGCACTTAATTGTATAATTCTCTTTTCCCAGTTTTTGCTGACCAGAGCACTTAGGGAGGGATGGTGACGGGGCATTATGAGTGTAGCGCACTTCTGGGTCAGGGCCACTGCTATTACATCAGCCGTTGAGGAGTCACATTTCCACATGAATGGTTTTTAGAATTTGGGGAAGATATAGAAACACTGCCATGCAGAGAAGATAATTTCCGCCTTTGAAATTGATTAAAACTGGTCTTTTACTTAGGAGTCTTTTCCTTTACATATTTAGGTTGATGTGTCTACATTTAACGGTTCTTTCCTTTTCAATATTCATGTTCTGGTTTTAGCACCTTTTCCCCAGGAAAAGCAGAAGGGAATTGCTGCAGTCCATTTTCAGTTTCCCTTAGGATTCAGAAATACTGTACACCAGGAACTTGTATCTTAAGATATTACGGATCCAGTTCAGCCCCGTCTGAGCAAGGAGGCTGTGAGGCAGTGGGGTGATAGTAATGCGTGAATGCTTATGTCCCTCTTTCTAGACCACATGTCTAGAAGCAGTGTCTTCTGCTTTTTCTCTTGATGTCGAGGCAACTTGGGGGCCCCCCTTCTTAAAGTGAGCACTTCAGCAGACAAGCAAGAGAAACCAATAAGTGAAAGGAATGTGACATTGTGAGTTCTCTCTTTAGCTTCTGTCTGTTGTCCCACTTGCTCTAATAGTGCACACAACACTATTTTTCATAAAACTCGAAAGTAACATAGCTGGTTGGAAAGGGCGTTGGAAACTTATCTCACTCCTCATGGATTCCTGCCTCCCAAATTGGAGTCAAAGTTAAGATAACCCAGTGATGATCATCATATCATCTAAGGCTCTCTAGACGTGCTGAAATGTTCTCATAAGCAGTTTTGCAGACAGGAAAAATACAGGTTTGTGTAAATTGCTGGCTCAACCCTTTTGTGATGTGATTTCAAAATGAGAACTCTGATTTTATTTCTTATATATTTTACAGCAAGGAAAATGAGGGAGTGAAAGCCATTTTATGGAATCTGTTCCATGGAACGGGAGCTGTGCTCCATAGAGTCCTCGACGTCCAGGAGGAGGGTAGGAAAAAAATTTATACATGCTCCATTTTAACTGTAGCGGCCAGGCTACTCTTTCTTCCAGCTCACATTTCACCTATTTTTTGGTTATCTTATCATTCTTTGCTGGGCCCCTTCTGCTTAGAGCTCTTTTTAAATAAAGACACAAATTTATTTTTTTGAGTGATTGTGAAAATTCTTTGTCTCAATTTTCAGCTGCTCCATAGCGGAACTTTCTTCATTTGCTTTTTAGTTCCTGTTCCTTCCCTTCTATGTACTAGTAGTTTTTGACATAGATCCTGTGCAGGATCCTTTTTGATTATGACTCATCTTGAAAAGACATGAGATCTTCCAAGATTGAAAATTTGTAGGAGGGGTGTGTGTGTATGTGTGTGAGCACACAAGGTGCATTTGATTCAGGCTAGAGGGACCGTCTCTGTCCCTAGGTCACATGTGTGAGTTAAGCTATCCTTTCTTGCTCTTCAGCTGACCCAGATGGGCAGTGGGGGCCTCGCCTGCTCTCCTCCAGCCACAGCAGAGAGGCTGTGCAGTATCTCCTTCAGGCCATTTTCTGGTCCAGGTCCTGCCGCGTGACATGCGTTGGCTAATGTTGTTTGTTCTTGTTATTACAAAGTTACCATGTGTTTTGGTATTATTAGGATAATGATTTTTTAAATGTACTGATTATAAGATGTCACTGAGAATTGTCTAAGTTTAGGATGTTGAGGTTGTTATTTGTTGCAGGGCCTCTCTGGCAAAAATCAGGTCTCCAAATATTTGGAAATAGTATTTTCCTGAATAAAAGTATCTAACTGTAATAGAAATCTATACTTTTAGAAATGAAAAAGATCAGTGATTGTTTTTTAAAAGATAGATCATAGGTTGCCATGTGGAAATTTGAAGCTTCTGTAGCTAACAAATAGCAGAAAATGAGTGAATTATATGCTGGTATAAATTTAAATGATTTTCTCAAATCATATGTATACATAGTGTAGGGGAGGAAGACATTTCCTCTACCCACTCTGGGTCTTTCTGGCCAGAAAATGAATTAAATTCACATGAGACAGAATAACAAGAGAAAATTAAACAAAGCTTTATAACATGTATACATGAGAGAAGCTCAGGCAAACTGAGCAACTCACCAAAATAGCGAAAGTTCTCATTTTAAATACCATCCTCAGCTAAAGACAAAGGAGGATGTTGGGGGTGGGGGGAGTCAGTTATGGGAGATTGCCAGACAAGTACAGTAAACAAGAGTCAGGTTATTATGCAGACTCGAGTCCTTGCCTTCTAGCATTGACGAGAGTTTCTAGAGATGTGGTCATCCGCCCTTCTTCCTGGGACAGAGAGGGAGACACCTTTACAGATGGAGATTTCCTTTACAAATATAAAGGGTAAGTAAATTCTGCTTTTCAGAGTTTCTTTCCTCTACCAGTTTTTAAAAGTAACCAGCCCAAAATAATCCTCATGCCAAAGAGACATATCTTGGGGTGGCCAATTCCAGTCCCCCACAATAGTAACCAATCAGGTAGATCAGAAGTGCTCGTGATGAAAAGTAAAAATCACTAGACTCTTCTCTCCTAACCCCTGACCCCCGGCCCAGGGGAAATCTTTTAAAACTATTGTTCTGTTTATGATCTTCTTAACTGGATAATATGGTCATACCTCTATTTTATGCTTTACTAACTTATAAAATATCTATTGATTGTTTAATATAAAGTCATTTTTATTTTACCTGTTATTTTTCAGACATTATTCTGATAGTATAAATGTAGAGGTTCAGGCAAAAATTAGATCGGTTGAGAGAGAATGGGCATAAGGGAATCAGAGACAATGAATGTTGTCGATTCTGTGGGGTATTGCTCTAAAGGGGACTGGAAAATAGGTCCACAGTTGGAGAGGGATGTATGATCAAGACAGGTTTTTGTTTTCATTTGTTTTGTTAGCACTAGAGAACTCACATGTTTGTAAGTCAGTGTAAATGACCCAGGAAAGATGGAAAAAAGTGTTTAATTTGTGCAGAAACTGTTCTTAGCACTATAGCTCTATCTGTGTTTATGTCTGTCTACAGGTCTATATCATATCCGTATGGATATATTCATTGAATCCTTACAACAGCCCCATGAGATAATATTATGATACCCATTCGCCAGGTACAAACTTGGGCACTGACAAGTTAGGTAACATTCTCAAGATCACAAAGCTAGTAAGTGTCCATGTCAAGATTCAAATTAGAATGTCTAGATTAAAAAACAGAGACTTACTCCCTGCGGTCGACTGCCTCTGATACCAGTTCAGTTTTAGTTTTTCTGTGATGTAGCTTTTACTTCTCCCTCCCTCTGGAAGATGTTAGTATCTTCTCCTTATCATCGGCGTTCTGAAGTTTTACACTGTTTTATCCAGTTGTGGGTCTTTTCTGTTGGACACCAGAATGGCCATTTCAATCTAAAAACTATGGGCTGTTCAAAGCTATGGAATTCTCTTTCATCACCATCATCAGCAATCATCATCATCACCATTTTCTCCTTATTAGTCTTCTATCGCTGTGTAACAAATTGCTGCAAACTAATGCCTATTTACCATTCCACAGTTTGTGTCAGAAGTTCAGCTGGGTTCAGCTGGGTTCTTTGCTTAGGGTCTCCTAAGGCTGAAATCAAGGCCGTAGGAGGGCTATGTTCCTTTTAGGCTGGAGTCGGGAGAATCTGTTTCCTTGCTCATTCTGGTTGATGGCAGACTTCAGTGTGTTGTGACTGTAGAACTGAGGTCCCTGCTACCTTGCTGACACTCATCCAGGGACCACTCTCAGCTCCTAAAAGCTGCCTGCGTTCCTTGGCACATGGACCCACTCCATCTTAAAAGGCAGTGATGACATGTCGAATTCCCTTTATGCTTCAAATCACTGACTTTTTCTTCTGCTGTCAGCTAGAGAAAATTCTATGCTTTTAAAAGACTCAAATGGTTAGATTGAGCTGACCCAGACCCCTTTGGATGAACTTAAACTCAGCGGACTGACGACCTTACTTACATCTGTAACATCCCTTTGCCACGTAACGTAATATGATCGTGTGTGTGATATCTCATTATATCTTATCATATTTGCCATTTTATGGGTCAGATTTGAATTTGGTCAGATTTACTATGTTTATTTTAAATTTTATCTTTTGTGTTTCTGGTATTATATACAATGATTCTTAGTTATACGTTCATATTTCCGACAGTATTATGGAGAGGGTGTGGTGGGTTTCCTCTGACTCTCGTTGAGTAGGTCTGTTTCCTCAGGTGATTGAGAACTTCAGCTGGGGGCAAGGTATGGGACTAGCTGGGGCATTTGACGGACAGACCTTGAGGAACGCAGATAGAGAGCCGTCTGGTAAACTGTGGGCCACAAGAATGTAAGAAGAAGAATTTTTGGAGGGTGCTTACTTTAGAGTCATACCTTGACTTTCTCTAAACAGGTTATTTCAGTTTTTTAGAGTATGTTATCAAGTGTCATACCTGGGGAAAAGTCTGGCTGTCTGTGCAGAGGTTCTGGAAGAGAAATTAGGTTGCTGACTGGTAAATTTATTTTCTGTAATATTTTTAATGAACCTTCTTGTTTTCAGTTTTATTTCTTACTTTGGTTCTTCATTGCATCAGTTGAGTTTGAGACCAAATCCTCCCCAGGTTACTCTCAAGTGAGTTTTTTCACACCTACTCACCAGTATTTTTATGGCATATTTCTCCTCTCTGTTTAATCTGTCAGTCTACTCACATATACCTTTGTCTTTGAAAAGTTTGTTGAAATCTCTTGTATTCTCTGGTGCACTTCTCATTCTTTTCTCTGGAATGAAATTATTTATTTTGTGCTTCAAAATCTTCCAAGAGTAGTTGGAGGGGTGGATAAAAGGCAAACACGTTTCCAGCCTTCCATCTTAAATTGGAAGGGAAAGTATGACTTTTTTTTAACAGATAGATAGATTGGTTAAGTATCTTCTGAATTTGCTGATTTCAGCACAGTGATTAAGAGCACAAACTTAAAAAAGACTTCAATTTAGAACCAGCTGTACCAATTACTAGCTGTACTCCCCCTTTAACTGAATGCTTACCACAGTTACCTCAAGAATACAATGGTTGAAACTATTAATGGAGATAACAAAAGATTGACATTTAGCATAGAGTATATCCCATATTAAGTGCTTAATGAATAGCAATTACTGCTTTTCCTTCGTAACAGCAAGATACCAACAAAAAATAACTGTGTGACCAAAGTAATATGGATTATTTGGTTTATATTGTTGTTATGATCACTATCATTATCAAATATTAATTGAAGTCTGTGAGATCATAAGCAATAAAAACACAAAGATATAATGATAAAAAATTGTTTTTCAATAAATATACTTAAAAATAATTGTTGCGTGTAATGTTTATATATTATATTTGTGTTACAACTGGATATGATTTTCCTTTGAGGAAATACTTCCAGTTTTTATAATGCCTATGTATAGTAAAATATTTCCTTAACAGAAATTATTTCAAAGAGGTTCTATATTTCTTTTCTATGGGAAAGCAAATATATTTCTTAGTTATGTAGTTTTTTTTAAGGAAACCCTGTGGAATATAATATATATCTGAAATATAAAAGTAGGCTTCAACTTACGTAGTTATCTTTTAGCACATATATTATAAAATAATTCTAATATGTATAAATATAGTCTAATAACTATTATACTTTTATATATAATAATAAATACATATGTCCTAGGCAAATGGCCTTGTTATTCACTATATCTCTGCTCCCTTAGTCAGACAAAAATTAATTCTAGTTAATGGGATGCTGGATGATTATTAGCTTTGAGAGTAGAAGAACCTTTCTTCAATTTGAAGTTCTAAGTCATTTATCACCATGTGCTTGGGGATAATTCTGAGACTTCATACATTAAATAAAAAAGACCAGGGGCCACCCTGTGGCGGAGTGGTTAATTTTGCACGCTCCGCTTCAGTGGCCCAGGGTTTGCGGATTTGGATCCTGGGCATGGACCCACACACTGCTCATCAAGCCATGCTGAGGCAGCATCTCACATAGAAGAACTAGAATGACCTACAACTAGGATGTACAACTATGTGCTGGGGCTTTGGGGAGAAAAAAAAGAAGAGGAAGATTGGCACCAGATGTTACGTCAGGACGATCTTAATAAAAAAATAAAATAAGTAAAAAGACCAGAAATACAAACTAAATGTGTTCTGTTTAGGAAAAAAGGGATGTGTAAGTATATGGACAGTGGGCAATTCATCCTTTGAATTTCATTTTCTCTATTCGAAATATGCTAGGGTATTATCTCAACTTATGGGAGCAGTGACTTATTATGACATACACCATGTCTCTGGTAGTACTGAAATCACTTTGTGTTTAACATTACTGACTTTTAGAATTTTTAGTTTTCATCTGGAAAGCATGAATATTGTTACATAATTTATCCAAAAACACTCTCCCTGTTTACTCTATACAACGTGCACACTACATCCAACCACAATCTCTGAATCTGCTACTTCTGACAGTTACTAGCAATATCATCAAACCAGTTTCCCAACTAATCAATTCAGGGTCTTGTCAATTTCCCAATCTTTTTTTTTTTTTTGCATTTTAACTTTTAGTTTAAAAAAAATTTTTAATGACCACAACTTACATTCTTCAAATTTAATTTATCACCAAACCCTATTAATTTGTATTGAAGATATTTTTTAAATGTCTTCTTATTCCATTCCATTCTTACCTCCACTTTTCAAGTCTTCATTACCTTTTGCATCCCTTATTGTGTTTCTTTTTATCTATTTATTTATTCTGAAAATCATTATGGAGAACCTATCATGAGCTTGTCACTGTGCCAGGGACTTACTTCGGATAATAGTGGAGGAAGCCCTCTCCCGTGGTGAGTTTTATGACGGTGATAATGGGAAGATGACCAGAAGCCAAACTATTCTCACATCTCTTCTCCCCGCCATTGCTACTTCCTATCATTCGTTCTCCACAGTGACTTCAGGTTATTTTTTTCCAACACCGTTCCTACCATACAAATATTGTTAACATGCTCAAATTATTGAAGGACTCCAATTATGTATGGTGTGAAATACACATTCCTTCAAGGCACACCTCTACCTTCTGTGCCAGCATGCATTCTTTCCTGCTTTTTTCCATACTACAAAAGGACGAAGCATTTATATTCTCCAACAAAATCTGAACAAAGCAACACAAAATAAAAATTGTATGTTATTTATTGTTCCTTGCATGTGCCTGAAGTTCTGACATTCTCTTGTCTGCCTAACTCGTCCTTCAAGACTCATCTCCAATATGACATCCTCAAAGAAGTTTCTCTAGGAGAATTAGATTCTTCTCTAGGCTCCTACATTCCCTCAGCCTCTAGAAAATATCTCTGTTATAGCACCTGTCACGTTAAAATTCAATCATCTTTTCATGTTTGTTTGTTCAACTAGATTGAGCTGATTTAAGTCCAGGGCTGAGATATTCACTTCTGTTATTTCTGGCACCTAGCTCAGTGCCCGTCCTATTAGGTATTTAATACAAATTTGATGAATGGTTAGATGGATGGATGGATGGGGAGATGAATGACAAAAATTTGCTTCTTTCCAAAAATAATTCTTTTGAATATACCATTAGTCTTGCTCTCATTTCAATGCCAACAGTTTAAAGAGATTTCAATGACATGACTTTTCTGACCCTAGAAATAAATTTCTATATTTTACAACTCCAACACAAAGAGCTTAATAAAACTTCTCAAGTTGTGCATTAGATTCTTTTGTTTTTAAGATTTGAGTCTTGGAGAGAGAGCTTAATGGAAATTCAAAGTGGGTCTGAAGGACATCTCTGTAGTTACTTGTAAATCAGAACATTCTGTTTATCTTCTTCTGGTTCACTAAGGAAAAAAAAATGACAACAACACTGGGGAAAAATAGATCCTGCATTTTAAATCACAACAAACAAAACTAATAAACAGCAAACCACAGAGACCTGTCAGCTGAAAGGAAGATACAGCATTCATTTTATAAACAATTCACTAGTGTGTCAACAGACAGTCTGACAGGGAAAGAAAGTGAGCAATTTTTTTCATGAAACATCTATTTTGCTGAATAAATCTCAAGCAAAATATGGTGTGAGCAGTAAGGACCATGCAAATATAAGGAGTCCATATTTCCAACAGTAAAAAAAAAATTTTTTGTTGAGATACATTTCCTTTGAAATTTGGAAATTATTCCAGTGTCACTAAGATTAACCTTTTTCTACAATAGAACGTTTGAATAGATGTTACAAGGGATTCTTCTCTTTCTAATGATGAAAAAAGTCAGTTATGGTGATAAAAACAGTAAGATACATGTAATTATCTTCATATTAGTGGCTTGATTCTGGTGATAACAGAAGAAAGTCATGAAATTGAAAACAGATTTGAATTATTAACATGTAGACCAACTGATATGATTATCCACTCAACTTACCAATAATTACAAAGACGATCAGATTAAATTTTTAATGCAATAGGATCCTTGTCCTAGTTTGCATTCTCCCAAAAGCAAATTCTGAGATGTTGGTTTAGGTACCGAGAGTCTATTTGGGAGGTGATCCCAGAATACTGGAGTGAAGCAGTGGGGAGAGTGGGACAGGCATGGAGGGAAAGCCAGTCACAAGTGGTTTCTTGAACTAGTTATTACTCTAGGCAGCTGGGCTCAGTCTTGCTGGGCACCCTCGGGAAACCATGTAGAATGAATCACAGAATTGTTCGCCAATGAAAGTGAGGCTGGGACATCCACCCAGTGACACCCATCTCTCACTGACTGAAGGTTGCTCCTGGAGATGTATATCTACTGCACTTAGGGACTTTGCCTTTAGAGTAAGACACCCTGGGATCTTGAGGAGGGTAGCCTACAGTATGTGTAAGAACTGTCCATCACAGCTTTAGCCGAAGGTAGAGCTGGCCCTACAGTGTGTTGCGTGGGGCACCAACAGTGTCCTATGGACATGTGCATTTAATTTAATTTATAATTTCTCAAGCAACTACTTTAAATATGAAGATGTATGTTTTTGTAATTTAATTGCTCTAAGAGATTGAAGATAACCTGAAGAAAATAACACAGTATTTAAAAATTTGCAAAATTTAAAACAAATTTGGAAAAGCCATAATGTGTTAGTCATGTCACATATGTGGTAAGCACATTCTATCATCTTCTTGTTGTTGCTATTAACTAACCGGCTGGAGATGATTCTGCTCTATGTAATTGTGAAGACATCATTCTAATGAAGATCTCTTTTTGTTATTCTTTGAGACATTTTCTTTGAGTGGATCATGCTAATAACATGGGAAAAAGCTTCTGACATCTAAGTGTGTCTTTGCCTCCCATCCTTTTGTTGTATGTAGAGCAGAGCTCCTCTTGAGCATTAGAGCAGTAACTAATTTTTCTTTTCTTTTCTTTTTTGCTACTAAGCTATGTCGTAGATCCTCTATAAACATTATGTCATCAAACTTTTAACTACAATAGTTAAAACATTTTTCAACAAATATCCATTTCATTGTGAATAAGTCTTGAGCAAAATATATGTGAACAGAAGGTGCTTACCATGTTCCAGGCACTGTTCTAAGGAAAGTACCTGTGTTAACATATTTAATCTTAATTAAAACACTGTGAAGTAAGGAGTATTATTTTCCTTATTATGTAAGTAAGGGAACTGAGGCACAGTGAGGTTAAGCAGTGTCCTAAAGGTTGTAGAGATGGTAAGTATTTGAACTAGGTTTCAGGCCAGACAGCCTGACACTAGAGTCTGCGCTTGTTATCAAAGCTACTGAGTGGCAATATTGGGATTTAAATCAGAGTGCAATTTAAACTTGGATTGGTCTGATCCCAAAACCTATATTTTAATGGTTATTCTGCATCATGTTGCTTCAAAATCACCACTTCAATCCTCCTCTGTTTGTCCAATAGTCTGAATTTTGGAAGAGCAAATAGGGTCACATCTCACTCATCATTGGTCTACTTGAAACCCTTCAATGGCTCCCCATTACTTGAAGGATCGAGCTCAAGCTCCCTTTTATGTAGTTCCTTTTTACCTGCTGGCTTCACGTTCTGCCAATCTTTGAATGCCACATTCTCGTCATATTGATTTTCTTTCAATTACTCATTTCATACTTTCTTACCACCATGATTTACACATGATATACTCTCTGCTTGGAATACTTCTCTGACTTCAGTTGGCTTTACCCCATTTTTCTTTATATTATTAACTAATATATAATCACTTTATGAATATCACTTTTCATCTGAGCCAGGAAAGGTTTTAAAGTGAAACAAGACACTGTTAAAAAGATACGTCAAGACAAGTATAAGCCAGCACTGCTCAAGACAATACGGGACTCACGGTCACCCCATTGATAACGGTCTTCCTGTCTCCTCATCTCTCCTAATTTGAGTTAGGTACTCCTTTCTGTCCCTGTATCTTATAAATGTTATATACTTTTAATGGGCAACTGAAATTAACCCTTTTTGAGAGTCTGTTTCACTCGAATGTAAAATTAACGAGGATAGGAGTTTTATCTTGCTCGTCTTTGTACCACTTACCAAACTCAATTGATCGTATGTACTCCACAAGTATTTGTTTAATGAATGGACTCAATATGCATTTCCAAAACTAACTATAGCAGGAGAGGACAGCTTTGTGGGACTTTAGTTTAGTATACGGAAGTGGTAGCACTGGGTAGTGGTGGGACCTATGTAAAAGGGATGGCCAAATTAGTGTAGGTTAAATTGGACTAATTTTTTGGCAGAGCTAAGGATTTGGTTTGGTCTCAGATGGAGAATTATCTGGTTTGAGATGAGATCACATACCTGTATCAAAACTGGATTAGTAGGAAGGACTGACAAACGCAAGAATAAGAAAAGCATGTAGCTCATAAGTTTTGGCAGGGTCTGAGTTAGTATCAGGTTTCTCTCATAGTGAATTTCAAAATAATAGTATCATAAAGTAATAATCATTTCCTTCTCTGTGCTCTGATTGCTTTTTATGTGTACATATAATGTATGCATATATTTATGCTATTACATCATATTGTATATATGTGTGTTGATATCTCTTTGGTTATGTACTTGTTTCCCCCATTAAGCCATATGCTTCTTGAAGGACTGGGAACTGTGTCTTATATACACTTTTTTTCTCTTTCCGCCAGATCCATTGATGTAGTTGACATATAGTAGGTATTTAACTAGTTTTGTTAAATAGATGAAAAGTTTTCCCTATTTGACTCAGTCCTCTTTCTATGTTTGATCCATCAAACTGCTGATTGCACCTTCACTAAGTATGTGCTCAATTAATAACAACAGAATGTCATCTTATTTTTGTTTTTGGTTAACTGATTAATTTATGTTTTTCCAGTACTCTACTATAAGCTTCATGAAGGCAAAAATTGTCTATTGTGAATATTTATATCCCCTGTGGTGAATATAGTGATTGGCACATAATAAATTATTTTAGAAAATGTTGAATGACTGAAAAGTTGCAAGGCACAGATTTATCTTTGAAGAGAATAGCGTCTTTAGCAGGTTGGCCTGGGTTTTCTAAGTTCTTGGTGGAGTTTTCTGTCACATGTTTCATCCAGGATCTTCTCTATTCTTTGGACAGTTCTAGTGGCTGGGAAGTCATTTCTTGCTTGTGAGAGTGAAAATGCCCTACTTTCCTTGGTACCACTCTCCTGACTTTGGCTGTTTTTTCCCCCTAAGGTTATGTCTGTGGAAGCTTCAAGTTCAGAGTTAATTAATTCATACATTTTTCAAGTATTTACAAAGTGAGTTAGTTATTTCTAACATTCTCTCATCTTTACCTCCTGGGCTTTTTTTTTCTATTACTCACATCCTTACTCTAAAATTGCAGGTCAAGTGACCAGCTCCTCTCTCGCTCGCTCCCGCCCCTGAGCCACTATCCCTGAGAGACACTTCCTGTGTTGGAACTACGGCACCTTGAGTCTCACTTTGGGTGAGAGGGTGGGATGCAAACTTCAAGCCTGAACTTAAGCTCTTACCAACTTACTACTCTATCTTTTAATACATGTTTATTGAATAAAGGAATGAACTAATGGAGACGAAAGCAAAGATAATTGATGAGTAAGATCGTACGCAGCATTATTAAATAGTATTCATGGGTGAAAGCCATGCCTTACTGAAGTTTTATATTTCTAATTTTTTGTTGTTATTGCTTGGTTTCTGATAGGTAATGTTTTTTATTTTTAAGAGGCTAGTCTCTCTTCTGAATATTAAAAAATTATAGAGTTATTTTTAAAAATTGCATATTAGTTTCCTTGCAAATGATATTTAGATCAATGAATCTAGATAATCATCTATACTTAAGGTTAGCCCAAGGCAGGAACAATTGTCCTCCTCTCTTTTTACTTTCCTGAGTCATTATGCACATAGTTCCACAACCATATCACATTTTAAAGAGGGAAGAAAATACACCAACTCATCTAGGGAAAAAAGGTATTTAATACTCATATTTTAGTCCACATCATAACAAAATTTTCTTCTGTAGTACACAAAATATAGCATATTATTCAATTCAATCATTCATTCAACAAGCATTCCTTGAGTGCATCTTATGCGTTGGGTGTTGTGCCAGAGTCGGAGATGTAGAGGACGATACAAGAGTGTCCCACAGCCCTTGAGCAGCTTAGTCTGGTGGAGAAGACAGATATGAGGCAACTGGTGCTAAAGGAGCCGGGAAAGAGGATGGTGTCTTTTCTTCTTAGCAAGATCACAGGCAGTGAAGTGTTCATGATATGAAGAGAAGTAAAACAATTTCATTCAGAGAAAGCAAAACACCAATAAAGTAAAAGAATAGATTTGTTTGAGAAACTATAAGAAATGCTGCGTGGCTGGAAAATAAAGGAGTAGGCCCTGGGGAGCAGAGTGATTTGATTTGGGGGTTTTAAATGTCATGTAGACAGAGACAAAATGAGGAAGGCTGGCCTACAGTAACGAGAGACTGACATCAGTTGATGCCTGTTAATCTGCCAACTAGGACGTGACAAGCATCTGAAGTAAAGCTCTGGTGATGCGATCAAGAGGAGGTGGAAGAATGAGGCTTGTTAGGAGAAAAAACCCGTTTCATGTGTGTGATGAAGGTGACTGAAGATTCAGGGGCACCCCACCTGTGTGGCATCTGTGCTGCTTGAGCATCGTGGGCTTCTCCTGACCTAACATTCACAGGCACTGTTTTTCCATGTTGACATAGTACTTTTTTCTTAAAATGTGCATCTTACAAGACTATATGGCACTGTTAGAATATTGCCTCAGAATGGTGACATCTGAAGGAAAGTGTGATAATTTTACCTATATTGGTAGTGTTAATGAAATATTCACCCTGGAAAAGATAAATTTCCTTTATGACTCATGTGTTAAGTAAAAGTCACTAATAGTCAGTGATGTTTTGTGTCCTTGCCTTTGCCACAATAACTGGAAAGTAAAAGTCTGTAGGTTTTTAGAAATCGCACTGCACTGCAACACAGTTCTTATTGCTATGTTAGTGTGTATATGTATGTATTTGGTTAGTTAGGTAGGTAGTTACTTAGAGCCTGCACTATCTACAAAAAAGTGGTTAATGAGCAGTCGGGATCCACATTGTCCTGCTTCTGCTAAAAATATTTATAAAAACTTGGACAATTTATCTATGTAGCCTAAGTTGTAGATAACCTACTTTAAAATATATAAGCATCCTAGAGAAGGAAGAGATAATGAGGTAAGGTTTGGGTGAAAGAATGAAATAAAAATTCAACTAAAAAGATCTTGGGATAAAGAATCTTGGGTTATGTTTTTGGAATTGTCAATGATTTGTTACCTAGAGTAACCAGTTCATCTGAACCCTGTGAAGAAGCTGTTGAAATATATGAACTCTAAAGTTACATGATTCTGGAACATTTTATTCATTTAAATAACTCTAATAGTCAAAATATACTAACTGAATGTTTATTGAGTATTTCTTAGGGCCTGGGTAATGTGGACACGCATTCTGTCGTGTACTTCCCCGACAACTCTTAAGGAATCATGACTACTCTGTTTTAGAGAGACTGAAATGAGTTTCCAAGAGACATAACAACATGTCTCAAGTCATAAATGGTGGAGCTGGGGATCATATATGTCTTGAGATCGTATACCTATAGACACACACACACACACAGCAGCTTTGCAGAAGTAAAATGAAGCAGAATATTGTAAAACTGATGAATTTTAAATGGGTTAATAATTATTTGAATAAATATTTGCCTGTTTTTGGGCAGTGGTCATATTTATTGATTTCCATATCTCCAGCAACAATTAAATTGTCTGGCAAAGCTACTCAATCATATTAGTTGAAATGGGTTAAATGATCTGAATATTAATAAACAGTATTGTTCTTGGAACTGTTGGATATACGTTTAGGACTCTTGGTAGACAGAGTAAATTTGGTTATTTTATGGGACAAAAATCAGCTTTTCTGGCCCAGGATGATGGTGGAGGGAACAGTAAAGAATTGAAGGAAAAAAGAAAATAAAATGATCCAACCACAGAACTAAGCACTAAGATACTGGAATAATATTTATATAATACTGTGGGGTTTTTTTCTATCAAGTGTGTTGTTGCCAGACCAAATATATTTTTATTCTGAGCCTTTAAGTTTTGTTCTTTTCATAAGACATCACCAATCATCTTTTATTCTCTCATTTTTTAGTACACTAAAATTCAAAGTTGAGAGCATAATTAGGTCTATTTGAATAACTAAGAGTTGAAGTAAAAATAACCCCAGTGGGAAAAATGTCACGGGCTCTCGGTTATAATTCACCTCCTTATTCCCTGTTGCTACCATTGATACAATGTTCCTCTTTTAAATATTATACTGAAACCTTTTTTAAAAATGTCACTAAGATATGTATCCCCAGGTGATATAACGAAACATGACGTTCTTCTTCCTACTACTCATTCTCTTGGGAAAAAGAATAATTTAGGAATTTATTTTGTGATAACGTCTGTCACAGCTTTCAGTTCAGTTCTGTCTTAGAGCTCTTGTTATCTAAGGAGTTATGTAACTTTTAAATGCCCTTTTGAAGCAAAACTGAAGTCACATCTGTCTTTACATGTTGCTTCCTACTGTTAGTGACTTTTATTTTCAAGTTTTTCTTCTTTTTAAGGATTTGCCTTCTTGGATTTCATTTTTCCCGACATTTTTCAGGAAGCTGCTAGAATATTTATCCTACTTTTACTCAATGGCTTCCTGCTGTTTGGGTACTAGAAATAGTGCTATTGGTACTCTCATAAGTTTTTCACAGACTTATTCCCATATTGTTATTCGTCAGATAATTATAAAGCAGGGAAACTCAGCTTAGTAGCTAGTCAGTTTTTCTTCAGGTATTTTGTCTTTTAATTTGTCCTTAGCTTGTTCTGGAAACAAAAATGCACGTAATAAAGTTGCCATGAAAAACTGTATGTCGTTAATCGTATGTTGGGTTAAATACATTGTGTGGTTCTGGAAAAGAAAAATAGAACCAATCAATACATGTTACATAGAGAAAGAGGAGAAATTATTATGGGAGTTAATTCTGTAGGGTTGCAGTTGTCAGAATTTAAAATGATAATCAATTCTACATCTTTGAAGATATTTGAGAAGAGATTTAATGATCTCTTGCCTGAGATGTGATAGAGGAATTATATGCACACAATATCAACAGAGTTGAATTAAATGATTTAGGATTTTTTTTGGCTATAAATATGTAAATGCACTCATGATGACATACTTACTTATATGTATACACATATTTCTCTAAATTGTATTGGTGTGTGTAATACAAAGGGTTGGACATAAAATGTTGAATAGCAAGAAGTTATGGCATTTTAATTAAAAAAGGAAACTCCAGCTGTTTGAGAGATACAGGCAAATCAATGGATACAGAGGGAAGCCATCATTCTGCCACTGACACATGATAACCATTGCTGAGACTGAATTGGTGACTCATGTGCTGGTAAAGAGTAAGCCAGGCAGGCAACAGATTCATTGTGATTTGTGGATTCCTAGAATGTGAGAAGTGATAAGGCAACCCACATACTTAGAGGTCAGGGGCAGAAAATGTGGTTGTTTTCAACTGGGACAGATCAAAAGACATTTTCTAATTGCTTCTAAGACTTGATGAGTGTGAGGTTTAGACTAAGAAGAAACTATTTATTTCACTTAGAGAGTTTCTTCCAGGATGGTTTTGGGAATGGAGGGAAGTTAGTGCATGTCCAGAAAACTGGGAGATCAGACACAAATCTCATATGCCTACCCAGTGATGATACTTGGAAATGCCTAGAATGAATTGGGTTTGCATTTTAAATCTATTACAAGAGAAATGTGACACTGGACTAGGATATTGTCCAACATGCTCCACAGAGGAACAAAATTTTGGTGTTTCTTGAGAGTATTGCCTCTCTGTGATTCTGGGACAAAAGCTGGGAGGTGTTACAGCTTCAGAATGTGTAAATTTCCTTTAAAAAATGTGTGAATGCTAGTATCAAAGACAGAACTCTTGAATTAATATGGATAAGATGGGGAACCCTCTTGAAGTACAAAGATGCTTCTGGTTTAACCACATAGCAGTCTATAAAAGAGCTCATCCTGCAAAATTGTTCATATAGAGTTGTCAGTTAGCATGCTGATGCAGCGTACCAACTTATTTTTAAATTATTTTTACCACGATAAAATTTGCCATGATTAAATTGATAAATACCAAGGTTAAATGTTTTTTCTTTCTCTATAAAAACAATATTTACTTGCCTTTTCCATTTCTATCTCCTCCAATTGATGATTGGTTGATGGGATTAATAATTTGTACTAGAATGAAAGAGATGAAGGTGACTAACTCAGTTGGGTGAGGCAAAAATATCTAATTCCAACGTGAAGAATATACAGACTGAACAAGAGACCAAATAACTAATTTTGAAAGCAGCCACTACTGAATCGGTTAATATTTTTGGTTTGGTTGAAGCTGCACTACTGACTTCCGTGCTGCATCCACTATGGCAGAACTAACGTAGATGCTCAGACTCTTGCATTCATAGACCAGCTTCCTCTTCTGCTCTGAAAGGACTACTGTTACCTAATAACACACATTAAAAAGTTCTATGCAAGAAGCATTGGTTATGAGAAATGGCTGGTCCCAGTATTTTAAGGCAATGTTCAGGTAAGATTAATTTTACCTGAGAATGGCAGTGGTGATGAGAAGGCCCTGTTTGTTTTATGTGTAGGGTAGCAAGCTGGGCTGCTCCTCATGATGCGCACATTTGGGCAGAGCAGGTGTCAGATAATGCCGAACTGATAATCCTTTGAAATGTTTGATCTCTGATACTCCTGCGACCCTGACATTCCATGAGCAGCCGGAGAGGGGTTTTAGTCCTTACTATATCACTTTCTTAGTCCAGACTCTCATCATTTGTAATATTGATCTACCCAACCTCTTTTTTCCACAAGATCCAAAGGGAATATGGAAAATAAAGGTAAGTTAAAAAGATAGAAAATTTTTTCATGATTAACCAACCCCACTCTAAAAAAAAAAAAACCATATTAATCAAGAACTGAAACTCTAGACCAACTAATCTAGTAGTGTTGAGAGGAGGGGATTAAGAGAGAGAGACCAGAGGCAGGTGAGAGCAAGCTATGGTACTGCATTTTCAGTTATATCCTTAATGGGGGGAGTGTGTGTGTGTGTGTGTATTACCTTGCTTTTGACTCACGTATAATTTTCAGCTTTATGTATCTACCATCTTTGACTTTTCCATTTCCCAAGTGAAGTGCACCTTAGTTGTTTCAGCTCCTGTTTACCTTAAACAGTACAGAGATGAACAGCCTCATACCTGTACCCTAATGGATCTGTTTATAGTTTCTCTGACTCACATACTCAGAGGGGAGATTATTGACTCACTGTCTATATGTCTACATAGTTTCCCCTAAAAACTTCATAATGCTCTTCAAAATGGCTCACCAGTTTCGTCTCCACTCAATAGAGCGTGAAGGATTCTGCTTTCCCATGTCTGATAATTCTTGGAATTACCTGACAATAAGATTTTTGCCAAATTTAAGGGCGAAAGTGATATCTTATATATATATTTCAATTATTCTCTGATTATCTGTGAGGCCAAGTATATCTTTACACATTTTTGGGTCATTTGGATTTCCTTCTTTTGTTTGTTCGCTGTTTATAGCCTTTGCTCATTTTTCTATTAGATTTTCTTTTTAAAGACTTTATTTTACCTTTTTCTCCCCAAAGCCCCCCGGTACGTAGTTGTATATTTCTAGTTGTCGGTCCTTCTAGTTGTGGCATGTGGGACACCGCCTCAGCATGGCTTGATGAGCAGTGCCAGTCCGCGCCCAGGATCTGAACCGGCGAAACCCTGGGCAACTGAAGCGGAGCATGAGAACCTAACCACTCGGCCAAGGGGCCAGTCCCACTATTAGATTTTCTGCTCGTTGTATATTATCAGCAGGACCTGTTATGTTCCTGATATTCATTACTTGATGGGCTTAGACATTCAAACTGGCCTTTCCTGTCTGGCACTGTTAACTTTGTCTATGGTGTTCCTTATTGAACCGAAATGTGAATTTCAAAGTAGTCAAAATTTTTGTGATGGTTTTGAAAACTTGAAAAAGATGCATTGTTTCTGTACAGCTTGTATATATCTCTTAAGTCATGATTATTGATTTAGTTATTTAAATCTTGTCTGTCTTTGCCTATTTTGGGGTCAGCTTTATCTGTTTCTGAAAGTAATGTGATAAATTCTCTAATTATAAATGTGTAATTCAAAGTCTTCTTGTAGGGTTTGCTTGTTTTTATGGCTCTATTGCAACATTCTTGCTTCCGTTTTTTTGTGGGGGGGTGGACAGCACCTACACAAATCATGGCACATCAGCATCAAGTGTTTATGCATCAAATCTTGTTTTAATTATTTTTATGTATTTTTTCCTCTTCAGTCCCCATTCCCATTCCTACACCCTCCACTATGGGCAGCCACTCGAATGTATTTAACATGTTGTCAGGGATATGCATATATCCTTCAAAGATCTGTATTTTTGTTTTGTTTATTGATGCATGTCCCTTAAATTTACTTAATATGAATAACTGTATTACTGGTAGAAATTACATGCTGAATCCTTCTGGATTCTCTTGACTTTTTTCTTGAAAACCATTTTTAAATTGGGTCTAGTGTGTCTGAGGACCCACTTTATCTCGTTTTTGCATTTAAATAAAGTTTAAATGTACATTAAAGTTTTAGGTTCAAATATTCTTTCCTTCAGCACTTTGAGAATACTTCCCCATGGTAATCTAGTATCCAGACTCAACTTGTGTTCCTTTATAGATAATTTGCTTCTTTTGATTTCTTTTGCTGTCTCTTTGTTGCTGATCTTCTTAAAAATCTGTTTTGTTTTTTCTTATCTATCCTATTCGTTTTGTGAGGAATAATTTCATTCTGTAGACTTACATCATCCTTTTCTTTTGTTAATTCTGGGGCAGTCTTAATCATGATTTCCTCCCCTCTTCTTTTATTTTTTTCTTTCCGTGTAAGCTTCCAGATATGTGATAACACTTTTACGCTTGACTTCTTTATATTTTAATTTTAATATTTTCCTTTTCCTTGAGAATTTTCCTGCTTGAGCTCCTCAGATAACTCTTTATTTTCTCCTTTGTGCATCTTTCCCAGAAGTGTCAAGGTAATATGTATCTAGAGGAAAAGAAAAATTTCCAACCTAGTTTTCCTGGTGACTTTTAAGAGATAAAGAAAATCTCTATTCAAAAAGAAAAAAAAAAGAAAACTCGCAGATAATCCAATAGAAAAATGGGCAAGATACTAAAACATACAATTAACAGAAGAAAAAAAGGCAGAGGCAACAATGCAAGAAAAAATACTCAACCACATTACCAATCAAAGAACACCAGTTAGAAGCATAATGAGATATTACTACACATCCACCAAATTAGTGACATTAAAAAATGTGTGACACAATCAAACGATGGTGAAAATGTGGAGCAACAGAAACCCTCATTCACTGCTGGTGGGAAGAGAAATCGGTGTATCCATGTCAGTAAGCAATTTGCCAACACAGGATGTTCATATGTACTTAAAAAATTCAACTCCTGTGAATATCCTCTGAGGAAGTGCCTGCACATTTGTTAGCAGATATGTGTATAAAATTTTTCATAGCAACCCTTTTTTGAAATAACCTACAACTCTCCACATCAAAGTGTTCACCTGCAGTATAAAAAATAAATATATTTGTATAATGGTACAATGGAATATTGTACATCAATGAAACTTGTGAACTACAGCTCACACAGCAACAGAATTGCCACATTCACAAGGTCGAGCAAAAGAAGCTTTATTCAAAATAATTTATATTATAAAACTCCATTTATATAAAGTTCAAAAACCAGCAAAAAGTATTTATATTGTTTAGGGAATGAATAGAAAGTAGGCAAGAACAAATCTCTTAAAGAGTAGGATAAATGTAAAAAGCCTGTTTTACAAACATAGCAGAGGAGAAAGCAAGAAAATACGGCTAATCCTATAAGACCAAGTAACTGAACGCAGAAGCCTATTGATACCTGTGAGCCCAGGGCCTCATTTCAATAGGTGTGTACTCTGCAGGGAGCAGAAGACAAACCTGGGGCTCAAGCACAGCAAGCCATTGGGTGGGAAAGTTCTGCTTGAAGTCAACTTAGTGAAATAGACAACCTAAACAAATATACGTATATAAAGAAACAAATAAAAAATTCTACCCTGTTGTTAAAAAAGAAATAATAGGCTCCAAATGGAGTCGTTTGCCCCACAACAGCAAACCAAGACACGATTGCAGTTTCAGCCTCTCCCAGGGATGTGGCTCTTAAATAGTCAACCTGAAATTTCCTGATTAGCACCAGGGAGGTAATCTGCATGATAAAACCTCTGTGTTCCCTTTCTCCCAAAAGAAGCTGTCCTGGCCTGAAACAATCCTTTTCTTTTCTTTTGTTAATAACTTCCTTAGCCTACTCTCCTTCTGCCTGTAAAAACCTTCCATTTTGTACAACTCCTTGGAGTACCCTTCTACTTGCTAGATGGCACACTGCTTGATACATGAATTGCAGATTCAGACTTGAAAAGAGTACAGTTATTAAGAAATTCGCTAAGTTAAGGTAAAAAAGAAGAAAACCATATGGAAGAAAGATTTTGTAAAATTTAACAATCATTCATGATTAAACCTTTAGCAAGCTAAAAATAGAAGTTGACAAATATAAGAATATGCAAATATAAAACTTGTTTCTATACACCAGAAGACAGCAATTAGAAATACAGTTTCAAAATTGATACTAAAAAATTGTTGCCAAGAAATAAATCTGCAAAATATGTAAAAGAACTTTATGAAAAAATTTATAAAAATTATCAAAAATGTTAAAGAATAATCAAGAAATAGAGTAGGTTCATGCCAATTCAATCCAAAATAATCTATTAGTTGTGGGTAATTTAAAGAAAAAAATTCAATAATAAATGGTACTGGAAAAGTAGATGATCCAATTAAGTATTATTTCATACTATATCAAAATTCGGTTTAAGATGGATTGAAAATTAAATGTGAAAAGTAAAACTTGGAATATTTTTGAAGCAAATGTAGGTAAATGCTTTATGATCTTGGAATTGGAAGTGTATTTTTAAAAAAGAACCTAAAGTACAAACAAGAAATGGAAGGTTTGATAAATTCCTCTACTTTAAAATTAAGGGCATAGCTTCATCATAATATATAGTGAAGATATATTACATAAAGTGAATATATATTATATGCATAATATACAAAGTGAAAAGACAAGCCTCAACTAAGAGATAACCACATAAAATAAATGACTTTCCTATTTCAAATAAAAAGAATTCTGAAAACTATTAACAAAAAGACCAATGACCCCACAGAAAAATTGGCAAAAAACAAACAAGTATTTTAAAGAGGAAAAAAAATGTTAATAAACAGAAGAAAATGTATCCAAACTAATTTATAAACAGAGAAATACTAATTTAAAATCAATAAAATTATTTAAAACCATCAGTTTAGCAAAAATTTACAAGTCTACTAATTCTAAATGTTGATCAGGATGTGAACGACGGGAACTCCTGTCCTTGCTGTGGCATTAGCTTGTGCAGCTACGCAATTACCCTATTAAAGAGCAATTACGCTCTTATTACATACTCTATAGACCCTCATAAACGTTGGCACAAATGCACTTGGACAGAAATGTTCATAAGAGCATTTTTCATAACAGCAGAAAACTACAAACATCCAAAATGTGTAAAGCACACTGGATAAATCGTGGTACATTTGCAAGACAGCACACTATACAGCAGAGAGAATGAATAAACTAGAGTTTCCCACCATCACAAAGATGAATTTCACAAACACCATAAAAACAAAAAGTTTTAAAAGGAAACAGATCGTGTACTTTAATCTCAATAAAACTAAAAGCAATCCTACGGGAAAATATATATTATTTGGCAAAATGTAATTATGTATAAAAGAATGATAAAAATGCAAAATTCAAGGTACCATTTACTTCTGGGGTGAATGTAATCTATGCCATCCAGGAGTGGTACATAGGGAATTTCAAGGTGTAGGTATTTGTAAATGTTTTAAAGCTGAGAAGGGAGCACATAAATATTAATTTATTATTCTTCTTTAATATGAACAAAATATTTAATAATAATAGAGCAACAAAAATGAATGCAGTAAATCTACAAATACTGGTATATAAGTTTTCAATTTCAGAAACAAATAAATAATTGAGATGGTAAGGTAAATAAAAATGACATATTTGTATATTTACGTCCATATAAATTGTTTTAGGGAATGGGACACAAGAAACCGTTGCTGGTTTTGGGTTACTATTGGGGAATAGAGCTGAGAATCTTGTTTAGAAGGAGAATTAAGAAATATAATACTTTTTTTTTGCTTTCTGTATCAGTTTATGTCCAGGTGCATACATTATTTTTCTATTCATTTAAAATAATAATGGGTGATGTGATTCTGAGCCATTTTATGGTGTCTTCAGATAGAGCTGTATTTTTTTAAATCTCCCAAAATTGCTATTAAAAACTGTTTTCCTCTGGGTACTTCAACTGGAGTGAGTAAGAAGACTTAACCTTGCATTTTATACCCTTTGGGTTTTGTTTGTTTGTTTAGTTTATTCGTTTTTGCAGGTATTCCTGTTAATAAAAGCAAACAATAGGCATGGGTGCAGAAGGAGAGACACCTGTCCTGTTGTTAATGACATCTTTTACACTTGAGAGAAGTAAGATACCTAAACTTTCAGATACAGAGGAAGACTTTGTTCCCCAAAAGTCATGCACACAAAGCAAAGAAAAATTGTGAGAGAGTAAATTTGACCAGTCACAGGGAAGTAACTGAGGAAATGAATGTTGGTGGCTCAACTGAAACTACTTTTTGGATAAGTGTTGGTAAATTAATTTTGAGAAGAATTTAGCATTTAGAAAAAATTGGTTTTCAGTGAAGTGGTTTTTGGAAATTAAAGCCAGACAATTCTGCTCCCAGGGGAAAATTTCCTTGACCACTTGGCCAAAGCCATCCCATCTCACAGTAGACACAGGGCACAGAGCTGAAAGCTGAGATCTGAAGTGCAAAACGGTAGCGCCTGGAGACTGTAAACCCACCCATTAAGACCCCAGAAAGGTCATTCTTGCCCTTCCTAAACCTGGGTTATACATGCTCTTCTTCATTTCAGTTAATAGCATCTTTTTTGCTTAGTTAAGCAAAGTTGATCTCTCTCTCTTTCTTTTACTCAAAAGATCCTTAACTAATTCTGAAAACAGCAGCTTCTTTTTTTTTTTTTTTTTTTGGTGAGGAAGATTGGTTCCAAGTGACCATCTGTTGCCAATCTTCCTCTTTTTTTTCTTCCCAAAGCCCCAGTAGGTAGCTGCATGTTCTAGTTGTAGGTCATTCTAGTTCTTCTGTGTGGGATGCCACCATAGCATGGCTCGATCAGCAGTGCATCGGTCTGCGCCCAGGATTCGAACCTCTGAACCCCTGGAGTGAGTGAACTAACCACTATGCCATGGGGCTGGCCCCCAGCTTATTCTTTTTAAAGATAGCTTTGGGATGGGCTTTGTATTCTATCCACTTGACCCATTTAAAGTGTGCAATTCAACACTTTTTAATCAATGAGTACTGACTAAACCACAATTTAATTTTAAAACATTTTTGTCTCCCCTAAAAAAACTCCATTAGTGGTTAACTTTTTATGCTGCCCCTACCTCCAGCCCTAAGCAACCACTAATCCTTTGTCTCTATAGATGTGCATAGTCTGAACATTTCATGTATGTGGAGTCATACAATGTTTGGTCTTTTCTGATTGACTTTTTCACTTAGCTTATTGTTTTCAAGGATCATCCATGTTGTGGCATGTATCAGTCTTTCACTCCTTGTTATTGAAAAATATTCCATTACAAGGATATAACACCTTTTATTTACCTATTCATCTTGATGGACGCTTGGGTTGTTTTCAAACTTTGGCTATTATGAATAATGCTATTGTGAACACTCATGTCAGCTTTTTTGTGGACATATGTTTTCGTGTCTCTTGGGTATGTATCTAGGAGTGGAATAGCTGAGTTGGTTGGCAACTCTATGGTTAGCTTTTTAAGAAACCACAAACTGTTTACCACAGTGGCAGTACCATTTTACATTCTCACCCATAAATGCAGGACGGTCTCAATTTCTCCACGACCTCACCGTATTTGTTCTTGTCAGTCCTTTTTATTACATCCATCCTACTCAGCATGAAGTAATATCTCATGGTGGTTTTGATTTGCATTTCTCTGGTGAATGACATTTAGCATCTCTTCGTATGTGTATTGGCCATTTGTGTACCTTCTTTGGATGTCTATTCAAATTCTTTACCCATTTTTTAATTGGATTGTCTTTTTATTATTGAATTGTATAAACTCTTTATTCTCTATGTAAGTCTCTTATCAGATATATGATTTGCAAATATTTTCTCCTGTTCTGTGGGATGTCTTTTTATTTCATGATGATATCATTTGCAGCAAAGAAGTTTAGATTTTAATTTTGATGTGGTACTATTTATTTATTTTACCTTTTGTGCTTTAGGGGTTATGTCTAAGAAACCTTGCTAACCCAAGGTCATGAAGATTTGCTCTAGTGTTTTCTTCTGAGAGTTTTTAGATTTTCCTTTTTTTTGCATTTAGGTCTGTGATCCAGTTTAAGTACTTTGTGTATGGTGGGAGGTAGAAGTCTGTCAACTTTGAAATAAGTTAGCCAGTTATTTTACCAGCAAAAAGAGTTCATCCAGGAATAGTAGAGGAATTGCAATTCATGAAATGCAAATATAGTGAACAATAGGCAAGTCTAGAGAACAAAGGAGGGGAGTTTGTTTTTATGGATTAAAGGGAAAAGTTGGGAGGAGTTGTTCTAAGCAAAAGTTCATTGGAGGAAAGTAAGAGTTCAGGGTAGCGACGGCTTCTCATTGGCTGAACTGTTGCTGGGCAGGAAGAAAATCTTTATTCCTCCTGCTGGAGTAGTAAAGTAGCTGCACTTCCTGCCCCAAATTGTAAAGTTAGCTGCAATGGCAGGTGTGTGCATGAGAACGCCCCCTACAGGGCTTCACAACTCTATTTTAAGTGAGGTTTCCTTTTCTTAATTTTCATAGGTCCAATGTCACTCTTTTGTATCTGGCTGTCATGTTGTCTCAGTACCATTTGTTGAAAAGACTATTCTTCCTCCCATTGAATTGTCTTGGTACCCTTTTCAAATATTAATTGATGATGAATTCAAGGGTTTATTTCTGAACTCAATTCTATTCCAGGTCTATAAATCTATCTTTATGTCCATGCCACACTGTATTGATTAATGTAGCTTTGCAGTAAGTTCTGAAATTGGGAAGTCTAAGTCTTCCTATTTTACTCTTACTTTTCTATATTGTTTTGTCTATACCAGATCCCTTTCATTTCCAAATAAATTTGCAAATTATCAGCTTGGATTTTAATAGGGATTTCTTAGAATCAGTAGATTAATCTGGGGGGTATTGCCATCTTAAAAATAACAAGTTTTCTGATCTGTAAACATGGGATGTCTTTCCATTTCTTTAGATAATTTTAATTTTTTTCAACAACATTTTGTAGTTTTCAGTTTACAGGTTTTGTACTTATTTTGTTAGATTTATACCTAAGCATTTTATTCTTTCTATTGTTATTTTAAATGAATTGTTTACTTAATTTTATTTTAGGAATGTTCTTTGCTGGTGTAGAGAAATACAGTTGAATTTTGTATATTGTTCTTGTATCCTATGATCTTGATGAATTTTTCATTAGTTCTATTAGTTTTTTAATGGACTCTTTAGAATATACATACAATTTGAAAATAGAGGTAGCTGTAATTCTTCCTGTCCAATATAGATACCATTTATTTCTTTTTTTCCCCCTAATTTCCCTTGCTAAAATGTATAATATAAGTAGTGAGAGCAGACAACTTGGTTCTGTTCCTGATCTTAGGGAAAAAGTTTCAATCTTCCACCATTAAGTATGATGTTGGCTGTGAGTTTCATAGAAATGCCCCTTTTTGGATTGAAAGTTCTCTTCTATTCTTAGTTTCTTGATGTTTTTGTCATCAAAGGGTGTTGGATTTTGTCAAATGTTTTACACCTCAATTGACATGATTGTGGGTTTTTTTTCCTTTTTCCTATTAATGTGTTATGATTTTATGGTTGAACCACCCTTGCATTCCTAACAAGTCCTACTTGGTCATAGTGTATAATATAATTTTTATATGTTGCTGAATTCAGCTTGCTAGTATTTTCTTGAGGACTTTTCCATTTGTGTTCGTAAGAGATATTGGTCTCTAGTTACATTGTCTTGTGATATTTTTGTCTGATTTTGGTATCGGGGTAATACTGGCTTCATAGAATGGAGAAGTGTTCCCTTTACTTGAATTTTTGGAAGAATTTGAGAAGTACTGATAATTTTCTTTGGATATTTGAAATAATACACCAGTGAAGCTATGTGAGTCTAGTTTCACTGAGTCTAACTGAGTTCTACCTGAGTCTTTTCTTTCTGGGTAGTTTTAAAATGACTAAGGAGATTTCACTACTTGTAATAGTTATCTATTGCTGTCATAACTTATTACTGTGAACTTAGTGGCTTAAAACAAAATAAATTTTTATCTCACAGTTCTGTAGGTAAGAAGCTTGAGACAGGTCTCATGGGTCTAAAATCAAGGCGTAGGCAGGGCTGTGCTCCTTTCTGTGGCTCTAGGTAAGAATAACATGCCTTGCCTTTTCCAGCTTCTAGAGAATGCCCACGTTTGCTCATGGTTCCCCTCCTCCATCTTTGAAACCAGCCTTGGCATATCAAGTCCTTTTTACGTCACATTCCCCTGACTTTCTTTCCATAGTCACATTCCCTTTCATGGACCTCAACTAGGAAAGAGTCTCTACTTTTAAGGACTCATATGATTAGGTCAGACCAATTTGAATAATCCAGGATAATCTCCCTGTATCCAAATCCTTCATCTTAGTCACATTTGCAAAATCTCTTTTTCCATGTCAGGTAACATATTCACAGGTCTTAGGGATCATGAGGTGGACATCTCAGGAAAGAGGACATTATTCTGCCAACCACGCTTTTTAAGTCTATTCAATTTTATGCATATTGATTTATACGACTTCTTAAATTAGTCCAAAGGACAAAGGTGAAGAATATGCAATTATACTGTCTTTTGTAATTTGCCTACATAATTACCTTTACTGACACATCTTTTTTTAATGTGTGTGGATTTGAATTACTGTCTTGTGCCCATTGCTTTCACCCTGAAGAGCTTCATTTAGTATTTCTTATAAAGAAGGGGTGCTAGCAACAGATTCCCTCGGTTTTTGTTTATCTGGGAATATCTTTATTTCACCTTCATTTTTGAATGATAATTGTGTTGGATATAAGATTGTTGGTCAACACTTCCTGCACTTTGAAAATGTGATCGCATTGTCTTCTATTCTGCTTGTTTCTGATGAAAAGCCAGATATTAATCCCATTGGGGTTCCCTTGTACATGATGAGTCATCCTTCTCTTGCTGCTTGAGATCTTCTCTTTGTCTTTCAACATTTCCACTATGGATCTCCTTGAATTTATCCAGTTGGAATTCATTGAGGTTCTTTTGACCGTGTAGAGCAATATTTTCCATCAAATTCGGGAAGTTTTCAGCCATTATTTCTTCAAATATTATTTCTGTCCCTTTCTTTCTCTCCAACTTTTTTTTTTTTTGGTATTTCTATTAGATATATGTTAGTGTATTGAATGGTTTCACACATTTCTCTGAGGCTGTGTTAATTTTTCTTCATTGTTTTTACTCTCTGTACTTCAGATTGTATTATCTCTACTGATCTCTTTTCAAGTTTGTTGATTATTTCTTCTGCCAGTTGAAATATGCTTTTGGGTACCTCTAATAAAGTTTTCATTTCAGTTACTGTACTTTTCACATCCAGAATTCCCTTTTGTTTTTTAAAGTAATTTTTGTCTCTTCATTGATATTCTGTATATGATGATACATTATCATTATATATCTTTTTAATTCTTTAAGCATGATTTCCTTGAGTTCTTTGAACTTATTTATAATAGGTCATTTAAAGTCTTTGTCTGCTAAGTCCAGCATCTGGACTTCTTCAAAGGAATTTCTACTGCCTGCTTTTTTTTTTTCCCTGAGTATGGGTCACTGTTTCCTTGCATATCTCCTAATATTTTATTGAAAACTAGACATTTCAGATAATATATTGTAGTAATTCTGGATACTGACCTTCCCAAGGAGTTATTGTTTTTAGATGGCCATTTGTTTATATACTTAGTGACTTGACTTAACTGTAAAGTCTTTTCCTCCTGCCATGTGCAGCCTCTGATGTCCCTGCTAAGATTATTTTTCTGCTTTTTGTTTATCTTTTATCTGAGCTACCCATGAGAAGCCTCTGGCTTGGCATAGCAATTTATTGATTAAAGTTGTGCCTAAGCCTCCATATTCAGTTAGATTTTTATCCTGTACTGTTGGTGTATGTGTGCACTTGAAGACTGCTATATCGGTTCAGGGAATTTTTATGTTTTTCTTGTTCCCTCTTCAGCCTGAGACTGGCTTAGAGGCTTCTTCTCTGATTTCTCATGGGAAAGCACAGCCTGGGCATGCACGCAATCTTCTAGACTTCCAGGATGACTGTGATATTATTTTAAATCCTGGCTTCTTAGGTATCACCCCTGGCTCAGAGTAGATTAGTTTTCACTCAATGTTCAGTCAGAAATCGTGTTTAAGCACTGCCAAAATAGTCTCCAGACTTAGATGAGTAGATACTTTACTAAAGGGATTATTGCAAAGTGGAGGAAAGGGGCTATTGCAATAGGGAGAATGCAGCAACCATGGCAACAGGGGTTAGGCAAAAAGAGTTTCTCTTATGGTGAGGCGTAGACAAGGCTGGAAAGAACTGGATGTGGGTGAAAGGAATGAAAGGATAGAGGGATGGGATAGCAGATGAAAAACTTCTATCCTGATGTCAGCCTATTTTCAGGAGGAGCTGTTTAGGACAAGTCATGTGCTGACTCAGGCTGAGGGGAGGTCAAAGTTCAGGGGTTCGCAGGAAGGAAAGAAACTTAACCAAAGTTTGGTTAACAAGTACTTTGTTCCAATTGATCGGTGAGGACTAACAGTTCAGCCAAGACTTCTGAGGCAAAGAATGGGAATTTAGAGTGTCTGCATCTGGTCTTGTAATAGATAAACAACCGGGACATCGGTGCTCTTATCTAAGTCATATAGGAATGGTTATTCCTCTGCAGTAAGCTGTTTCCAAAATACAAGGAATGGAGGATTTCTTTAACCATGACTGTTTCCCAGGATCAGAGGGCTCCAGTAAAACTCAGACTTGTCAGCCCCTGTTGCCATTCAGGCTTTTGCCCTGTGTTGATGGGTCTATGTGTCGTTTGGGAATGCTTTCAAGCTTGCCCCACATCTTCTGTTTGCTCCTGGGTGGGTGCAGCCAAGGGTATGCACAAAGCCTTTTTGTTGCCTAGAGCTGACTGTGAGCCCGGGAAGACTCTTCCTGGCTCTCTCTATCCCTGGTTCTTTCTATTGAACTTCTGGCCTCTCTGCAGTTTTGTTTGTGTCGGAGTTACCAGCCTCCTTATAGTTGCTCTCCACAAACCCATCCGTTGTTTTTGACGACACCCTTAGGCATGGAGTGCTCTATTTCCCACTAAAAATAAAGTCAGTCTGCTCAGGCGGAGCTGAGAAGCTCTTCATCCTTCTGCGCTGCCTTTCTACCTGGACAGAACCCCTGTGCTACTGCACGGAAGCTGGGGGCAGAAGCCTATTTTTCCCAAAGTGACACATGTAATCGACTGTAGGCGCTGGAATGTGTGTATAGCAGCCGTTGGTCTTCTTGGCTTGCCTTTCGGGGAGGCTCTACCCTACCAGGTGCTGGGGCAGAGGTGATGGGCACTACTATCCACCAGCTCCTCCACCTGGCACAGAGTGGGGGTGAGACAGGGAAAGAGACCAGGGTCTCCTTTGCCACACCTGCTGGGAATAGAGCTTCTCTGGGGGCCGAGGGAGGGAGGAGTGGAAGGAGGTATGAGAAACGCCAGCACTTGCCCCTCCTGGGGTGATACCACAGATCCTAGGAGCTGGGGGAGAGGAAACCCTGCCTTCTTGGCTGCCCATGTCTAGGGTAGAGCTGGGGAGTGGAGGTAGGTAATGAAATGATGTTGGCTCAAATTCGACCCTCTCACTATTTTTACCAATATTGAATAGTTTTTGTTGAATGAATTTTTATGCATTTTCTGTGTACTCATACAACAATTTCCAGAGACTTTAGATGATTACTTTTTTTTACAATTTTCACCAGTTGAATTCTTGTTTTTCTGAGGAGAAGGTCAACCAAGCTCTTTATTCCATTCTTTTAGAAGTACCACAGCAGTTTATTCTCACTCCAGTTTCTTCCATTATTTCCCCCTTCTATCTTCTCTCCTTTTATTTGAGTGGCTCCAAGTTTTTACCTCTTTCAAACTCTTCTCAAATTACATAGAGATCTGCCAGCTGCCTTCTGTCGGGTCAGACCATAGTTTTCCCACAACTTCTTGTCTGTGGTAAATATTGATGGACATTCATAGGTAATCAGTCTTCTAACTTTTCAGAATTGCATATGAAAATATTTATTTCTAGCCCTAAACAGAATCACTGGGCATCCATACATCTCAAAAATTCATTGTTTTAAGTATTTTTCGTGCCTCTGTGTTTTTCGTACTCACATGCCTCTCTCAATGTATTCTAGTTAGAATATAAGTTCCTAGGTTACAAAAACCAGACATACATCTTTCTCGCAGTGCAATGCCTTGCAGTGTCATAAAATCAAATCAGTGTTAAATGCTGGAGTTAGACTATGACTTTGTTTAAGCATGGGGTAGTGGAAAGAATATTTCACACCAGGCCAAAAGAGTTGGTCTCAAGATGAAATAGGTCCGGTACATAGCAGTCAGCCTCCTCATCAAACATAGAGTAAGAGTTCACTCATTCACAGTCATTCATTTAACATAGATTTACTGAACATTCATCATGGGAACAATAATTGCTCTCCCTCATAATATTATGGTGATTTTCCAAAGGAAGCAATAATGGTTGTGAAAGGATTTTTTTTTTTTACAACTATTAAAATATGTAGATGTAAAATTCTGACTCCAATTACAATGTGTCTGGGTGTTTTCCACTCCACTAACCTATTCTCAGGCACCAGCTGGGGGTCGTATAATTCAACTCAATTCTGACGCTATCTACCTGGAGATGGTATCCGATCCCATGGGTTAAGGGCTCAGTCCTACAAGACTGCACTCACCCCTACCTTCAGATGCCAACTGCAAGTCCGAGTTGTCAACTGTACTTCTGACCGACTGGCTATAGATCAGAGAGGTTCCAACAACACTTCCTTGGGTTTCATTAATTTGCTAGAATGCTCACAGAACTCGGAGAAACATTTACTTACTAGATTACTGGTTTATCACAACCAGATGAAAGAGATGCATAGGGCAAGGTATGGGAAAGGACATGGAGCATCTGTGCTCTCCACTCTCCGTAAACAGCCATGTGTTCACCAACCCGGAAGCCCTCAGAACCCTCTCCTTTTGATTTTTATGGAGGCCTTATTACATAGGCACGATTGATTAAGTCATTGGCAACTGGTGATTGAACTCGATCTCCAGCCCCTCTCCCCTCTGGGGAAGTCTAGGGGTGGCACGGAAAGTTCCAACCCTCTAATTACATGGTTGGTTTCCCTAGCAACCAGCTGCCATCCTTAGGTGCTTTTCCAAAAATCACTTCATTAATACGAACTCAGGTATGGTTGAAAGTGGCTTGTCATAAATATGAAGACACTTTTATCACTTACGAAATTCAAAGCATTTTAGGAGCTCTGTGCCAGAAATGAGGATGAAGACCAAATACATATTTCTTATTATAAATCACAGTATCACATGATGTAAGGTTATGTGATTCATCACAGTTGTTTTCAACGATATATAGTTCTCATGACGACAATCAAAATTAGCATCTGTCTGCTGCAATCCATTTGTTACCACCTTTACACACAACTTGAGATTACAAAAAAAGTCAAATTATTAGAAACCATCTACACAGCAAAGCTCACAACAGGGACTGGCATGGTGGCATAATGGTCAGGTTTGTGTGCTCCACTTTGGCTGCCCAGGGTTCGCCAGTTCAGATCCTGGGTGTGGACCTACACACTACTCATCAAGCCATGCTGTGGCAGCATTCCATATAGAAGAACTAGAATGACCTACAACTAGGATGTACAACTATGTGCTGGGGCTTTGAGGAGGGAAAAAAAAGAGGAAGCTTGGCAACAGATATTAGCTCAGGGCCAATGTTCCTCACCAAAAAGCACACCTAAAAGAAAAAAACAAAGCAGCCAACCTCACAACATACCAGATGTTCCAGGAATGTTGTGAAATATCTCTGTCCGTTATTGATCAGATACTATTTTATTAAGAAAATTTATAATAATGTGTTAGAGAAGACACTCCCTGGCGGGGGAGGCCCAAGTCGGACTTTACTACACTTTGTGGCCTTGGGTGAGTCAGTTTAAGTTTCGGTCACATTCTGTTGAGGTGTTATAGTACCTGTCCAGTCTCCTTTGCAGGATGGTTCTGAGGATTAAATGAAATTCGTGTGAAAAGATATTGAAAAGTCAAAAGCATCATATAAGTCATAGGTGTTAGTCACAGACTATATTCAGTTGAGTTATAAATTTTCTAAGAAAAGCTACCAGCTAAATATAAACTGTGCTAGGGGCCCAGAAAAGTATTCCCTTGTTCCTGAATGGATAAACTTTTGGCTTCTGGGTGATAACAAATAGAGAGTAGGGCTAACATCAATTGGAGGACACTTCTAATAAAACAATTGCGGGCATGAAAAGAAGAGTCAGAGGCACAGCGCTTAGGGCCAGAGGCATCACTGCGTTGATCTGGGAATGCTTGCAGTCCACAGTGCAGCAGGGTTTTGGCAGACAATAAGGAGATTGCTTTGTGTGTAGAGTCCTGCTGGATATGTGACATTTCTGTTCATTACTCACTCGCTTGGTAGGTTTGATTACTGCTGTGGCCAGAGAGTCTGGGAAAGAAAAAGGAAATAGATGGGCCAAAGACCTTTGATATATTGGAGTACAATAAATGGCAGCAGAAAGTAAACTGCCGTCTGAGGAGTGTGGGAGGAAAGTGGTTAGCACGCGCCCCTGACAAGTTCTTCTGCTGCTTGATGAATGTCACGCCGGCATTTTCAGAAAGGCAGAGAGTTAATTTCCTGGAGGAATAAAATATTTTCTCCAAAGAACAGTTAGATAACTAAGAGAGGTGATACAGGTCAATAATACAGAAATAATAATGGTAGCCATTAGTTAATGGTAGCTCGGAACTTCATGTATCTTTCCACTTAGTCATTACAATAATCCATAAAGGTGTCATATTCTCCATTTTAGAGCTGAGAGAGTTTCAGTAGCTAGACCAGGGTCACACAGCTAATAGGTGGTGGATTAGAATTCAGATCCAGATGACTCTAATTCTAGGTGTCATGTTCTTTGCCTAAATTCTTGATTCCCGAACACCAATCCTTCATCAGTGTTTCTTCATGTCAGAATTTTCATTGGTTTCCTGGATATCTTTCAGAGAAATTCATGACTATATATTTGATAAATCTTGGTGACAAAATTAGAAGTTGAATATTCTATGTCTGTTCTTCCTTATTATATTATAAATTTCTGATTCATGAAATTCAGACATTTTTACAGCATACTGACTGCATGAGTAAACAAATCTTAAATGCTGATGAAGTTACTTCTCTGGAAAATATTAGTCAGTTTAGGGGCTAAGTTATTTTTTTATATACAAATGTTTAAGTAATTCAAACTCTTAAATGTACTAAAACAATAAATATACCAACAGGATATGAGAAATCTTAGCATTAAGCTTCATTTTAAAATTATTGATGTTTAAAGCATTCGCTATTACAGGACAAGTCTCATTAATTGTGATGACTAGAACCCACCTGCCACATGCAGACATCCTTCAAAGAAGCACACTTTCCCTTCCTCTTTGTCTGCGCGTGCACACGACATTTCCTAGGGTTCGTTCCATGAATTCTTCTTTGTGTGCTGTCACTGAGGCCTTCCTGCAATTTGCGGCAGAAAATATTAAAGTGGTTGCTTAGAAACACTGAGGTTGGAAATTATGAGTTTTCAGAAGGTTGCATTGAAGTGTAGGGGTGGCATATGGTGATCTGACATGTTTTGTTCCCTAGCCAAGGAGAGGGTAGCCTTCTGTGGTCTTTCTAATTATTTCGTGGCACTTTAAGATGCCAAGCTGAATTTAGAAAACAGCAAGGCATCAGGACTAAGGAAAAATAGAATGTACTTTTTGTCTCCAATATTTATGTCAGAAGTATTTGTTGTTCATTTTAAAAATTTAATTGGAATGGTTTTGGAAACCTAAAAGCAGAGGATAAGTTTTATCTAAAGGATAGAATTAAAAGCTTGTTATTTTGGCTGAAATAGAAAGAAAGTAAGAATGTTTGTTAATGTGGAAAGAAAAAAAGATAGCAATAAGATGAAGATATTTCATAAGGAAGAGTTATGGTCCTAAAAGTAAATTTTAACATATCAAAATCTATTTAGTAATTACATACTGGAAGAGAATTCAAAATTGTTTTCCAACAACTAAAGAGGATTGTGGATATTAGGAGACAGAATCAAGGAAGGCAAATACAAATAAGAAATTAATATATGATTAAGGAATTGAAACCCTAGTAGTGCATAGGTCTTAATTTGTGTTTTGACATCAACTTAGTCTTGGGGGAAACATCATGAAAATTTTGGATGAATGAAGTGAAATGAATAATTCATTCATTTTCTCATTCTAAAAATATTCACCAAGAGCCAATTGTTTCAGGAACAATGTTAGGATCTATGGATAAAAAGAAGAGAAAGACTTTGCCCTCATAGAACCTATAGTTTTTGAGACACAGGCATATAAGCCAATATGGAACCCCACATGGAATGTATAATAATACAAACATGCCACAGGGCTTTGTGAACACAGAGGGCCACAGTACAGTCATGGAAAACTAGGAAGATATCAGGGTAGGATAATTGCCATAATAATTCCATACTATCAATGGTTTAGCACAGAAGGACTTTTTCTTGCTTATGCATTTGTATATTTTTGATGTGGTTGGTGGGGCCCCTTTCACTTGATGTTTCAAATGCGTCCATCCTATGACTCTGGCATCTCCTAGAGCCTCAGAGTCCACTGCTGGATCTGGTGCATCAGGCAGGCAACAGGAGACAAGAAGGACTGGAGGGCTTTTTTTATAGGCTAGGCCAGGAAGTGAGACATAGTCTATTAACCACAACTTAGTTACATGGTCACATTTAACCTCAAGGGAAGCTGTGAACTGGGAGGAATAAAAATAAATTTGTTGACTAACTAGCCTGCTCTTGATGCAGCTTATTGGAGAAGATTTCGTCTCAGCTGAGGCTTAAAGATGTGAACCTGGTATTCAGGTGAAGAAGATTTGGTAAGGACATTCCTGAAAGGAAAAATAGCGTGATAAAAGACATAGATGTAAAAAAGCTAAAGGGCCATTTTAGAGACCAGTGTTGTTGGAGTATAAATCGCAGGTCGTGATTAACGAGAGATGAAGCTCTGCTGCTGATGTTTTTCATGTTACACTTTCAGTGTATATCCAGTTGCCTACCTGACATTTATTCTCTGATGACTCAAAGGCATATCAGATTCAACCTGTACAAAATCAACTCCAGGATCTTCTACTCTGCTTCCTGACCTTTGCCCTGACCCCCTTCAAACATCATCCTCCCTCATGTTATCATAGAAATAAAAAAATTGGGACAGATTGATGGTTGCCTGAGGTAGGGGGTAGGAGGTGGGCTAAATGGGTGAAGGGGGTCCAAATGGACAATCTAGTTATAACAGGAATATGTCTTGGGGATGTAATGTACAGCATGGTGACTATAGTTAATAATGCCGTCTTGCGTATTTGAAAGTAGCTAGGAGAGTGGATCTTGAAAGTTCTCATCACGAGAAAAAAATTTTCTAATTATATATGGTGATGGACGTTAACTGGACTTATCATGATGATCATTTTGCAATATTGAATCATTATGTTGTATGCTTGAAACTAATAATATCAATTATACCTCAATAAAAAATAAATTTAAAAAAATTGGAAGTGATCCTTGACATCTCCTTTCCCTAATTCGATGAAACTAATCTATCACTAAATCTTACATAAAGTTCAAATTTTTCTTGAATATGTTCATTTCTCTCTATTTCCACTCCACCACTCAACCCCAAATAATCCATTGCTAGATCTCTCACAATAAGGACCTAACTCATCTCTGGTCTTGCCATCCATTTTTGCCTCTCTCAATCTGTTATCCACAGTGATCCATTAGAACCCAGGTCCATTAACACCATGATAATCTGGATTCATCGGGTGCTCACAAAGTACTAGGCATCGTCCTACATATATTTCATTGATTGTCTTGTTTAGTCCCCACATAGCCCTATATGGTAGGGCCTATTCCCATTTCATTTATAAATGTGAAAGCTGGGGCTTGGGAGGTTTAGGTCCCTTGCCCAAGTTCACACAGCTATTAGGTTTGATTAACTTTAAAATGTAGGTAGTCTGTTTCCCAAGCCTGTGTTATAAATCACTATGCTAAATTTTCTCAATGTAGACATTTAGAGGACTTATTTATTAAGTGAATAAGTGAAGAAAAAGTGGCAGATTGGCAAGTGTCACATATAATAAGGGGTCATGTTAACACATTTTATCTTGTCCATGTGGTGGAAAGGAATGGTTTACAGTTTTTAAAGAAAGCAATGACAGGGAGTGATGGTGCAGCTGTTTCCTCCGAATTCAGGACATCAACAAACATTTATAAACATGAAACAAAGAATATTGTTCCTCTGAATCCTTCTTGGAGAATATACTAGACAACCAATTTCAGACAACCAAGAAATGATTGGAGAATCTTCACCATAAGGAGTTAGCTGTGAGGAAAATGAGAGCACTTGAAGCTAACTGATGGAAGCCAAACATACTATAAGATATACATCAAATATTGAGAAGAAACAACATCAGGAGCTAAATGTTCTATTTAAACCTGTAGTTGCTGCTCAGAAAATAAGTAAAGATGCAGACCCAAAGTCGGTGGTTTATATGTTCTTCATGCAAGAGCAACGTACTGGAGGAGAGAAGTAAGCTGTGTTGATCAGTGACTTTGGTGAAGGCTGAGGAAGTTGAATTTGCAGATGATACACAACTTCTGAGCATTTCTTATTGGAAGAAGAGATTGCTGTAGAGGAAAAAATGCCTATGTTTAGTAAATCACACAAAAATCCAGTGGAAATTGTGAAAAATCTGAAAGACAACATGGTCATTTTGGAAAAGCAAGACAAAAAGACAGACAAGGCCTCAGAAGAAGTCTCAAAATCGCTGCAAGCAATGAAAGAAATTCTGTGTGGTACAAATGACAAGGAACCCCCAACTGAAGTTGTGGCTCAGCTGGCACAAGAGCTCTACAATAGTGGGCTGCTGGTGACACTGATAGCTGACCTACAGCTGATAGACTTTGAGGGAAAAAAAGATGTTACCCAGATATTTAACAACATCCTGAGAAGACAGATAGGCACTCGGAGCCCTACCGTAGAGTACATTAGTGCTCATCCTCATATCCTCTTTATGCTCCTCAAAGGATATGAAGCCCCACAGATTGCCTTACGCTGTGGAATTATGCTGAGAAAATGTATTTGACATGAACCACTTGCCAAAATTGTCCTCTTTTCTGATCAATTCAGAGATTTCTTTAAGTATGTGGAGTTGTCAACATTTGATATTGCTTCAGACGCCTTTGCTACTTTTAAGGATTTACTAACCAGACATAAAGTGTTGGTAGCAGACTTCTTAGAACAAAATTATGACACTATTTTTGAAGACTGTGAGAAATTGCTTCTGTCTGAGAATTATGTGACTAAGAGACAATCTTTAAAGCTGCTGGGTGAGCTGATCCTGGACCGACACAACTTCGCCATCATGACAAAGTACATCAGCAGGCCCGAGAACCTCAAGCTCATGATGAACCTCCTCCGAGATAAAAGTCCCAACATTCAATTTGAAGCCTTCCACGTCTTTAAGGTATTTGTGGCCAGTCCTCACAAAACTCAGCCTATTGTGGAGATTCTATTAAAAAATCAACCCAAACTCATTGAATTTCTGAGCAGCTTCCAAAAAGAAAGGACGGACGATGAGCAGTTCACCGATGAGAAGAACTACTTGATCAAACAGATTCGTGACTTGAAGAAAACAGCCCCTTGAAGGTCTCACCCAGTGCCTGCCACTGTCGCCGTCTCATCTGTTCAGTTTGTACAAGTGTCATTTCACAAAGGAATTGTTCTGGGGAAGGCTTTGGAGGTGCCTATTTTTTCTCAATTCATTGCTCAAGGTAGATGGAATATAAACATTTGAATGAAAAAATAATTAACCTAGAATAATATATTCACTTAAATCAAAAAAAAAAAAAGAAAGCAATGACATAGATCTAGATATTTGAAAGATGTCTTCATCTACATGCATGGAAGATGGAATAGAAAAGGGAAAGATTCAAAGCAGAGAGTAATGCCATTAGAGTATGAAAGAAATTGCCAAGGAGAATAAGGACAAAATTAGGTCAGAAAAGGTTTGAGGTTCTTTCAAGTTCTTGATGACCTACTCTTTTGTCTCTTTCATAGTCTCTTTCCTTCCCCAATGTATCACTTGGTCCAAATGCAACGTTAATTGTATCTTTCAAAAACAAGTACAGTGTCAACAGACTTTATAATGGTGAAATGAGACATAGTATGTAGAGTGACTACTCAATAGTTCTTCAAGAAAAGGAAATTCTTTTCTTCACCTTTACATTCCATCCCCGGATCACCTGGATACGAGAGAGAAGTGAATGTAAAGTTACTACAGACTTGAGTTTAGAAGAATAAACAGTGACAAAAGTATTAGGAGATAAGGATAGTGTCCAAGCGTGGAGAATTTTATTTTGGTGATTTTAGAAGATAGAAAAGTCAGTGAATGTGTTTTAATTTTGCCTAAGTTTTGCTTTTTCTGCTTAGTTCTGGTCAGAGCTAATGGTTCCAAGTGATCCCAAATGGACTCTAAAATTTGGTTAAATATAAGCATATATACAAGTGGAATAGAAGAGTATGCAATTTTAACTGTTATGTAAATGATTTAAAATAAATATAGCATTCAAAATCTCTCTTTCCCTCTGTGTGGGTGTGTGTGTGCGTGCACGCGTGTGTACCAATAATCAAAGTTGGTACAATATGTGTACCAATAATGAAAATGAATTTCTTAAACAGAATCCATCTTGGGATATTTATTCTGATTCATATGATGTGACTCAATGTAGCAGAGTTAAATAACGTGATAAAATATGTTGGGTTAAATTTCTAGTTTCTACTTTAAATGCCATAAATCTATTCATGTAAATAAGATTTGAGATAAGCTAGAAAACTTAATGTGTAACAAGCATGTTCAATGAATACATCAGAAATGTAATCATAAAAAATACTAAGGATAGAGGTTCTGCAAAATGTTATGCATTTTTGCTGAGCATGTAGGACCTGCATTTTCTGAAAATATAGAGGTCCTCTGTGCATTATTTAACTTTCAAAGCAGTGAATTGCAAGGACTAGGGTTATAGAATGAATTCTTCTTGGTAGAGAATCTGAGAAGTGACAAAGAAGGAGAGAATGGCAAATGGGAAGGGAGATTTCTTCTATGTTCCTCTTTCTGTAAATGCGTATTTCTAGTGCAGGAAGAGGACTTAGCTGGATAATTTTTAATTATTCTATTAGCATGAAGTTCATCAGAGAAAATAAATAAAAAGAAAGCCTACATGCAGTGTTATAATTCTTTTCCGTATTTTGTGTTGACCTTTTTTTTTTCAGGGAAAGATTTGCCCTGTGCTGACATCTGTTGCCAATCTTCCTCTTTCTTTTCCTCCTAAAGCCCAAGTGCATGGTTGTATACCCTAGTTGTAAGTTCTTCTAGTTCTTCTATGTGAGCCGCCACCACAGCATGGCTACTGACAGGTGGGTGTTGTGGTTCTGCGACTGGGAAACGAATCTGGGCCACTGAAGCGGTGAGAACAACAAACTTTAATAACATGACAGTAAATTCTCATAATTTAAGTATTTTCATAATGATCCTGTAGGGAAGGTGGAACTATTCCTCTACCTTCTAGCTTTTTCCGGCTGGTGTAAGAGTTAAAGAATTACATTGACCTGAAACAGAATAACAAGGGAAAATTGAACAAAGTTTAATAACATGTATACATGGGAAAAACCCAGGAAAACTGAGTAACTCATCAAAATGGCTGAAGCCACCACCTCAAATGCCATCTTTAGTTAAAGATGAAGGAGGGTATTGGGGGTAATGATTTGAGACTTCAAAGGGAGGAAGGCGATTCACATGGAGATGAAAAAGCAAATGTTTGGTAAATGTTTGCATACCACGCAGAGACAGTGGGACATGGGTAGAACTTTGATTAAATGGGCCTTGCCAGGCTTCTCCCTGTCTACCCCACCTGGTTCATATTATACTACGGTTATCTATGGTGATAGCTCCTTCCTGGAACAGACCTTTTATCTTAAATTCTTTTATGGGGAAGCTCAAAGTTTTTTTCTGAGCCTTTTGTTCTTAAAAATAATCAAGCCAATGAGACACGCTTTGGGGCAGCAAATTCTGATCCCCCACAATGCCAACCTGAATGTGATTAAGAACAAATATAAATAAAATAAGAGAATCATGATAATGTCTTATGTGAGAAAAGAAATTAACATTTGGACCTTTGTCACTGAATAATAATAATAATCAATCTGGGGGGTGAGGGTAGGTAAAATGGGTGAAGGGGGTCAAAAGGTACAAACTCCCAGCTATATATAAAATAATAATGAAATGAATAAGTCCTGGGGATGTAATGTACAGCATGGTGGTTATGGTTAATAATACTGCATTGCAATAATACTGTACTGTGTCTTTAAAAGTTGCTTAGAGAGTAGATCTTAATAGCTCTCATCACAAGAAAAAAAATCTTTTAACTATGTGAGGTGATGGATGTTGACTAGACTTCCTGTGGTGATCATTTCACAATATATACAAATATCAGATCCTTATGTTGTACACCTGAAACTAATATACTGTTATATGTCAATCATATCTTAATAAAAATAATATAATAATATTATAGTACACAGAGAAAAGTCAATTGGAGTTGTCAAAAACTTTAAATTATTATTAATAAGTGGCAACTTTGGAAAACATTGTATAGAAAAGACTGTATTGGAAAAAATCCTTTTATCCTGAAATATATCAATAACATGCTATGAGAGACAGACGTGGTTAAGAAAAGTGGTTAGAGTATGTGACATTACTAAAATTATTTTGCTTATTTTAGTTATTTACATCAGATAGTCAACATAGTTTTTAAAAATTGCTTTATTGTATATGGATATATATTTTCAGAAAGACTTTTAGTTTTGAAAAGTTTTGATATAGAACTATTTCATAGGATATTCAGTAAATAATATTTCAGAATTATATGATGTTAATTGTTTCCAACATTCTCTTTCGCTCGTAATTGCGTGGTTTGAACAATACATTACACGGATATTCTCACTCTCAGACCGACATGTGAAGCCTCAGGTGGTTCTGCCTCCCCCACTTCAGAACTCTGCTGCCTCTTTCTGCCTCCACCTGGGCTATGACCACTTCCGGTACAGAAACAGCCAAGGAGGAAACAGGCTGGAGAACTGTGGCTTTCTGTCCTCAACTACGATATCAGAGCTGGGTTCCCTGGGAACTGTAAATTTTCGTAATGACTTTAGACAACTCTCCCCCCCAAAATTATCAAATTTTCCAGTAAAATATTTGATGCATGATAATCAGGGAATTGAGCAATGAGGACAAGACTAAATCCTGAAGATGCACACCAGGTAAATGCTTACTAGATAGACATTGTGACTTTGAACTGTGACCATCAAATTTTTTTTTTGTTTAATATTTGAAAGAAGACTTGAAGTACCCAGGAAAATGGTGATATGGGGGGTTCTGTGAGAACACATCCACCTTTCCAAGTGGCAAACATTAGAATATGTCTTCATTATTACAAAAAAACCCCAAAAGGAAAATATTTCTAACGCTTAATACTGGCAAGCAGACACACACACACATGCGTTATGGATCTTCTTTTATATTAAATACAACTGAGAAAATACTAAATTACATATAAGTAAAGTAAATAATTCCTAAAAGTAATCAACTATCTCTACCAAGCAGAATTTATCTCAGGGAAATTCAAATATAGCTCGTTTGTCTGAAATATAATGAATACATATATATCATATTGAGAGAGAAAAAATGTCTATCATATCATCATTTAAGAAGATACCCCAAATGTAATACTCAATCTTGATGGTTTACAAATTAAAACTCTTAAAATACCAGAAATAGGATATTTAAATAATGTATAATGCCTATCTTTAATCAAAAATCTATATTATACTTAATAGTGAATCCTAGAATTATTCTTTGAGAGTCTGTGAAAAAGCTACATTATTATTCTTTAATACTTTCTTTATGAAATCTACAAATAAACTAGAAAGTAGATTTAGTTAATTATAGAAGGAAATAAAATTCTCTTTAATTACAGGTAGGAGATTACACAAATTGAAAATATAAAGTAATACATTGAATAATTCCTGTAATTACTAAACAACTTCTATGAATCAATGATATGTCAATACAAATAATCCATAATCTATAAATCAAAATTGGTGTGAGTTTATTATGAGCCAGATCTGAGAACTAGCCTGGGGCCTTCCTTCCCCAAGGAAGAATGGGCACCAAAGAAGTGAGGTGTACAGAGTCGTTATCCGCCATCTTGGAACAAAGAACATCCATCACATATGATAGGAATATCTCTTTTACTACAGTCATGAGATGCTGAGCTGGCACAGCAGGTCGGTGGTTAGCAGGTCAGTGGTCACAGGGTAGCACAGCAGGTCAGTAATTAATCCTTGGTTCCCGGGAAGAGATGCTTAATCTGTAAAGAAATGTTGATATAGGAGGGGACTACATCCCTATCTTTAGGGGCATCATTCTTGTCTTTGGGACATAGTAAATGTTTAAAGCAGATGTACAATGCATGTTCAACAGGCCCTGTGAGGCCCTTTTGGAAAAACAAGGTCAGGCTGAGTTAGTTTTAAACCAAATGGCTTCCTCATATACTCCAATATATCCTATTGCTTTTCATTTATTTATCAAATATAAATAACAAATGTACATAAAGAAGAAATAAAATAGCTTATACATTTGAAATCATGTTAAACCTCATTAAAACCACAGAAAAATAATTGATCTATTTCTTATTTGATAGGTAAGAATGGACAATAGAATAGACATAAATAAAAAAACTATTGCAACAGATACTTGATTCTGTGTTGGCAAAGTAAAGCAAAGATATGTGTGAACATCCGATGTGTGTAAAAGTTTCCAGTGTCCGATCGTCTCATCCAGATAGTTCAGGCAGAACTCACGCTTAATTCCTGTGAAAATTGTCTTATAAGAACAGACAACCCAACTATGTTGCATTGAAAGCTCTATCTTTGCTGGAGAGGCTGGCCTTGCACAAGGACCAAATCAAAGGAACATTGGCTTAAACATTTGCCTCTGAAAGGCAACCATGGTTAATACATAATTTCAGTCTTTGAAGACAAGTAAGAATTTCTTCTACTTTAAAAATGCATTTATTCCTCAAATATGTATTGAATCCTTAATCTACGGCAAGCCCTGGAGATCCGTGATGTGTTAGAAAGATTCTGTCTCAGGGAGCCCACGGTATTTCAGCATAGAAAGAAAGTTAATATATTAAATATAAAATTGAGGACTTCAAGCTTCTCTTGTGAATCTAAATAAACTCTTCTTAACATATAGTTATTACTATTTCTGGTGGGATTTACAGATAATCTACAGATGGTGAATTTAATAGGGGGATATTAATAATAGACTTGCTCTTTAAGGGGTCGTGCACGGCAAAAGTTGCTGGCATATATTCTTGAAAAGAGTACTTTGTGTGTGAAATTGAATTAGACTGGGGGGATATGACTATCTTAGTCATAGAGATTGAGGCTACAGGTATATTCATTAATAATGACTCTGAGTTCTGAGAGGAGATGGAGGATTGCAGTAAAGGAATAATCATCTTACGAAATGGTCACATTCTAGCATCTTTTGCTTCTAACTTTGGGAGATGCCCTTTTTAGACATGTAGCTTTAGCATTACTTCACGTATTTAGCTTTACAATTATATTTGTTGTACACGGATAAAAAAGTGAAAAAAACTATTTGAAAGATTTATAAATTAACTTATATGATCATTCAAAAATAAATACATGTAGGGGCCAGCCCTGGGGTGCAGCTGTTAAGTTCGCATGTTCTGCTTTGGCGGCCCGGGGTTCGCAGGTTCAGATCCTGGGTGTGGACATGGCACCGCTTGGCAAGCCATGCTGTGGTAGGCGTCCCACATATAAAGTAGAGGAAGGTGGGCATGGATGTTAGCTCAGGGCCAGTCTTCCTCAGCAAAAAGAGGAGGATTGGTGGTGGACATTAGCTCAGGGCTAATCTTCCTAAAAAAAAAATACATGTATATGTGCAGTTGAATATGTAAAAATATGTATCTAGGATGCAATTTTGGAGGTGATAGAAGAGAAATAGGATTACATATTTGATTTTGAACAACTTTGTGTTAAAGTTTTCCTGAATTTCAAGCTAATTACTCTATAAAAGTCTATAAAATGTGGATGAATTCATGGTAATTCATAAACTTGATGTATATAACATATTAAAAACAGTTATGAGGGGATTTGGGCTGAAAGCCCCTACTACTACCCTGCTACTTTTCACTAGTGAGCTGCTCTTAGTGGTTTTGTAGAATAACTCCTCCTCATTCACTCAGCCTGAGTATCTTAAAAATAGTTTATATTGGAGAAGCAAGGTAAATGTTTGACTTTTTTTCTCTTTAATAACTAATTTTCAATTTTGAGAATAGTGAATTAGTACATTTTTAATCAAATATTTTATCCACAATGTTTTGTTTCATTTTTATCTTTCTTTATCTAATCATCCCACTGGTCAACATTGGCATCTCTAAGATTGAGACAGACAGACTTTATGCGCCTATAATGTGATGTGATATGAAATAAACAGCACCAGGCATGAAATAATCTCTCTCCCTCTACTCACAAACAAATTGAACTTCAATCTATATAAGCCTTTACATCTAAGTTCTCATCAATAGAACATATGAGGATGAAAGCAATTAACATGTTCAGAATGTAGGGCATTTTCCAATACAACTGATCCAGTTTCTTCAACAACTCTATTGCATTAAATTAAAAAAAAGGAGATTGAGTCTGTTCTGATTAAAGGATTGGAAAAATATAACAATGATATGTAGTGAGTGGACTATGTTTAAACCCTGATTTTGATAATCCAACTGTATAATGACTTTTTTTTGACAATAGGGAGAATTTGAAAATAGACTGAGCATTAAATGATAGTAAGGGATTATTTCTAATTTTGTTAACTGTGGAAATGCCATTGTGGTTATGTCATAAGGTCTCCATTTATTTATTTTTAGATGTTATCTGAAACATTTAGAGAAGAAATGACACGATGTCTGGGATTTGTTTTAAAATAAATTGGCAGACAAATATAAAAGAAAAACAGGAGAGAATAGATGAAACAATCATAAAAAATTTGGTGTTGAAGCTTAATGTTGATTTTGTTATATATTTTGTATGTTTGAAAATTTTTATATTGAAATTATAAAAAGTTAAAATAAAGCTGTTGAACAGTGTTAGAGTTGCATAATCGTCCATCAATATGTGTACTATGCAATAATGTGAATGTGGCTGGTGATAAATGTATCAAAATTGAGAAAGAATATGGTAGAAAAGAAAGAGCAAAACTTTTGAGTGAAACGGATCTGGATGTGATTGCTAGATTTTATCTTTGCCTACTGAATGACTTTCGGGTAAGGTCAGAGTTACAATTTTCCCTTATATAAAATAAGTATAATACTTTTTGCAAGGCTAAAATGCAACGATGTTTGAAAATGGCTAATGAAAATGTGTGGAGTGTATATTACACTTTATAAATGTTTCTTATAGTAATTGGTCATGATGATGATGATAACGTTGATATTGTTATCATTCTTGTTTCAGAAATCTCATTTGGTCTTGATTTAACAATCTATTCGGTTGAATGAATCTAATGATCTAATGAATCAAATGAATCTAATGATCTAACATTGATCTTAACTCTGTTGGCATCGATGTCTCCAGAAAAGGAATCATTTCCTACATCTTTCTACAGGAGACAAAGGTCCCAAATAGTCTTTTGTTCAACAAATATCTATCTTAGGCCCTGTTCTAAGGGTGGGAACAAAGCACTAAAGATACACAATACATCTGTCCTCAAGTGATTAATATGCTAGCAGGAACATTGCATTATGATTGAAAACACATAAATTCAATCATTTGAAGTACTGAAATATATGAAATTGAATAAATTTCAATCATTGCACTATGATTGAAAACATGAATATTAGTTATAATGTATGCAGAAGCATTGGGTGGAAAGATTTGAATGTGATCAAATTCACACCAAAATCAATGTTCACAACTAAAAGAGGAGATTCACTATATTTTTCTAAATATAACCAATAAAACCAATTTTTGGTTTATTTCTTGTACATTTTCTTATTATATGTCCTATTTTTTATTCTCTACCTGTGCCATAAAATAAATGAATAAATCAAAATATTTATAAAATATGATAAATTTTGATTTCTTGGTAAAACAAAGCCACTTTATTTCTATTATTTACCTTCTAATCTTACCTGTAATTTCTTTATAAATATCGCTCTATGTGTCAAAAAACTTAAATACCTGGCATAATTCTGAAGATATATGTAATTTTAAATCATATGTTTAAATATAGCTATGCAGGATACTTACCAGTAAATTATTAAACAGAAAGGAAGAAATAATGGTTTATTTCCTCTGCTTATATGCAGTAAGGTTATGTATACAGGCAAATCATCACTAGGACCAGAAAGCTTTATGCTATCATTTTCAAATTTCCGCAGTAAAATTACTCAATTTCTTCAGCCCACTTTGTGAGACAGCATTTCTAGAGTAACAGGCAGGCAATTATTTAAAAGTCTGACCTGCGGTAAGTTTATTGTTACCGAGGTAATCTTCTGTATAACATGACTCTTTCTTTTACTTCCCATTAAGTCATTTCTCCCTACCTTCCCCCTAATTTTAAGAAAAGCACCAGATTTTCTATTTTGAAAGAAAGTGCTCATAAGTTTTTAAAAAATTATATGCGTGAAAGAAAAACATAAAAAAGTCCAGTTATATTTATTTTCAACTTACTCACGTTATGATTCTGATTATTAGAATGTCATAAGCCTAATTAATGTGTATTTCTCTATATTAACTTTTATCTTTATAAGTACAATTCTTACTGTAGGTCTTTAGCGTTGTGGGCAGCTATTTATTTTTAAATTTTAAATAGATATGATGATCTTTGCAGTGTTGACAAATCAAAAATTTCCTGTCTTTGGTGACTTACAGGACTCTTTTCCACAAATATTAGTAAAAGCTTTAGCCATCTGAGCAGGTAACCTTAACCTATTCTTTCAGCCGGGAACCCAGTTTGGATCCTACTGTTTTTATGAGCTAGTGAGTTTTGCATTACTGTACCTGTCTTATGGCTCAAATTTTAAAAGAAAATCTATAAGATCTCTGCATCTGTCTGTATGTTTATGTGTGTCTATATGTATATTATAGGTGTGTGATATTTTCTACTTCTGGATGATATATTTCCAAAATTAATTTGTAAAGAACTCTATTTAGTTAGCTTAAAGACAAACAAACATTTATATAAATCAAGTATACTCTCAGAAATATTGAAACTAACCCAAAAGTTTGTCAAGTTCATGTGATCCAGGATAATCTTCAGTAAATAAAAACTAGTTTAAGTTTGTTGGTTTAGTTAAAATAGTCATGTCTTTAGAGTTACCAGCATTAAATATAATACTTTTATTCTACCTATCAGGCTCTGAATATCAGCTTCCAGTATGGTCAACTTCTGACCATAAAGCTCTTTAAAAAAAAAAAAATCCTGGGACTGGCCCCGTGGCCGAGTGGTTAAGTTCGCGCGCTCCGCTGCAGGCGGCCCAGTGTTTCGTCAGTTCGAATCCTGGGCGCGGACATGGCACTGCTCATCAGACCACGCTGAGGCAGCGTCCCACATGCCACAACTAGAAGAACCCACAACGAAGAATACACAACTATGTACCGGGGGGCTTTGGGGAGAAAAAGGAAAAAATAAAATCTTTAAAAAAAAAAAAAAAATCCTTGAAAATATCCCATCAGATTTCAGCCAGGAGAAACAGTAAATATTCCTGACAGTATTGAACAATCCTGTGGGGACAAGAGGCATCTCTAAAGAAAATGCAAAAGATACTATCCTCCCAAGATCCAGAGCCACTCCCAAAGATAACCAAAAGAAAGACTTGGACAATTCTCCTGAGAGCTAGCAAAAGTCAGTAGGACTCTAGCTGCAAACGGAGTACAACCCACACTTCTGTATGGCCATTTCTAGCCACAAATGGGGTGCGACTCACATCTCTGTCTGTTCATATTTTTCGGGCCCCCAACCTGACAGTTGCCAGGCCAAATTCTCAGGACACAAAGTGAGACAAATAAGAAGGCAAAAGCTGTCCTTTGGAGAGAAAGGATTGATAACTGATGTTTTTCCTGCCAATCTGAATTTGGAAAGGAAGGGACGACATAAAATATTACCTTCCTCTCTCCAGCGGGCACCACAGAGATTGGGAGAGCTGACTTTGGTAAGAATTCTCATCCTTTGCCAGCTTCTTCCAGTTTTCCCAGGATGACATCTGTAGGCATAGGACCAAGTGGGGTGTCCCACTAGGTCTCATCCTGGTTTCCAGAAACTGCAGAAGAGGGAGAATAATTTTCCCTGTATAGTGAGTGCCTGGCCGAGACCCCTTTTTCTCTTGGGCACCTCAAAAATGGATAAGGTGATCTAAGATGGTTAAAAGTTCTCCACTGTGGCCACTGTAATTCAAGATTATCTTTGATAAGGTTAACTTACTTGTTTAGTCTTAAAACAAAATTTTACTCACCTGAGGCTTCTCACTGGACCCAGTCTAGTTTAAGTTGGACCCAGTCTGACCCCAAATCCAGTCTGGTTTCTAAACAGGACCCTGTCTGACCCTGGACCTCGTCTCGATTTTAAATTGGATCTGGTCTGACTCCAGCCAGTTTCTATACCTGATCCAGAAAAAAAAAAAAAACTCAAATAATGTCTGAAAGCTTATAACAAAAAAACTGTGAAAGTAGGATCCAGGACCTGCGAGGGACTTACCCATGACCTCCAGGGGCAATGGGAAAGCGGTGAGCTCCAGGGACTCAACAGGAACCTACTCCTTGTTGCTCACCATGCCTGGGGTCCACTGGGCATCTCCTTTGGTTTCCTCTTCTGACACCAAAACTGTTGAAAGATAAAATGAGGCATATTCAAAATTTTAAAAGTTCATTTGAATAAAAATGGATTCAAAGCAGGCAGCACCAAACCAGAAGTGGTTAAGAGCACTCACCAGTGGGACAATTCTTTCCTTTACTGGGGGCTCCCAAGAATCAAGAGATGATTATAAAAAAAATGGAATAATTAATGCAGAAAATATTCACCGAGCGACAGCTGCCAGCATTAAGTCTGGGGCTGAGGACTTAAAGATGAATAAGGAAGTCTTTGCCCTTAAATAGCTTACGGTCTAGAAGAGAGATTGTAAGACTCAAAGTGGGATGTCACCAGTGAATTCAGGGAAAACCGTAGATCAGAAATTTTGCCCATCCCTGAGATTGTTCAGCGTGTGGTACAGCTTCATGTGGGAAATTTTCTTTCTATTAGCTCAGAAAATGGTTAAGCCCTCTGCCCTTTCTGAAGGTTGAAACTATTCTGAATTCATGCGCTCAGCTCCGTTTTACAATTTGCTTAAATTGTTTTAGGAGCACATCTCTCTTTCTTAAATCTCCTCCCAGGAGAGGATTAAAAGCCCTGCTGAAATTCAGGGAAAATGTGAAATAAGATTTTAGCTTTTGAGCACCATGCGAGTTGCAGAAATTCAGGGAAGACGTAAAATAAGATTTTAGCTTTTGAGCACCGTGAGAGTTGCATGCACCTCAGAGGCTGCGCCAGCAGGCCAAGTTGGGCAAGACTCACGATGAGCCACGTGCCTGAGTTGGCACTGACTGGACTTTTCCTCTCTGCACGTGTCCGGCAGAGTTATAGGTTGAGACTAGGAGAAATTTGTGTGTGTGTGTGTGTGTGTGTGTTTTAAATTGGGGTGTTTACTAAAAGTCATGAAAAAGTTCAAATATGTGTACAAAACCTTCTAAAGAAGCTCATGTACACAATTAGAGAATTTCCCTGTATGGATGTATATATTAGCTCTTCTACTAATTACCTTCAAAATAACTATATGACAGAAAAGAGTGGGTAAAATACAGTTGTTAGCTTCTCACACCACTCAAATCGAATGTCAGAATAACAAAGAAATTAAAGAATTGGCCTGGATAATTGTCCTTCATTATTTCAGTCCATAAGCTGCATCCAGGGGACAAAAACACCCTCCACTGAACACCTCCCACTCTGTCCCCTTAATCACACTGTATGAACACAGAGGTCTTTCAAAGAAAGGAGTGGAAAAGTGGTCCTAATTTAGCTGAGAAACTGAGTAGACGATGTTTGATTTTTTTTTTACTATTACATGTAAATTAGCGTAAAATTAAAGTAGAGTTACTCTTATTTATACAAACAGCATCTATAATAAAGTATCAACTTGAGAATGGCCAGGAGGACCTTGCAGATGAAATGAGCACTGGACCACATCTTGACAAAGACAAAGACATACATTCATATATAAGGAATTAACGTAAAAGTGTTCCAATAATACCCCTGGAGAGACTTTTAAAATAAACAAAATCTTATTGAAGATTTGTTTTCAACCCAAGCTGTTGATAAATCCAAAAGATAAAGCCCCACTGAAGATTAGTTCAGTCCAGAATGAAAAGAAATGACATAAACAATCCAGTGTGAACCAGAATCAGTAGATACAGAAAGAAAAGCACAAGTCTCCTGATCTTGTTACATCTTAGAAATATTGGAGAGAAGCTATTAAATAAATATATTTAAGATAAAAAAGTCATAAGAAAATAATTTGAAAAAAAATAGAAAATGAGCAGGATACTAAGACCAAAAGACAGATAGTCTTGGGGGAAAAAACAACAGATCTTGAGGAATTAAAAAGATATTTTCTTTAAAATTACCCATAGTGATAAGATGATTATTTAACTGGTATTACATATTGAAGATATTAGTTGAAGAGAAATTCAGAGATAAAGATGTTGAAAAAACCTAGGACATCAATCAAATAGACAGAAGTTCAACATTCAGTTCATAGAAGTTCCTAAGCTGAAGACAGAAAGTAAAAGCGGCTGCTCAAAAGATAATGTCTGAGAAATTTACAGAATCAATGAAAGACATGAACCCTCTGATTTAGGAAACATTGGAGGCAGAAAAATCACAGCTGGGAATTCAAGTAGAAATGAAACAGCAGTAGATAAAATAGAGACAGAAGGTGTGAAAGGTGGCCAGAAGAAAAATGAATTGTTTACAAAAGGATAACAATTAAACTGGCAGTATTAAAAGAAGCCACAATATGATAGTATGTTCAAAATGCTGGGAGAATATCATTGTAAATCTAGGTAGCTAAGCTGTCTTTTAGGATAAAGAAAAAAACAACATTTCAGACAAGAACAAAGAATTTTCCACTAACAAAACCTTGCTGAAAGAAATTTTTAAAAAGATATTCTTCAAGAAGTAAAAATAAACTCAGAAGATGTGAAATTCAAGATGAAATGGTGGTGTTGACATAAATAGACCAATGAGACCAATGAAATAGAGAATCAGGAAACAGGTTGCACTTCTACAGTCTAATGATTTATGACAAAGATGGTAATTGCAGAACAATAGAGAAGGTGCTGAGTCAATTGGATATCCATATGGAAAAATTATACTGACACCTTCCTCACACCATACACAAAATTAAATTTCAGATCAATCAAACGTGAACGGTAAAACAATAAAGTTTTTGAGTGAAAACATAGCAGACTATCTTCATGACATAGCCGAATATCTTCATGACCTTTGAGTTGGCAGACTTGTTAAACAGAGCATTAAAAGAAAGTGGTAAACTGGCTTCTGTTAAAATGAAAAATTCTTGTTCAACAAGAGATACCATTAAGAGAGAAAAAGATAAGCTGCTCAGTAGAGGAAATCATGCATAATACATATATCTGAAAAAGGACATATGCAGAATGTATAAAGAACCTTTATCAATCAATCACAAAAAGACAGAAGACTTAATACAAAAATTGGCAAAAGAAAACTTCCAAAGAGGATCTACAAATGGTCCAAAAAGCATATGAAAGGTGCTTGTGTTCACTAGTCATAAGTTCATGCCAAATTAAAACTGCAGCGCAATATCACCACAGGCACACTGCAATGATTAGAATGAAAGACAGATATGTACACCACGTGTTGCAAATAACGTGAAGCCACTAGAACTCTTATGCTGCTGATGGGATAATAAATTAGTACCACAACTTTGGAAAATTATTTGGTTGTAGCTATGAAGTTGAATATGTGCATGCCTTAGGCTTTGGTGATTGTGAATAAGCCTCAGTTTACTTCCTGCTAAAGGAAGATAATAACATCTATTTCACAAGGTTACTGTAAGGATGAAATTAAAAGTGATTACAGTTAAAAAATAGAACAACCCTTAGTTTAGTTTGCTTTACCAGTCATCACGGTGTAATTACAGTATTTTGCAGAGTCCGAGTGCTTAAAAGTTGATTGAATCAAATATTTTATTTAAATAATAAATATTGAAAGAAAATTTCTTCTTTTGCACCATGGAAGAGAAAAAATAAAGTTTTACTTCGGTGAACAATAGACTGAAGTGAGCATCGGCACAAGTCTGTGACGGACACTTCCCTGTGTCACGTTTAGGTGCTTGGATTTCAAACTGGGCTCAAATTCCAGCTTTGTATCTTCCTAGGAGTATGATTTATGGCAAGTTATTTAATTGCTGTGAGCCTCTTTTTTTTTCGCCTTTCTAAATTGGAGATAACATGTCTATCACGTTATAAGCATTCAACAAATAATATTTTTACTGTTCAGTAGAGGTAGAGATGAATATCATGAAAGGGTTTAAACTTCCAAGTTTGTTTGAAGAAGAAAAGGAAATGCCTGAGTCAATGAGTAAGCAAAGAAACAAACAAAAACCAGAAATCCTTTGTGGTATTGAGAAGAGATTCCCAGGAACCATAAAAAAATACCATATAGTCAACTCGAAATATTCTTAATTAGACTTTATAAACATTCAATATATACATAGAAAAAGACACCTTTAATTCAGTACTTTCTTCTCTAACTTTTGATTTTGTTTGCTTATTTCTCAAGTCAAAGAGATTTGATCTAATTCACATTGACATTTCCGTAAAGAATTATAGGGGTTTTTGATTTATTTTGGCTTTTTCTTTGGCTGTGTTGGTGTGATTGGATAGATCAATAGATCATGAGCTTTAACAAATTTTTAATCAACTGTGTTGCCGCTTAAACTCTTTACCCCAGATAACATCGCTGTCATGTAACGGAAGCTTTCAGATTTGCAAATGCAACATCCTGGTGGAACAGCCTGGTAGGAAGTTATTTTCAAGTAAGTGTTCCTAGAAGTTCTGTGAAATTCATTTTGACCCTGGGTGGGGAGGGGTTGGGGATGAGAGGGCTGAGTTCTCAGGGCTAACTCCAAGTTCAACCAGAATGGTTCCTTTGTTTATCTGCTTACACAGTGAGCTTTTCTACATAATAGGAGATGGGAGGCTATTGCTATTTTTAACCACAGTTACTTTTAATTAGAATCGAATTAGTAATTAAAGGAATATTTTCATAAATTTGTTTAGGCACATTCAGCAGTAAGAGAAAGAGTATGCTTACTTGTTCTGTATCATAAAGAACAAAACACTTCTGCACTGTAAAGAAATCTGGTAACGGTGGGTGAGAAGAGGAGGAAGGAGAGAGAGAGAAGGGCAGAAGACAAGCAGAGACTGGGTGAAGGACGGTTCAAGAAATATTCCTTGTGGTGGGAATATTGACCAAATGGTGATGTCTACTCTTCCATTGGAAATCATGGTGTTTCTCTGATGTAAGACCCTCATCTGATTCTCTCCCATATAATAAGTAGAGCTTATTGCGTCATGAATGTTCCTTATAATTTATATTGCTAAGAGGGCTGAGAAGATGTTAGACACCATACTAGAGGCAGTTCTCATGAAAAGGGGCTCTGAGGTAGAGGAATCCATGGAAATGTCACCACAGCAATTTCATATAAATCCACGAGGACAGTCTGACTTCCAAGGGGTGTAGAATTTTAGGGGTTGGAAGTATTGATCCAATAGGTCTAGAGTGTGCGCCTGGAATCGGGGCTACATCAATAACGGTTCATTTGACGAGAGGATTTTGTGCTTAGTGTGACAACTCTTCCTGTAATAAGTGATTCTTGCAATTACATCCTATTTTGACCACAGAAAAAGCCATCGTACATTCCATATACCATAAGAATTTTTACTGGAGCTGAATCTGCTACAAAGATCACAAAAAAACGGTTTAACTCAACCCTTTTCTGGCTAAATGGGAGGGAGCATCCTTACTAATGGCATGGAGATCATAGTCACAAAGAATTGTTGATTTCTGAGAACTAAGGAGGACCAAAGAGGGCCCTCGGCAGGGGACCTTTAGCTACTTCACACTTCAGTAAGCTTTTGCTGTACAGTGTGAATTTCCCTAGAGTGTAGTGTTTGCTAGTCAACACTTGGATCCACCATTCTAAGCCACTTCATTGGTCTAAGTGTGAATCTCTTCTAAAAACCTAATGGTAAAAAGTTGATGGTTAATACTTATTTGTTGAATGAATAAATGAATGGATGAATGTCATTTAAAGCTTTGTAAATACCATATTATGTATTGCTAAAAACCTTCTAACCTATTTTTTAGATATTCTTTCATTTTGAAGGGAGAAATATAAATGTGAATCTTATATTAGCACTTTGTTAACTGTGAATGTAAAAACGGTATTTAATAATACCACTTCTGATAGTAGAATTTGGATATGAACCTAAATAGTAGTCACACAGGGTCATTTATGTGTGGTCATAATTGGAGGAGCTGTAGAGCCAATTTGCATGAGATACAATGAGGCTTCTAAGTGAAAGCTCTTCCTAAGAAAGACAGAGTCAGAAAAATAAATCTGAGAATATGTCAAGATTAAAGAAGATTGGCAATTTGGGGCCTGTGTTGATCCTATTAACCTTTAGCCCTAACGGTTTCCCTTCCCCCCTCTCTTTATCCCAGGTTCTTGTGCCAGAGTACAGAGGAGTGGAAACTAAAGAAATGTATTTGAAATAGCTACTTCATTAAAATGTCTGTTAGGCATTGGTACCATAACTCAGCAATATTCTGAGATCCGTATAAGAGAAATGTGAAAAAGGAAAGAGAGAATGATGTCCCTTACTTGTGCAGAGAATCCTGAGCACAATGAAGCCTTTATACATCCTAGATCCTGGAGTGTTCACTGGTGGCATCAGCCCTTGAGGCCTTTTTGGCACGGGTGTATGGCAATCATAGAGAGGCATTTGTCCACCCATTCATTTACACATTCGTTCAACAAAGATTTATTGGGGTCTTAGACAGGATTTAATTGAGTGGCACAAACCCCTTTTTTGAATTAGTGTTGGACCAAACAGACAAGTGGATCGATAACTTCCAGGACATTGTGAAAGAGGAATGTACCATGTGACATAAGATTATTTAGATGGGCAGTCAAGACTACTCAGAGAAGATTTCCATGCCAGGGTCACAGCCTGAGTGTTAAAGGAAGAGCACGTGTTAGAAGAAGAAGGTTTTCATGGCAGCGAGAAGAGTAATTGTGAAGCACACAGACATGAGACAAAACTAAATCTTCAGAATATTTTGGCAAACTGCATGCTACCATCTACATGGAGCCTTCTTTGGTTTATTTAAATAGGCCGTAAAATTCATAAAGCATTAATTTTGAAATACTCAAAGGAAATAGGCACATTTCTTCAATTTAGTTAACTCCTCTGTACTTCTTATGCCTCTTACGCTCTCCTCTCTAATATTGACTCAGGTATTTCTGTTGGTTGTTTATCTTCCAGTTGGCTTTTTACAGTATCCTAGGTCATGTTTTGTGTTTGCCAAGCAATCACTGTGAATCCTTTCTTGGATCATAGTGAAAACTCCAAAGCTTCTCTGTCTTCACCCTGCCTCAATCACTACCTCTGTAGAATTATAACCAATCTCTAGGTTTTTACATAAACTTCCTTAGCACAAAAATTCACAAATCAAACTGGACATTCTTTCTGCTTAGCTGGTCTTGGTAGCTGTGCTCTTCAATTGACCCCCTCACACGTGGGCAGTTTCTATAACAAAGTGAAAAATGAAATTATGTTAATTTAAAACTTTGTGATGTGTTCTGATATCCATTCCAGGTGCCTGTGGTTCAGATAGATATTTTTGGCAATGTTCTGCAAAGTTGGAAAAACATCGCTCTGTGGGTTTCTGAGAAACATTTGCAATTTTTCTCCTATGCATTGTGCTGGTAGCAACTTCTAATCAGCAGGAAACCGGGCATGAGCGATTTATCCATTAAGTGAGTCATTTGAGGTAAGCAAAAGAGAGACTTGCTGATGCTTAAAGTGATATTTTTACATTTTGGTCAAAGGCCATTTCTCATAAATGTTTTAAGATATGCTAAGCTGAGAGTATTTTGGTTCAATTGTTAGTGGGTTAACAAAATCTCTATATTTTTACCGTGATTTTTTTTTAAAGAACTCAAAAATAGCTATGGGACTTTTTCCAAGACGACTTAAAAATCACTTTTGAGTTGAGATGTCAAACTTTTAAAATCACTTTTGGAGAATAAGAAATACATTTAAATGTATCAATTAATATAGAAATAAAGTTTAAAAACCAAATAACAAAAGCAAAAGAAACTCAAATGTTATAAATCATCTAATCTTTAAAAGACTTTAAAAACTAAACTTTTAAGGTGCGATTCTGTTCGTATCACTATCTGGTTTCTACATTACTTTTTCCAATTTTTTATTTTGAAAAATTCAAATCTATAAAGAGTTGTAGGAATAGTACATTCATCAAATAATAACATTTTACCACATGGCTTTGTCTTTCTCGAATACTTCAGCATGTACTTCAGAAAACAAGGATAATCTTCTACATTACTATAATAAAATCATCACAATCAGGAAATATAACATTGAAAAATATAATTGTTTAGTATATAGTCCACATTCAAATTCCTCCAGTTGTCCAAATACAATCCTTAATAGACTTTTTTTGATCCAGACTCCATTAAGACTAACATTACATTTAGTTGTTATTCTCTTTAGTCTGTTAATAAAGCAAAGCTTTGCCAATTGTTAATAAATCAAAACTAAACTTATTACAACTAGTTGAAGTAAGGGAAAACCATCTTGACAGAACAAGATTCTCAAAATAGATAATTAAGTTCAAATGGTTCCAAATCGGAAGAATGCACCCCAATATGGATTCGTCTAATGGTTTTCTCAGGATTTGACTGAAGCTAAACATTTTTGCCAGTCATACTACAAAGGTGATTTTTGTGTCCTCTGTACAGAATATGACGTCAGTTTGTTTCATTATTGGTGACATACGGCTTGATCATTTCTCTAAGGTGTTATCTCTCAGGTTTATTCACTACACAAATTCTTTTTAATAAGTAATCTGTGTGTGGGGGGAAGTTTATGAGAATATGAGTATCATATTCTGCATAAATCCACTGATATTATTAGCTCCTATTGATTATTTCTGTTATTACTATGATAGGTGAAAAATAATAAATTTTAATTTCTGTAATTTTTTGACTTTCTTTAGTTGGTATTTGTCTGTAAAGAAGAGCTTTTCCTTTCCCTTACTTTGTAATTATTATTATTTAATAACAATGTAGATATTAGGCTCCTTTCTTATTGCAGTGTGTTGTGCTCTTATTCATGTTGATACGGAAGCCATTCCACATGTGGCGAGTGGAGCTTATTCATGCCGGCTCCAGGATCCTTTTGAGACAGTCCTATAATCTTTAAAAGAAATTGCTTACTTTCTGCAACAAGGAGACTTTCTAGTCTTATCTTGTACATTCCCTGCCTTGGTCCTGGAATCAGCATTTCTCCAAGGAACGCAAGTATTTTTCTATGCATTTCCAAGCCATCATCACCCACCCCCTGCAGGTGGTCATTTCATGGCTTCAGGTTTTCACTTCCTGTACTTATTTTTTTCAAAATTAAAGCAATATTTACTAAATATTCCTTCTCATTCTTTCTTACCCAAAAAAGGAGTGCATTATAGGTACTTTATGGAACTTTTTTTTTCGCTAAAGAGCTTGTTTATCCTGGAAATCAATACATATGAGATAATAGAAATTTTCTTCTTATTTAAAGCTGCATAGTACTTCATTTTGTGGTGAACAGTCATTTACTCAATCTACTGTATATGGGTTATGTTTTTTAATTGTATTTTTTAAAGTGTGTCTTAACTGTAAATTCCTAAATTGGGATCATTATGTCAAAGGGTTAACACATGTGAAGTTTTGTTAGATACTGCCAAATTCTTCCCAGAGGGCTAAATCTATTTTGTATTTATACCAGCAATATATGAAAGTCCGTGTTTTCACAGCCTTCAAACAGACTGTTCTCAAACTTTTGTTTTTGTCGATCTGTTAAAGAATATATGGATCTTAGGATTGGTGAAATAACTATGACTTTTTTTATTACTAGTGAAGTTAAATGTGTTTTCATATGTTTAAATGTTATTTATATGTCTCGTGTCTCTTTTTGCAAGCTATTTATAACTTTTGTCTTTATTTTTATTTGGTTTTGGTGTTTTCCCCTGTAATTTGAAATGTAAATTGAAATGCAGAATTTTTTCAATATTTCCTTTTATTACATCAGTATTTTGAGTTATAGTTAGACTTTTTTCCACCCAGTTTAGAAAGGAATACCATTGTGGTTTTCTCTGGTAATTGTATAGATGTAATTTGTATATTTAGATCACTGATTCATTTGGAGTTTATTTTTTACTCTTTTTCTTTTCCAATTCTCATGCCTCTAATTGTCTCTTCTAATCTAATTTCATGGGCAGTGCCTCTAATTTATTGTTAAATAGTAGTGGAGATGGAAAGTATTCTTGCCTTGTTCTTGAACTTGATTGGCGTGTCTCTTTTTCTTCCACATTAAGATTCTGGTGTTAGGGCTCAGATATAGTATTATATGTATGTGTGTATATTTCTATATTATACAATAATTTTAATCAGAAATGGGTGTTGGATTTTATCACAGGCTTTTTAACATCTATGGAGATAGTTATGTATTTTTTCTTTTTATGCCTATCAACATAGTGAATTTTACAAGTGAATTTCTATCTTTGCATTTATTAAACTTCAATTAGTGATGATATGCTATTTTCTTAATTAGTATTGGATTTTGTTTGCTAATATTTTATTTATGATTTTTGGATCGATATTAATAAATAAACTTGGTATGTGCTAAATGTTTTCAGTTTAAGAACAATGTTATTACTGCTGCCTAAAAACATTTTGAAGTGTTCCTTAATTTTCTGTGTTCTGTAACAATTTGTGCAGCGTGGGAATTATCTGGTCTTTGAAGTTTTGGTAGAATTCTCTATGGAATCCTCTGGACCTGACTCTATTTTGTTGGGTGGTCCTTTAATAACTCTCTCACTCTATGCCTCTTTCTGTCTTTCTGCCTTTCTTATTCCCTCCCTCTTTCTCATATGGAAATCGTCTGCTTAAACTTTTTGTGTCTATTATAATCAAATTTGATTAATTATATTTTTCTGAGATATCTATTTCATCTAAGATTTGACATTTCTTTGCATAAAGTTGTGCAAAGTATTCTTGTAATATTTTACATCCTTCTGTTTCAGTTTTGTCCTTGTCCTTACCCTTGTTCTTCAAGCATTGTTGTCACCTTTGTTTTAATCTGAGATCTACAATTAAGTATATTTAGTGCTCAAAATCAGTCCTTCTGCTAAAGTTTTTTCAGTCATCTCTTGAGTGGAGTAAGCTTTTCCTGCAACTGAATTTGTAGGAAGGACTCATACAGTATTCCCTGAGTTCTTACAGGATTAAACAGTTTCAACAGACTTGATGCTTGTTTCTCTCATTATTTCAATTTTGTTTTCTCTTAGTTATTAGAATGTCTTTCTTAAATCTCCCATATTAACTTTGAAGTTTAAGCTTTCTCTCCTTGACACTGAATAATTTAGTTAATATTATCCTATGTTAATATTACTATTAACATATGCTAATATTTATCCTAATATTGAAAAATTAGTTTCATAGTAAATGAACTTAGATGTCCATTTCTCTTCTAAATTTTGGAATTGATAATTCAAGGCTTTAATGTAAGTTTTTACTTAAGACTGTTTAATTCAGTTTGGAGTGTTATGTTGAAGTTTTTAATTAAGTTGGTTCTTTTTAAATTTGCTGGCTCTTATTAGAATTTTCTATCAGCTGAGATCTTTTGATTCTCCTTTTATTGTTTTCTTTTTATCTTAGGTCTACAGAGAAGTACTCTGCAATTTTCTGTTGATTCAGTGTTTTAAAAAAATTACTCTGGAATGGCAACAACAAATGTCTACATATAAGCTGAGACTTTCCGATGGCTAATTAGGTCTCTGTTCAAGAGTTCTCTTTTCTGCTAATCTATTGAAGTGCATATATTTATTTAATGGATAGTGCTCTTTTCAGGGAAAGAGGTTTTGATTTGTCTTCTCTTTTTATCATGTCTTTTTCTCTTTCTTTAGAGAAATAAATTTTCTTTTTCTTTTACATTCTTGCCTTTCACAATGAAGTCTCGAATCTGTGCCTCCCCTTTTCATATTGCACTTTTCTCCCCGAGAAGTGGTGATATAAATGAATGGAGTAAAATAAAAATTATACAAGAAAAGGAAAAGAAAAGCAAAAATAACTGGAAATTCTTAAGAGAATATGCTACTTGGATAAAATTGATAGAACGATGAGGTTGAAATAACAGATGATACATTGGCTTAAATATAAGTTGGATTTATTACTTCTCATTACAAAAAGGTGAAGTTGGGTTAATTCTGTGACTTCTTGCTCTCGAAGACACAGGATGCTTTACACTTGACATTGCCATATTGAATTTTGTTTTTATATTTGCCCTCTTATGGTCTAAATCACTTGGAAAAGAGTGTTCTTATGTAAGAAATGGCAAAAACCAGAAGAATGTCCTTTTCTTGAGTGAGTAGGGTAAACGTTTTTAGAATCTTAACTTCCCCTACTTCCACAAACCTGGTTTTTTTCCTTTCTGTCTACTTGTCCAGATTCCATAAAATCATATATAAGTTTACCGAGATTAATTTTTAGATGAATCAATATTTCCTTGTCCTGGACCACAAGGTATTTAAATTCTGTGTTCTTTTAAAAAGCAAAAAAGTGTATGTGATGATTGTTGATTAACTCACCAACTGTGTCTGACACAGGTAATAAGCATAACAAATTCCTCTAAAACATAAGGGCATTTAATTGGAGATAAAATAATAAGAACATCCTAAGAATCTGAAGGATAACAATCTTGAAAATATCGTAGAGTAAGGTAAGAATCATAGTATCATCTTAGAACACATATCTGAGAGATAATAATCTTAGACCATTCAGTAGGGTCTTAATGATTTTTCTCTCTAGATTAGAGTAACTGTAGGAGGTCTTTGGGAAGAAAGTCACAGCACAGAGAACTTAGCTCTTTGCTGTTTCTAAAGATTCAACTCCTAAAATTTGAGATCTTACATTTGTGGACAGTCAATATCAATTACCTGTTAATGATGATCCTTCTGGTTCTACAAACTTACAAAGCTGGTGCCAAATTCTCCCCTTACACAACATAGTGCCCAAGAAAGTGTTAAAAATTACCTCATTGTATCCTTATTAGGGGTCATACTTGAAGAGGCAAGGAAATTGAGCATTATTTTCCCCCAACTTCTCTTCCCCTTTTGGGAGAACCTGTACGTTAGAAATTGTGCCTCCTTAGTCCTAACGACTAGGCCATGCTGGGTAATGTTGACTATAGTTAATAATACTATACTGCATATTTGAAAGTTGCTAAGAGAGTAGACCTGAAAAGTCCTCATTCCAAGAAAAAACATTTGTAACTATGTATAGTGATGGATGTTAACTAGACTTATTGTGGTGATCATTTTGCAATATATATAAATATCAAATCACTATGTTGTATACTTGAAACTAATACAGTGTTATATGTCAATTATACCTCAATAAAAAAAGAACACAATGACACAAAACAACATAATAAAATGTAAGGTACATCATTCCATTAAGAAGAAAGGAAAATGAAGTAACTGTTTACTTAAAAACAAATCCAGAAAGCTAGATATGATGACTATTTCCATGATAAATTTATTGTGGGGAATATCAAAATTATACAATTATTTATATATTCCAATATAAATTGTTTTACAAGTATTGCCTATCTATTCTACTGCACCTTATTGACCTTAACACTATTTTGGTCATTATACATATTATTTTTCAATAAATCAACTTTTGAATACTTACTATGTGTCAGGCACTGTGCTAAATTGCTCTGCATAGCTCCTTATTGAATAATTGCTAGTATTAATACTTTGTACAGGTGAGGAAACTGTGGCTTATGAAGTTTAAATGACTTTGCCACTATAACACAGCTAGTGGGTGGTATAGTTGGGTTTTGAAGCCATGTAATTGTCCTGTATGCTTAACAAATTTAAATGTAAATATCTATAGAATTTATCACAGTATTCTTGAAGTAGAGAACAGAATAGAAAGGGGTATACTGTGTCTTCCATAGACAGGCCCAAACTTCACACCGTATTTGAGACTTGTCTAAGGAGATAAATTGATTATAATGAATTGTCTGCATGGCATTCTATGGTCACACCCAAGAGAAGTTGCTTTAGCTTTGCACCTGTGAAATGAATTGTCAGCAGTGACTCCATTTTGTACCCTGGACTTCATCTTGTTAAAAATATGAAACTGTGCTGATCTTGCTGACTTGCCAAAAGGGAGTTATTTGCTGAGACAGAACTTTCTGAAGGACTGTGCAAAAATATACTTTTTCTGGTAGCAACAATATGTCTTTGAGTAAGTCAATAAGCTGTAACATAAATTTACCCTCCTTAACAAACAATGGAGGTAATTGTTCTGGGCTTTCCTTTTTGCTGATAAAAACTCTTGACTTTTACTCTTTAAGGAAATATTTTTCTGGACACTGCTGGAACCTGTGTTCCCTGAATCGCAACTCTAAGACCCCAAATAAATGCTCTTCTTTTGTTTCGCAGTTGTAGTTTTCTTTTCTAAGTTGACATATTTGGTGTCAGAGAGGTGGGACGTGAAGCGACTTCCCACCTGTTTCCGGTGCTGCTCTTGGTTCGGAGCAAGACACCTTCGTGAGCCTCTTGTATGTTGTCATCTCCCTGATGGCCTCAGGCCCGGGTGGTGAGTCCTCTCGGTTCTGAACCTCCCACCTCGATTGAGGTTCTGGCTTTTATTCTGGGTGTCTTTTGCAACTGGCTTAAGAGAGTTTACTTTCTTTTTTGGTGAACACATACTCGTAGCAGGAAGTCTGCAGTCAAGGACTGTTACAGGGACTCAGCTCCATTTTGGGACTCCTGCTGGATTTATGTTAAAAAAATTATGGCCCCTCTGTATATAAATTTTTAGAGAAAGGGCACTGGTATATCAAGAATGATTTAAAACTTGCTTGGCCCTAATGGGGCTCTTTTGAAATATATAAATTAGTTTATTTGCATGCACAGTTAGAAAATATGAGATCTAAAACTAAGCAAGTGGCATGGGAAGCTTATTTTAATTGGTATGTTGAAGCATCCTGGGAACTCGCCCATCTTGTTCAAAAGGGAGGAAAACACGTGATTCTGCTGTTTTAGAATAGCTGTTGCACAACAGTGCCTCTCACAGTAGAGGAGTTTTAGGGAATCCAAAGGCAAGATAGATTCCACCTGATCCATGGACCAGGATCTTGTGCCCTTTTGGAAATGGGTGAACTTTGGATAATTTGGGATTGTAATAGTCATTCTGGAGAAAGTTTGTTTTGGTTAAGTCCGCCTTAAGAGGCACCCTTGAAAGAGAGGGTTCCAAATCTCTCAGAGACAACGGAATGCATTCTTTGGTGTGCAGAAGCTTCTGAAGGAAAAAATGACTTCAAGAACAGCTATAAAAGGATCCTCACAGAATGCAAATAAAAAAAAATCTTTAGTAAAAATCTTTGGCCTTTTGATTTTGTTTTTAAAGATTTTTTTAATTTTTTTTTCCTTTTTCTCCCCAAAGCCCCCCAGTACATAGTTGTATATTCTTCGTTGTGGGTCCTTCTAGTTGTGGCATGTGGGACGCTGCCTCAGCGTGGCTTGATGAGTGGTGCCATGTCTGCGCCCAGGATTCGAACCAACAAAACACTGGGCCGTGAACCCAACCACTCGGCCATGGAGCCAGCCCCAATGGCCTTTTGAGCAGGTAACCTTAACCTAGTCCATCTGTCAGAAACACAATTTAGATTCAATGATTCTTTTGGGTTTTGTACCTGAGACATAGCTAAAATTTTTAAAAATCTTTGTGTCTCTCTGTATGTCTATTTATGTATATATATAGAGAGAGATATCTCCATATACATACATGATATTTTTCTACCTCTGGATGGTATTGCCAAAATTTACACAGATTAAGTATTCCTAAAGTTCTCAGAAATATAAAAGCTAATCCAAATGTCTTTCGAGTTCACATTATCTGAGCTTAGGCACGCCTATAGAGTTATCAATACTGAATGTATTGATACATACAAGTTTTTCTACCTGGGTTTACTAGTCAAATAAACTCATGCTATTTCTATTACAGAATTTGTCAACAGGAAAAATAACTTAAGATGATGGTTAACTATTTAATGTCTAATCCAAACATAATTGTTAAAAACAAGTATTTAAATAAATGTAAATAAGATAAAAGCTTACTAAATTAAATTAAATAATGGATATCCATTGAGTATCTAAATCATTTCCAGATATGATGCTTACTAAGACATTATAAGTTTGTCTAGTTTTGGCTTTCTAATTTTACTGAGAAACAAACAATGTTTGGTCCATCAGTAGACATGTTTTGTGCCACATTGAAAAGTTTGCTGTAAAGAGAAATACGCTTCTAGAAATTATGAAATGTGTTTATGGGTTTGCTAATCTACTACAAGATTCTAACTATGAGCTTATAATCTAAGATAGCTCACAATTGCCTGCTTCCTGGTTTTCACTGGAAAGCAAAGATTACAAAGAGTTAAAAAAGTTGGAAGAAGAGCTGAGAATACAAAATGAACCAAAGAGAAAATGTCAGAACACTTAGGGTGATAAACAGAAATTAACTCTGTGCAAACTCTGTGCATTGATGCTGAGAGAATGCAGGCAGAGCAGCAGGTGCCTCTGAAAGATCAGAATCAATGGAATTCTCATGAGAGCTTTTTCCTACTATGGGAAGATTTACTGTAACTTTTCATTTTTCAAACTGTTGTCACAGACCGTTGATAACTTATGATTAACGTTTATTTAAATAGAAAATATACATGATATCTACATTTATCCATATAGATAAATGGATAATGTATATCTTCAACTTTATCTATAATTCATGAATAAATTTATTGTAAATTTATATGTTGCATATAAATAAAAGAAAATAATTTCATAAAATGCCAAATAGAAATCATGTATGACATATATTAAACATAGGAAATACATCAGTTTATTAAATTTTTATTTAGATATTTATATGGTTTTATGTATGTAGGTAAATTCTGGACCATAATACACTATATTTCTTGCTGTGGAATGGTTCAACATGTTTGAAAGCCACTGCTCTTATACCACAGTAAACTAAGCCACAGAAAGATCTTTGCAGCCAGATGGAGAGGCCAGTACAAGAGCACCCATCCTTTCTGTCCTGTACACACAATGATAACTCCTCAAGGCCTGGCTGTAATCACTCTCTGACAGGCTCATAGTCTGTTGCCTTGTCTTTTCAGATTTGTGGCCAGGCAGCCATCTTTGTTTAAAAGAACTTTGTCCATTTCTTACCACTACTTGCAGGGCTGGGAATTCTGGTGGTGGCTTCCCAGATATTTATAGCTCTGCCATCAGTTTAGAAGTCATTGTTCCATCTTTCAAATCTTTATTCTGCCCACTCAACTTAGAGCAACCCTCTTCAGTAATAATGTGGCAATCTTGTTCTACCTGCCTGTTCTGTCACTCCCAGTCTAGCAGAGTAACGTCAGGATGAACCTATAGACACAAGTGGATATCACGCCATAATTTGCAAAAAGTGTATGGTTTATTTTAACTATATTAGGTATAAGGAGTTTATATTCATTTAATGTAATGCACAGGCAATTATACTACCCTCTCAGGTAAAATCTGTTATTATTCTGTAACAACACTTTGCCTCATTTCTTTTCTAGACAAACCGTAAGTTTTTGAAATTGAGAGAGTGACTGTATGAAAAGTAAGCAAGAAAAGTAAGAAAACAAACTAGGCAGAGAATTGTAGAAACTTTATGAAAAAGGAATCTTTAAAAAGAAATTTTAATGTGTGATCGAGCTGGCTAAGATTAAAATGAATTCATTGAAAAATAAATATTAATAGCAATAGTACACTGGTGAAAATTAGAAGTTGGACATTAATTAAAAGGACAAAGGACAAAGTGCTTTATTAAAAGGACAAAGTTTTCTCAGATTACTGGTCTGCTCTTAACAAGAAATCATAATAAAAATTTCTTTATTTTTAATGTAATTTGCCTAGAAAACAAAGATTGTGTGTTTGTTCTTTATGAAGTCTTCAACTACTTAGAAAAGCTGAGTTTTGTCAATGTTAAAGGAGCTGGGTTTTGCTTAAAACTACATAACCGTCTGTATTTGCCCTTAAAATCTTTTGTCGCTTTGGTTAAATGGATAATTAAATATTGTTTCATCAAAATCTATGATCCTTTCTGATCAAATGTTTTAAAACCTTTTTGATATTTTTAACAAACTTCCCTCAAATCAAATTCTAAATAAAGTCTTTTTAACCTGAGAGATGTTAACCTAATTAGGCTTATTCAATATGTTAAATTACATGGGAAAAATCAAATAAGCAATCGTTTCTATATGGGTATATATTGTTAGTGCTCCAAGAATTATGTGAAATTCCTGGAAATATGATATGCCCTACTATAATGTTATCAATCATAACTGCAATTATTATCTTAAAATGTTGCATGTCACAAAAATAACCAAGTTCCCCTGTGAATTTCATTATAATGACCTCTCATCAGATCTTTAGAAGTGGGCATTTTAAAGTCTTTTGTCATTTATAGATAGGTTGTTTTGTTTGCTTTTTGGTTTTCTTTTAATGAGGAGGATTGGCCCTGAGCTAATGCTTGTTGCCAATCTTCCTCCATTTTGTGTGTGGCATGGCTTGATGAGTGGTGTGGGTCTGTGCCCAGGATCTGACCCCGTGAACCCAGGCCACTGAAGGATAGCACGTTGAACTTAACCACTATGACACCAGGCCAGCCCCAATAGGCAGGTTTTTCTTACTCTGATACTTTGGCAAAGAACTGTGGCTGAAAAAATGCTTCATCTTCAAAGAGATTCATAGAAGAGACTTTGACAAGTACTCTAGGATACAGGTTTTGAGAACTTTGGGATTATAACACTGAACTGGGCGGGAATTCTAAAATTCTTATGGGAAACTGATTGCTTTAATATTTTGTTTTCTGGATTTAAAGGACCCCTTTTTCTCCTTTCCTTTAACTGATATATAACTTACAGCAATTTGGTAACGTGTATTTTTGCAACAATGGTTGAAGCATTTATCTTTTTCTCCCTACCTGATCCCTCCAGAATTCTGAAATTCTTATTAAATACCTTTATTTTCATCACAATATATGTATTTGCATAAGTCCGATAAGAATCTATTCTCTTTATAACAGGATGCCCAATGCACCTACCCTACTTCCTTTGATCCACAGCTGATAAAAGGGGATATACTTCAATTTGGCAAAGGCTTAATCAAATTCATAGAGAATAAGCACACTTTGGTAGAACAGTCTTTCCACAGTGCACTCCTGGGAGAGAAAAACACCAGATGTTGTGATCTGCAGCCCAGAGCTTTTATTGAGACAGTGGAAAAGACACCTTTAGAAAGATTCCCTCTAACCTCGCTTGAAGGAAACTTATCAGCTACTATTAACCAACCCTGGTGTCACTAATTTCCAAGGAACAGATTCTTGGATTCATAAGTTACATCTAAAGAAAGCACTGAACCCTGACTGGACCTGCGCACCAACTGGTGTCCTGAAAGTAAGACTTCCAGGAATTGAAGCAGACAACAGCTGAGTGACCAGCTTTCCCAAGGTTCTGGGCCAGGCCCGTATATTTTTTATACCCTTTCTCACTGAACATTCTGTCATTCCCTTCATACTTATCTCTTTTTTTAAGCTTTTTTAAAAGATTGAGGTCCTGTTGGTTTATAGCATTATGTAAATTTCAGGTGCACATCATTATGTTTCAACTTCTGGATAGGTTGCACCCTGTTCACCACCAAGAGTCTAGTTGCCGTCCATCACCGTCCGTACGTGCCCCTTTACCCACATACTTTTCTCCTCGTCTTCCTATTGGGAGAACTATTCTACCTATTCTACATCATGAAAGCACATGACCCCCAATGGATCTTTGTACTCCTTCTTGTGGATCTCTTTACCTAAAGTAAAGAATGCCAAGAATGGGTTAATGCTTGGCATCTTAACCTAGAAAGCATCCTGCAGATCCTTTCGAAGGCTGGACATGAAGGATTGTTGGATTGAAGTATTTGGGCTCTTATTTGTCCTGATAGGTATCTCAATGCTTTTTGCTCTAATGCACACCATAGGAATTCTTAGGTGCTGGTAAAACCCTATGAAATCAGAAGAACTCATTGCTATTATGTCGGTGATTGCCTTAGGGATCGAACCTCTTGCTTAGTCAACATATCAAACCACCTTTCTTTAAGTTCTTCTTACAATGGCTTTTGTTAGGGTGATTTTTGCTTTCAGGCTGGCCTTTTATTTTTCTTCCTAAACCTCATTACTAACTGTCATACCTTATCACACCCTTTTGTTCTTTCCCTGCAGAAATGTTCTGATTCCCAAAACCTCACTGATTGTTGGGTCTATGCTAGAGTAAATGTGCCTCCACAGCCCTGAGGACTCGGCCACGACCCAAGAGACCACAATTGCATGGCAACAGATAGTCAAAGCTTCCTCTCTCCTGGGAATTTGAATTTGAGAGCCAAAAACCCTAGTTGGCTACTCAGTCAATGAAGTCATATTATAATGAAGTTTTATTGACCTCATCATATTGGTCATGTGCATGGAAAAGAAGAGAAAGACAGTCCGCAGAGAAAGATAAAAATGAAGTAGCCATGCACAGAGAAGAAGAGATGAAAGTGTGTAGTGTAAATGAGTGAGCGAGGGAGAGAGAGCCAGAGAGTGGCAGGGGCTTAGAGGTCTTTGCTTCTCAGGTCCTGGTTACAGTTCACTTAGAGTTGCCAAAATGCCTTTCTTGTCTCAATTTTATTTTTACTTCAGTTAGTTTTGGAAGATTTCTGCTAATAGAAACCCAATAATCCTGGCTTTAGCGGTATTCTCTTGCTATTGTTTCTATAGTATGTCTGAGAATCAATTGAGAGTTGAAAGGATTCTAAGATATCATAATTGTATAGATGAGGAAGCCTAGAGAGGTTAAAAATATGACACAGATAATTGAAGATCCTGACTAAATCTAGGACTCCTGATGTCACAAACACCAGTGTTCTATAGAAAATTAAAACAAAGATATGGGAATAAGTCATCATTTTCTTGTTTTTCTCCTATTACCACCTTGTTTTCCAATGATACTCTTCTAATGAAATATTGTTTTCAGCCTAAAAAAATTTACTTTGAAGGAGTCCAGCCTACTGAAAATAATGAGATATCCATTCCCTGTACCCAGATATACCAGACATTTTGACATATTTGCTTCATCTGTCTCTTTTTTAAAGGCATAAAATAGTCAAAATCCAGTCAAAACTTTGCTTTAAAAGATAATTTTAGAGAAAATAGTCTAGTATGTGTACTTTTATAAAGTACTCTCTACTAAGCTCAGACCTTCTACTAAACTCAGATATGATTATATAGTCTAATTGTTTTCTGAGTTTCCTAAATAAAAATGTTCAAAATATATTACCAACTTGGGATTCATATCACTTTTTTTACTGAAAAAAAATTTATATTTATCCAAAAAATTTTAAAAAATGATATTGAAGGCAATTAGATGTACTTTACTAGCAACAGATTGAGGTATATCTTTACATTTTTATATTTGTATGCTTTTTTTATAGTTTTGGAAAATAATCTTTAGTTTCAACTTTCTTGCCTTGTCTCACTTAGAGCCTTTGCTGGAAGTTGGGTATCACTCAAAACTAGTAGCAATCAGTGCTCTTTCCATTCTTGCTAAAATATCAGTATTGGTCTATAATACATGGGGATAAAGAATATCAAGGGAGAATTTTTTAAATGCTGTGGCAATGAATTTATATAGTATTTACACGACTATCAATATTCTTTCAAGGGATTTATATTGTAATTCAAGTTTAGTTGAGCATAAGTTAATAAAGTACTAGCCAAATCTTCTTATGCAAGACTCTGAAAGATTCTTTCCAATTAAAAAAAAAGTAACACTAATCAACTATATATGCCTAGGGAAATTCTACAGGGAATACATAGTGTTCCTTCCTCAAATAATGAAAAATTTAAAGCAATGTGTTTACTCATTTTTTTCCTTATTTGCCCTAGTATATGTATTTGTCAGAATATAAAAATTATGAGACTTTATCAATCATTTGATTGTTTTCTTCCTATTTGCCTTATTTTCTTTGCTTTATTTATCAGCCACTTTTTATTTTGTTATCATTTGAGATAATTTCAAACTTAGAGCTACAACTCTAGCACAAAAACCTCCTATATACTACATTACAATGATAAAAATCAGAAATCTTAACATTGATACAATGCTATTGTCTAATCCACACTCTGTAGTTAAATTTCTTCCATTTTCCTAATATTGGTCTTTAAAAGGCTTTTTACCCCCCCAGTCCAGAGACCACTCCAGGATAATTTCTTATATTTAGTTGTAATATTGCTTTAGTTTTATTTAATGTGGAGTTCTTCCTCAGAATTTGTTTGTGCTTTATAACCTTGGCCTATTTGAAGAGAATTGGCTAGTAACTTTGTAAAATACTCCTCATTTTGGGTTACTTTAGCTTATTAAGTCTTTCACATTACTAGAATTCCTGTATCGAATTGTGTTGCAATGTACTATTGAAAGTTGAATTATTTTTTCTTCAGACCTAAGCTGATCTTGCTTAGTCGTTTATGGAGGACATTTATTGCATGGATCGAGGATCCTGGCTCTGGAGCGAGACAGATTTCGATTTTCTTCTACCTTTCCTACAATTAGTTGTACTCATCTTTCCAAGCTTCACTTTCCTAATCTGTAAAATAGGGGAAAAGTTGCATTCTCAAAGGGGTTGCTGGAAGGATTAAATGAGATAGCATATGCAAAGCATTTGGTAAAGTGTCTGACATATAAACAGAGCTCCAAAAAAATGTTGGATACATTATGCTATTTGCCAGTGGAAAGTAACATGAAAAAGACTGACAAGATAGTTTAGTGACATTAAATAATACAGTACCAATATTCGGGCGAGGAGGAAAGTGAGTGAAATTGCCTTTTTCATTTGAAGACCTTTGCAGCATTTATGTTTCCACATTCCAGGCATTAGGTCTTTTTCATGTGTCAGTTTTCAGTCTAGAAAGCTTTATATCTAATTTTCCAAAACAAAATATCTCGATTTACTTTATTTTTTTTTAAATAAAAATCATAGCTAAAGCAATTTCTTTCTGATAGAGTAGAGTTTAAAACAAGGGTTTCCTAGTAATTTGGTCATTTGCAACTAATTGGCTTATATGTTATATATTACTTATATGCTTATTTGCTTATATAGTAGTTCTTTCTGAAGACAGATCTAGAAAGTCCGTTTAACAATCCATGTAGCTGAATTGACAGTGAGAGTAATAGCTTTGATCTGGGCTGTAGGAACAGTGGTTCATTTGAAGCAGGCTGCAGGAGAAAGGGGAGAAAATACACATTTTTCGCTCATTGCTTGATGCAGGATCGATACTGTGAATTTATCTTGACCTAAGCTGTGTCTTGTGTGTTTTGCAACCTTCCACGATTCCTTCTGGTCATTTGTTCTACTTTCTGGTGATCCTCCGTCCTAGGGGTCTTAAGCTTGTAATGTAACAGCTTTGTTCTAGCTTTTCCTGCCCTGCCTTATTCACATATAATTTTCCTTTCTTCAAGTTTGAGTCAACTTGTGTTCTGAAGCAGTGTTCTGTGGGGTCTCTTGTCTCTAAGCTGCCGTTCACACCTTCTTAACTTTCTCTAGTTTTGAAGATCTAAGTAGAAGTAGTGTATTTAGCCACAGTAATTACATCAAGGCCAGAGGTAGGAAGGACAGAAGCATGACTCAGCTCATCAGAGGATGGGCTGCCTGCTGGCGAAAGCACTGGAGTGGGATGTGGGAGTTATGCACGGGCAGAGGGCTCTGACAGCGAGGTACTAGCTGGCTAGAACGTGCCCGTGGCAATTTTGTGCTGGTTAATTTCAACAGAGCAGAATTTTCATTTTATTCAAAAGCTTGAATTAAACATATCTAAGTTTGTTATGACCTCTGTCAATAGGAATAAAGAAGATAAAAAGCAAAACACACAGAGAATTTTAAAAAGAAAACAACTTAAGACATCATCTCAAACATGAGTAGATAGGGTGATTTGCATGCTTTGTTTTTTCTTTGTGAGTTTCTGGGCACTTGATTTTTTCATAAGCTACGTTTTTGCTTTTTATATGCAGGGCTATTAATTTCTCATATCTTGGCAACAGCTAGAAAGTCACTTCTGAAAAATTATTAAATGGCTTACAATTTTGATGCCATCTCCTTATAATCTTTAGAAATAATTTTTTTTTTCTATAGGACTCAATGACAATTTTCTACTACCAGTGTACAATATTTCGTACATTTTAGGAGCTGTCTTTCTCTAGAACTGAGATTTAGAATTCAGATACATTGATAGGTAAGTGGCCGGGACATTGGAAGGAAATTGGAGGTGATAACAGAAGCGCCCTTCTACTGGGGAGCATTCATATATCAGAGACGTTCTCTTGAATTTATTTAAAAGTCAGAAACACGGTATTGCTATTTAAATAATTTTCCTACATAATAATTCCTTTAAAAGTTGTAATTGCTTTAAATTTTACTACTGATTGTAGTCATTTGTGTGATTGTGTCTATGATTGATGCGTTTTAATGTTGCAATTGTCTGGCAATTTTCCATGATTATATCCATGATTGGTATTCTTTATGGTGTAATTGTGTGGTAATAGTCTGATTATATCACTATTAAGATTTTTACATAACTTTTTCTCAGGACACATTTGAAGAAAAGAGGCTTTATCTTCCAGAGTATAAGCCCCTGTGTAAGCAAGTCAGTTCACCTGGCTTGGTGAATTGTCTTTTCAGCAAGTCAATAGGCTGAGTGATTTTCAGAAGAAAATCACCACGTTCACTTTTCGTATTATGATACTGAGAATGTTATTTAGAAATTTATGTTACTAAAATTCATAACTTCTTAATAGGAAATCAGAAAAAGCTCTAATAACAAAGACTGAAGTGACCAGAATATTTGGGAAAAATCTAGCAAAGAGCAGTATGAGGAAGGCCAAGAGAAGAGAAGAGACAGGAATTAATCAGATGGCACAGAGAGGTCAGGTGAAGGAAGTACTTAGACATGTCTACTGAATCTGGCACTAGGGACAATGACCTTGACCTCATTGAGACCAGATCCAGTGGAGTCGTGGGGAAAGACGCCAGGTGTAGACGTAGTTAGGAATCAATGGGAGATTAAGTCACATAATACGAGAAGACAGTTTTTTTCTTGGGGACTGAATGTGAAAAGGAGAAAGGTAGGTAGGATAATATATACAGGAAAATAAAAAAAAGTAGGGAGGTTTTTTTTTTAACACAGAAGAGATGATTATACACTAAAGGTAAAAAGGCAAAAGAAAGATACTGAGGAAAATGGTCTCTGAAGAGGGTCGGAGTTTTACTAAGTTCAAAGTAAACTCTGAAGAGATAACTTGGCACTCCCTGCAGCGAGATGTAGAAGAAGCGAAGGTGTTACGTGAAGATAAATTCACTTGTGGGTGGGGGTAGAGGTTGATGCAATTTCTGCTACTTGGCTTCTATATTTGCTGTAATTTAAGAAGATACATTTTCTCTATCAAAGAAGGGCATGGAGGCGGGCGTGGGCATGCAGATGAAATGGAGAAATAGAGGAAAATGTTAGAGTTGGAGACCCTGCCATGTAGAAGGTCTGATGGAGTTTATAGATGAGAACAAATAGGATTGTTGACTGAACCTGAACAGAGAAAACTTATGTGGTCCAGAGGTATGATTTTTCCCAGCAGCGCTTAATGGCCTGCATATAAAAGCAGAGAAAGTAAATGTTTGGACTGATTTCCTGATAGTGATTTACAGATCCAGTGTAGTGGAAGGGCAAGAAAACAAAGCGGTTTTGTGGTTTGTGGGTGGAGAGTACTTGAAAGGAATGGACCACAGTGTCTGGCTGAAACAGGGAGAAAGATGCAGTCAGTAGGAGGCTGATGACACACTCTACGAAATGGCTCGTGTTCTTGATGAAATTCAATCATCTGCGTAGTGACAATATGAAAGTAAAAGTGCCTAAAGGGTAAATGTTTTTAAATAAGAAAACAGGCTTTCAGATTCAAAGGTTTTGAAATATTGTTATTTGGCAGGATGACAAGAGGAATTGGTTTTAAGAACAGCATTGTTCATAGTTATTTTAATTAGCTTATTTATTCTTTTGAAAATTAAAAAAATGTCAGAGATAGAACTGATTAATTCATTTTGGTTAGTGGTTCTCAACAGCGTCTCTTTTTTGAGGAAGACATTTCTGCGGCCGACACATTTCTGGCAGCAACATGCAGCCTCCATTGAAAATCACTAATTTCCATCTTCAAGTGAGGTTAGAATTGTGCCGTCCAGGACTGGAGGTAATAAGCACACAAAGCTACTGAGCACCTAAATGTGGGTAGTGCTATGGAGGAAGTGAATTCTAAATTCTATTTAATTTTAATTAAAAACTGAAGCACTCTAACACCTTTTGTCCGTACTAAATCTTTATTCCTTTAGTGGGACTACATTTCACTCGAACCCCCACATCAGCATTATTGTGTTGTCATGAATATGACAGGTGTATCATTAATAATTTTTATATTGATTAAATGTGTGGATGATAATATTTTGGATACATTGGGTTAAATAAAAATATATTATTGAAACTAATTTCACCTGCTTCCTTTCTACTCTTTAAAATTTGGCTACTAAACAATTGAAAATTACCTATGTGGTTTGGTATATTTTGATCGGACAGAACTAGTTTAGAGTTTCATCGATCATAGCTGTCTTTTGGAAACTAAAAATAATAAAAATTTCTTTGTTAAAATTAAAAATATGTAGAGAGAATGTTCATACCTTTTCCTTCAGTAGTGTAGGAAAACTAACATTTTGAAAAAAAAAAAACCGACAAAAAGCAGAAGCAGTGAGCCTTCGGGAAAGGCACCTACCGTGGGCAGCTCTCCACCGGCGGCTGGACTCGCCCCCGCAGCAGTGGACGCAGCTGTGCAGCATGGCGCAGCTGCAGCCACTGAACCGCACGGAGCAGCAGAGGCCAAGAAGGAGGCGCCGCCCGTGGAGAAGCCCCAGCCGGTGAAGATGCCTCTGGAGACACAGTCAGCCCGCTGGAGATGGCGGCCGTCCACAACCGCAAGACCTTCGGGGGAAACCTAGCCTGGGATGATCGGCCACGACCTGGGTGAGTTCTTGATCACCTACTGGTGATCGAACCACGGCCAGCCTGGCCTTGGGGCCACCCATGCCTCCTGTTTCATCTCACTCAAGCGGCTTGCTCGGCCAATAAAGGCACAGACTTCTTTCATTTTTATGGTTTTTCCAAATATTTTGTGTATTTTAATGAAGCTAATGCAGACAGAATCCACTTAAAACCCATATCCCAAGCCAAAAAGTACAAGGAAAATAAACAAGAGCTGTGTTCTGTTCTGTACACTTCTGCATCAATAACTTTATTAACTGGTGATGAAAATTAGAACTTTTCTGGGCTCTTCTGACAAGATTTTTCTTTAATCTTAAGCTGCTTTCTCTCCCGTGAAGCTGGCCTTGGAGATAGTCATTACTCTCACCGTGTGTGTTGTCTCCACCCCAACCTGATCTTCCTCTTCCTTGGGTCGAGACCTTCAGGGTTTAGAACTGAGAATATTCTGTCCTTGCCTTGTTTTCCTTGCCAGATTTTACTACTGTATTTGGGAGACAAACTTCATTGTTTCACATTATTATACGTTAGTAGGAAAATGAAAATTAAGGCAATAAAGAGAAGCCAAGTTTCCAACTTGTAGGGAAACCAACGGCGTTGGGTCTCAGCATTCTGTGGGTCCCGTTTACCCCGTATGCCCTCCAGGACCTGTGCTCCTTCTTGGTAGCAGAGGAGACACAGAGCAACAGAGAGAAGCTCCTAGAAGGCAAGGAACTCAGGAGAGCTTTGAACCATTTTTCAGATCTGGAGAGACAAAAAAAGTAGAGTTTGGTTCAGCCAAAGCCCCTGGATTTGAGGAACATCAAGACCCCAGACAGAAGGGAGGCACAGAGAAGTGCATCAAATATTCTAGTTTTTCCCTTGAGACATTTACTGATTCTAAGCTTCCCAGGACAAGTGGCTAAAATCCTGACACCTCAGTTTCCCTGAACGTTCATCTCTGTAGCCACAGCCCAGCGAGACTGCTGTGCTGTGCTCAGCTCTCCCTCCCTGCTCTGGGTTTGCAGCGCAACTGCCTGCCCATAAAAAGGGAGGGATTTTAGGGTTTTCTTCCTTTGTTTTCTTCTCGAGGATCACAGCCCTGCACTGTGTGTTTTCCCAATGTCTGAAAAAAGTTGTTTCATGCTTTTCCAGTGTTCTTGCTTTTTATTGGTGAGAAGGCAAGTCCGGGACGAAGGCAAGTTCTGTCACGGTTGGCAGTAGAAATAATTTTTTAAAAGTTTTCATAATTACAATAATTTCTTGCATGATAGTCATAGGGCATCTTTAGAAGATTCTTGTCATTTCTTTAGATTATTTTATTATTATAATCTTGGATTACTTATAGTTAATGAAATTTGAGCTCCTAAACCTGAGATGATTTGTAAATCAACATACTATAAGTAGGCAAATCCAGATTAATTTAAGCATTAAGGACAGCTTATCAATGAATATCAACCCATGTTGTGAATAGAAGCATTTCAGGAAGATTTTTTTTAGCATCTGGATCAGTTGCCATCTTTATTTGTCCTATTTAAATTTAAATATTTATTTAGTATTTAATGATTTAAATTTTTGCCATATTTTAATGTATGTACATATACATTTGTATATGCATGTAACTCAGAACACAAAGTACATGTGGTTCAAAAAAGGGTTACCTGGTGGTGTCTGTACCACTCTTCCAACACCTAGCAGCAATGTACCCAAAGAAGAGGAAAAATGTGTGTGAGGGGTGGGGACCAATTTCGAATTACTGAAACTGTAAATTTAAGGCTCTTCAACCATTAAACAAAAGTGGAGGAATTTGCCAGATATAAGAGCGTCTAATGGAAGTGGGGGAAACAAGAAGTGGCAGATATATTACTTTGTCAACTTTAAAATAAAATAGGGGCCAGCCCTGTGCGGAGTGGTTAAGTTCTTGCACTCTGCTTCAGTGGCCCAGGGTTTTGTCAGTTCAAATCCTGGGTGCAAACATGGCCCCGCTCATCAAGCCATCCTGAGGCAGGCGTCCCACTTGCCACAACTAGAAGGACCCACAACTAAAAATACACAACTATGTACCGAAGGGCTTTGGGGAGAAAAAGGAAAAATAAAATCTTTAAAATGAAATAGCTGGTTATCTTACCAGCAAAATGAGTTTATTTGAGAGTAGTCAGAGGAATTGCAATTCTTTGAGTGCAAGCTATGTGGGACCATAGGCAAATCCAGAGAACAAGGGAGAGGAACTTACTTTCATAGAGAAAAGGAGATGTTGGGAGTGGCTGTTTTAATGGAAAGTTCTTTGCGGGAAAGTAAGAGTTGAGGGTGGTGAGGGCTTCTCATGCGCTGAGCTGTGGCACCTCTTGGCTGGACTGTTGCTGGGCAAGGAGAAAATCTTTATTCCTCCTGCTGGAGTAGTGAAGTAGTTGCACTTCCTGTCCAAAATTGTAAAGTAAGCTTCGGGGACGGTGTGTGCTTACGAGCTCCCCTACAGGGCTTCCTGACTCCACTTTAAGTGAGGTTTCCCATTATTAATTTTCACAATTTCTACCATGAAGCTCCTACCTCAGAGCTCTTCCACATGTCGTCCTGTGTGTCCCATACCTGTCCTTAGCAGCAGAGCACACGTTACAGACGAATAAAAGAAGCTCCGAGAGACCCCAGTGATGGTCCCAGGTTATAAGTTATGTCAAATACATTGTTCTGAATCTGAACTCAAAAGTACATCTTAAAATGACACCGGCATCAGTAAATATTCCTATCCATGTCCAAATCCAAAACTACATTTTCAGCTGCATCCAGATTGTAAAGATGCTGGGTTGCCTGGACCATTGAACCAATTCTTCATCCTCAGTGCCCATAGTCTGTTAAATCCTGGAGCTGATAAATTTGATATTGGGGACTGTTAACTCAGTCAAATGGAGGTTACAACTTTGTAGGAATGAAGAAAAATAATGATGACTGGACCTAAGGGGCCCTTGTGACTTATTAATTACTAATTTTTAATCTACTTTTCAGTGAAGCACATTTCAGAAAGCATTATGTATGCTAAAAGAAGTGATTTATTTCCTAAAGTCTTCTTAAGAATTAGCTAAAATGGGATAAAATATTCTGAAATTCAATAAGAATTCACTGAAAATTGTGTGAAATGTATTGCTACCGTGTTATTTTGCAAAGACAATGGTATCTAATTTAGGTTTCCTTGATTTATTGAAAGAATTGTAAGGTAACAAAGATTCTTAACAGCTCTGCACTTTTGGAGGTTAAAACTAAAAGAAGCATTAAAAATGTAGCTGGCCTTTTAATTTAAGATTCATGAAAATAGCATCAGCAAAAATGTGCAACGTATAATTATACTTTTCCTAGCATATTTACATTCTTTTTCTCATTGTCTTGCTTTTGAAAACAAATCTGGGCACCAAATATTAAATACTCAACTGTTATGCTAGCATTTTTAAAACATCCAACTTAACAAAAATAATTGTTTTAACATCTGGTTCTTTTTCAAAGAAATCTCAATTCTCCTAGATCATCTGTAAAATGTCTCAGGCACGGAGATAATTCAAATTCACTACTGCTCATTTTGAATTTATGTGCTCTTTTAAGTACATTACTGTTTAATAATCACTCTTTCAAAATCGCATCTTAATTTGAATAGTAAGAGGAGAAATATGCTTTTCTTCTTGAAATCTTTCCTATCTGTTAAAATGGCCAAGTTCCACCTCCTTCTTCGAGGGTTCTCTGTTTTTTTCTATCCCACACTGGTCTTCTCCTGTTGTAAGTTCCTACGTCATGCTTCCTCTGTTTCCTTTGCATAGACTCATGTACTCTTCACTTTTATATGGGCATAAGCCAACTACACTTTCAGATCCTGGAGGATGAGAACCTTATTCTTCTACAGCCCTTCAAAACGGCATCAGAAATAGAATGAGTGTTGCAAAAATATTTGCTTATTCACAGTTGGCTTTGCATAACAAAAGTATCTCCTAGTACCTGAGTTATTGGTAAAAATTATATGGTCTTCAAAGTGCATCCCAAGGAATCAAATGCAATAATCAGAACCTGTTCGCCATATCTACAGGCAAACCTGTCTGAACGATTTCTAAGAGAATTTACTCGGGAAAGTGATAAGTTTATAAGCTCCGTGGTGGTTGGTTCTTGGTGTTATCATCATTGAGGGGCTGTGGTCTCTTGGAGGCCCTGCATGGACCCCTTTATTTCCACTCCCGGCTGTTGCATTATTGTCAATACATATCTCAAACTTTTAATCTGAGATATTTTTCAGAGTGAGGACTGAGAAGTCATGTTAGTACGGCACCTTCTTTGTCAGAGATGATTATAACAAGCAAAAGATGTCAGTTGGGGAACATTTATATATAGATCGAATATGCCAAGAACAATCAACAGTAGAAGGGAATTTAGATCAAAAATTTTGAGAGGAAAAGAGATATGTCACCTTATTCTTCTTTAGATGTTTAAAAAGTTGAATTAAGAGGAGAGTCTAGATATAGAGATATGTGAGGATCTACAAATTACCAGTAATGTTCCTTAGTAACTACCTTCTTAGCTTGGACTGTCTTTCATAACTCTTCTAAGAAAGTCATATGGAGGAAATAACTTTGCATCCCAAAATGTTTTCTGTTATATCCAGCTGAATATATTTGGTTTAATTATGCAGATATTGTTTTGATACCTTTATTGTATGGACACAGAGCAAGGCAATATTTTATTTCTAAATTCTGCACCCAAAGATCCCGTCCGTGAGTTTTGTTTAGTCACTGTCCCTTTTGAAAAGGAGCAGCAAAGTCATATTAATGAGTCAATCTGATGATGGAATTTAAAGGTCCCTTCATTCTAGGGACCTTTTCTAAATATAATCCGTTTTCTAAAGATTATCTTCTCTGGCTCAATAGCAAGAACAGATCCTTTTCTTTGCTCCTTGTCAAGTAGTATTTTCACCTGGGATAGCTTGCCATATTTCTTTTTTGGAAAATCTTGAAAATATTTGTCATATGAAATTCCGTCCTTTTCCCTGATGGAGAGCACAGTTCCTTCGTTTGATAGACAACCTCTTGACTTGAGAAATGCTGTGTTTTCCAGAGAGTCTGAATTTGTGAAACAATAGCAAATTTCGTTTAAATTAAATTTCACAGCAATATAACCTCCTCCATTTTGTGCAAACATATATGGAGTTTGGTTTCTGTGGTTACTTCTTACTTGTTCTGTGCTCTCTACGGTTCTGTGTGAAACTGGATGAAAGATCCACAAGCCTAGAGTGTCATTATAATGAGGTAGACACTAATAATAATGCTTTAGCTGATGGCCGTGCAGCAGGTTAGAACACGCACAATTTTAAGGTCACAGTTATAAAAAAGATATCATAGGGGCTTTATCCTTCCAACACTAACTGCTTATTCAGTTATGTCATAGGAACAAGAATGAGAAGAAAAGAAAGACTCAAAAGTATAACCGTATTGATTATCTATCTGATTATCCAGTATGTAAGACTAAAAGAATGTACTCATTCATAAAGGTGAGTTTTTTCAAGAATGTGGAATAAAGTACAATACCATAGTTTATGTGTGTGTGCATGCATGAGTGTGTATTAAAAGAAAATTCAAGTTTACAAATATGTATTTTGACCTGAGGTAAACTCAACAAATAAAAAAATGGAACATCTTAGGAGAAAAGTTGTTCCCAGGATTCTATACTCAAGGATAGCTCTGATCCATTTTATTCATGGAAATCATTTAATTTTTCTTGTGAAGCAATAATGTAATATAGATTTGGAATGGTGTTCTAAAAAACCAAGCTAAAACCTTAAAAATTATGTTTTGGTTGTGTCTGTGCTATCTGTGTCAGGTTAAAATAGTTCCATACGCTTTTAGTTTATTTTGGCATCTGGACAGCAACCATGATGGAGTTATTGCCTCCCCAAATTTCAAGATTATCACACATAAAAAAGTCGGAGGGCACTGATGGTAACCATTTGATAGGTAACCTAACTATGATTTACTTCCAGAAATCCAGCAGCAGTCCTTATCAACGGATGGGGAGTGGAAGTGCATTCGTTTCTTTAACCATTGTCTTCTAACTGTTCTTAGAGACACAGGATCTGTACCAAGCACAAAACTGAGCACTATCCCTCTTCTTCGAAGGTGTGGCTTTTTTTTTTTTAACTTTTCTTTTTTTTTCTTTGTAAAGATTTTATTTTTTTCCTTTTTGTCCCCAAAGCCCCCCGGTACATAGTTGTATATTCTTTGTTGTGGGCCCTTCTAGTTGTGGCACGTGGGACGCTGCCTCAGCGTGGTTTGATGAGCAGTGCCATGTCTGCGCCCAGGATTCAAACTAATGAAACACTGGGCCACCTGCAGCAGAGTGCGCGAACTTAACCACTCGGCCACGGGGCCAGCCCCTGTGTGGCTTTTTGAACAGGGCAGAGTACAATCCTTTTCCCCTTCGGATTTAGGGCCCCAAATCCCCACAAGTAAGCTATGATGGATAAGGGCAAACCTGGAGATGCCTTGAAAACTGTATTTCTATGTCTCGTATTTTTCCATAGAATTCCTTAATTTAGAGTTTTAAGCTGTTGGGGAAGGAGATAGGTTATTCCACTTACATCCAGTGGAATAACACCAGAGCAGGTGCCCTAACCTGGATGGGAAGAGATAAATCTTCATTTTCATTAATCTGTAACTGAAATGTAGCATTCTTTTCAAATACAAATGTAGGCAATAAACCACAGTTATAGTACCAGGACTTGTGACTTTCTCCCCAGTAGAGGTCATCAATATTTTGACATGTTTAAGTAGCTTCCGATGTCTCAAGTATCTTTTATGCTCATTGATACTTTGGATTTATGGTAGTTATGAGACCTTTCAATAGGTCTAGCTACTAATAATTAATAAAGAAGCACATAGATTGGTAGATAACGTATATTTTCTTTTAAAGTAGATTGCTATCTGTATTTCAACATAATTTGTTTCCTTGGAATTCTGTTTACTTTGTTATGGTTTCCTTATGGTTCTCTACATTGCCAAATCTTTCCATGGCCCCAAAATTAAAGAAGCCCTGCTATAAGCAGAATATTTGCTGAAAATTGGGCAACAGACTGGGATTTGTGTATATCAACCTGTTCTCCAGCCCTGACTCCAAATTGAGAATTTAGCTAGCACCCAAGCGCTAAACAGTGCCAAGCAACCCAACACCAAATTTCTTGGTGAGCACCAACTCTGCAAAACTCCTGCAAAGTTTAATGTTGAGAAAAGTAAAGGTACTACAGATCAAAGGAGAGAAAATATCAAATGAAGACTCAGAAAGAATGAGCTATTATTACAGAAACCATAAAATTACTTCAGAAAACTCTTTGACATCCTTGATATGGAACACCATCAAAATCGAACAGGATAAGATGAAAAGGGAGAAAGAAAACAAAGAAGTAATTGAGGAAATAGAATACCAGTGTCTGAATTAAATTTTCATCAGAAAAAATAAAGAACAGGATTCCCAAAGAAGAGAATCGATTTAATGATATGTATGATAGACTTTAGACAATTTCCTCTATAGCGAGAAAAGGAAAATAAAAAGGAATGACAGAGAATGGAATTATAGATATTTTAACAGGAGAAGAAAACAAGAATAATTAGATTAAGTTATTGTTGAAGACATTAAATTATCTGGAGATAATTTGGAGAAATGTTTCTTCAGAAACATGGAGAAATGTTTTGTCAGAAAAAAAAATTATCAACATATACCAAATGAAACAGCCTCCAGTAAAAACTTAATCACTTCAGGTAAAACGTTAAAAAAAGAAACCTCTATTTTAGAAAAAAGTTCGGTAGGGAGATGAAGAAAAAGAAAATCTACAACAAGACAGATAAAAGAAAAAAAAAGACAAGCAGATTATCTGTAAAAGAAGTAGTTTAGCCTCCAAATTCTCTGTAACACTAAACACCAGATGTCAGGGGAGGATGTTATGGAGACTTGAGATGTTTTTTATCTGAATAAATTTCCTTAGAAGTAGAATAAATATTCAAATATGCAAAAGATTCACTTGCAGATTACTTTGAAAAGTGTTTAAAAGTTTTCAGTATATATTTTACTAATATTCCAACTAATTATAAAATAATTCTAAATTAATTGCTCATAATTGGAGAAGTCAGGTATAAAATGTAACAACTAGGACAAATTGAGCGTAAATCGTTGTTCAAGAGAATCTATGAGATGTAAAATTAATTGCAACAACCTTGGTGTAAATCACGTTATATCAGTACATGTTGTAATGTGGGAATGGGCAGAGGAGAATTAAAGGGTGTTAAACTCCTTATTATAAGAAAGAGATGGCGCTTCACTTTGAGTCTAGTACTACTCAAGTTCCAAACTCTCTCTAGAATTGTTAATAAAGTTAAATCTATTAGAACTTTCTCCAGCAAGAGAGACTACCAAAAAATCTTACTGCTGTCTCAAAAGGGGAGAGGCTTTGAATCCAGGATCAGATGATAGAAGGCAGGTCTTTCCAAGTGGGGATCTGATGGAGGTAGGGCCCCATTCATGATATCCTAGTTTAGGCTTGGTTGACACACAAAGCAGCGGTCCTGAACTGAGTCTTGACTGATAAGCGAAATGTTTATCCAGGGGAGCAATTGTGTCTGATAAATTGATCATGGGAATTTCCTGAATGAAATAGTGAAGTCCTGTAGTGATTGCAGCCTTATCTCTCATAGATCACATTTTTGGGGAAGAAATGACTAAACCACATTAACATAGGTGGGCTTCAGGCTTTTCTAGGTCATGTTGGTACACATGGTCTCAAAGATGTTTTTAAAACTTCCTAAAAGTAACCAGTCATAAAATTAACACCACTGCAATATGGAATGTATAATTACAGCAGGTAAATATGTGTGTATGTATCTATAACAAAACTATGTATGTCAAAATATTAAAAACTCTGTTAAAATGAAAATGCTTTAACTATTGTATTGACAAGAAAAGACTTTCAGCTTGAGTCAAGGCAATAAAATTTCAGTATGTGCCATTTACAAGAAATACATGAAAAACAAAAATCAAAAACTATTTTTTGTTTTTGGCAAATGTTGAAATGGCAAATGCAAAAAAATCTCCAGTATTCACTTAAGGCAAAGTGCCATTGAAGTAAAAGTCCTAGAAGGGAAAAAAGGTAAATTTTAAATAGAAAAAAAATTACAGGCCTTAATGACGAGATGACATGCTTTATATGGTAAATAGCAGAGAACAACAATATATCAAAAAATAGCTTTAATGAATCTGGTAGGAAATAATCAAGAAGATAATACATTAAAAATTCTAGCCTTTACCAGCATAAGCAGACATACATTTATAAGTATGTTTGTAGAATTATAAATAGTCTATTAAAGAGCTTAATTATTGTGGGAACAGAGAAGATCGAGTGTCCATTCAACAGGACCTCAAACAAATCCTATAAACAGAAAAGGTTATATTATACAGGACACACTGATTTGTATGCAGTATAAGTGAAAATTATTGTCAAAGGTTTAAACGTTATTAATAATAACATCAACAAACTACAACAACTCTTAAATTTAAAACAATACAAAACTTTTCCAGGCAATTTTCGAGTCAAAGTAGAAATTAAAACCATTAAAATACAATTAAATATGATGAGAACACTTCTCACTAAAACTTGCATGATGCAGTCAAGGCTCTACTTAGAAGAAGAGCAGTAACTCTAAAAGCTTTCATTATAAAATAAGAAAGTAAATTAGCTAATCAATAGTTCAAGAAATTAGACTAAATTAAAAGTAGAACTGAACCAGCTCTGATGGCCTAGTGGTTAAGGTTTGGCGCACTCTCCTTTGGTGGCCTGGGTTCAGTTCCCGGGTGTGGAACCACACCACTCATCTGTCAGTAGCCATGCTGTGGTGGCCCCTCACATAGAAGAACTAGAAGGCCTTACAACTAGAATATACAGCTATGTACTGGGGCTCTGGGGAGGAAAAATAAACAACAGAGAGGAAGATTGGCAACAGATGTTAGCTCAGGGTAAATCTTTAAAAAAAAGAATCACAACTTCATTATTAAAAAAACAAATAAAACTAGGTAAAGCCAGAGAAAGAGTATGATTACAAAGAAAATTATGACTATAAATCATGTGAATGGAAAATTCTTAAGAAAATGTTTTTAATGACTATTATATGTCAAATATTTGTCAGGTACGTACCGTGGGTCATGTAAATGAATCCTCACAACTGACCCAAGGGGCAGTTCTTACACAGTTTTATAGAAAATTATTACATTATTACCATACCATTCTATTGATGAGGAATCAAAACCTTACAGAAATTAAATTTCTTTTGTAAGGGTGCATAGTTTACGGGTGGTGAGGTTGTAATTTGATCGTTATTCTCTCTGATTCTGATATGAAAGTTCATGTCTTAACCAGCGTGTGGGTTTCTGATTGTTGCTGTGACAGATCACCACCGACTTGATGGGATCAACAACACAGTTACTGTCTTATTGCTTGGGAGGTCAGAAGTTCAAAATGGGTCTCATTGGGCTAAAATCGAGGTGTTGGCAGAGCTGTGCTTCTTCTGGAAGCTCTAGGGGACAATTCACTCTCTTCCCTTTTCCAGCTTCTAGAAGCTGCCGAGTTCCTTGGCCCATGGCCCCCTCCCAGCTCCAAAGCCAGCAACGGCCTGCTGAGTCTTTCTCACGTAGCATCCTCTGATGCTGTTCTGCCTCCCTGTTCCTATCATGAGGATCCTTCTGATCACATTTGGCCCACCCAGATAATTCAACATAATATCCCTATCTTAGAGTCAGTGAATTCTATCTGCAACTTTCATTTCCTTGTGTCATATTGCCTAATATATTCACAGGTTCTGGAGGTGAGGACATGGACATCTTTGAGGGGCCTGCCACAATAAGTATGCTCAAAATGGTACTCTTCCAAGTACTGCCTCTTCGAATGTAAAACAGGCAATTTTGATGACGAAAAAATATATAGAAATTAGAAATGACAGTATCTAAATAAATTAATTAGAAGTGAGTGTGTGCTGTATGGGTGGGTTCTTAGGAGAAGATGCTCTAGCTGTTTAGGCAGAAAGGCATCTCCTAAGGGATCCCTCTTGCCCACAGACCCTTTAGGAGGACTGCAACAATACAGCCAAACACAGAATTAGCCAGGGGAGCTACTTTATCTTTCTAGTGGAGAAGCTTCCTGCAGGTACTGCCGGCTCCAGACCATGCTACTTTGCTTCTTTTTACTCTAATGTATTAGTCTGTTTGGGCTGTCGTAACGAAATACCACAGACTGCATGGATTAAACGACAGAAGTTGATTTCTCACAGTTCTGGAGGCTGGGGAAGTCCAAGGTCAGGGTGTCAGCATGTTCAGGTTCTGGTGAGCATCTCTTCCTTGCTTGCAGAGATGGATGCTTCTCCCTGTGTATTCGAATGACCTCCTCTTCTTTGTGTTGGGCTGCGGGGTTATGGAGCTCTCTGAGTCTCTTCTTATAAGGACACCAAACCTGTCAGATTGGCATCTCACCATTGTGACTTCATTTAACATTAATCATTTCCTTAGAGGCTTTGTCTCCAAATATAGCCACACTAGGGGTTTAGGGCTTCAACATATGAATCTGCGGGGAGAGGACACAAAGATTCAATCTGTGGGGCCGGCTCCGTGGCTGAGTGGTTAAGTTGGTGCACTCTGCTGCGGCGGCCCAGGGTTTGGATCCTGGGCGCGGACATGGCACTGCTCGTGAGGCCACGTTGAGACGGCGTCCCACATCCCACAACTAGAAGGACCTGCAACCAAGATATACAACTGGGTACGGGGGCGGGGTCTGGGGAGATAAAGCCGAAAAAAAGAAAAGATTCAATCTGTAACATCTGGTAAGACGGATTATCATGCGACTAACTTCTAAACACAAGAATTCTGTGGGTACCTTGACTGGCAGAGCTGAAATCTGATATCAGCACCGTAGTGACATGGATGTGAAGAAATGTAATTGTTGTATGTATGTATTTTTTGGAAGATGAGATTCACTTGTGGAGAACTATCAATCTGTGGGATGGATGTTCAAAATATTTTGGGCAGCCACAGAAAAAGTGTGTAAAAGTAGATAGAGAAGAAATGCGAAAATAAATATATTCTCTAAAAATCTTATTAATTCATTTCAAGGGTCTTTTTGTGAAATAGATGAATCATCAGGAAATTGTCCAAGTTGACTAACGTCGTTGTAGAAAACCCGAGAAGTCTGAAGTAAATGAGGTTGTTGTCCTATCCCCTAAAACAGTGGGTCTAGGTCATTTTATAAGATACTTTTTTCAAATCTTCAGGGAACAGATAATTTTCAGCCTATTTAAATGTTTCCAGAACATAGAGGAAGAAGAAAAGCTCCCCTGTAGTGCTGATAACAAGACCTAACAAAGAGTTTACAAAGAAATTATCCATCTCAATAATGAATATAGATGCAAAAATAGCAAGTAAATTATCAGCAAATGATATCCAGCTGTATTTAAAGAGCTTAATCCATCGTGGCCAGTGGGGTTTATTTCATGAATGCAGGAATGGATCAATACTAGGAAATCTATTAATCAGATCTTTCATATTAACAGATCTAAATTGAAATATATTTAGCTATCCCCATGTGAAATTTGATTGAATATAATTATCATTTCTGGCTCAAATTAAAAGACTAGAATTTTTGCCTTACTCCAGTAAAACTACATAAAATATGTACATCTCAGACTCAAAATATGCATCATGCTTCATCATTTTTTTTAAAGATTGGCATCCGAGCTAACATCTGTTGCCAATTGTTTTTTTAAAAAGTCGTCTTCTTCTTCTTCTCCCCAAAGAGCCCCAGTACATGGTTGTATATTCTAGTTGTAGGTCCTTCTGGATGTACTGTGTGGGACACTGCCTCAGCATGGCTTGATGAATGGTGTTAGGTCCATGCCCAGGATTTGAACTGGTGAAACCCCTGGCCGCCAAAGGAGACCATGCAAACTTAACCACTTGGCCACAGGACTGGCTCCGCTTCACGTTTTATTTTAATCTGTTTAATTGGCTGTTTGATTTAGCACAAATTAAAAGGAGCAGGCATTCTAAAACAGAGGCAGTATTTTCATTATTTACAGAAAAATTATCTATGCATCTTTGGGCAACAGAATCATCAGAAAAACTAAAAGAAGACATGTAGCATATACAGTGATGGGCATGCCTTTGGGGTCTGACATCCAGCTGGGCCATTTGCTCCTTGGACAATTGTTTAACACTGGATGATAGTTCAACTTTGCTAAGTCTCATTTTATGTAGGTTAAAATAGTCATACTACTTGAGCCTATCCTTCATTTTGAAAAGGTTAGATGAGATTACACACCTCAAGCACTAAGCATGAGCCTGGCACAGTGTGAGCACTGGTGGTGTTGTTCATGATTATTATTGTTGTTGTTAGGGTACATAAAATGGCAGTTAAACATAAAATAAATGTAAAAGAATCAGTCACTTCCTTATATACCAGTAATATCCAATCTGAATTTTTTAAAAAACAGAAACATCAAATTTGACTTCCTTTGTTTTATTTATGAAAACATAAAAGTACAACCATTCTATCATCAGAAAAGCAACCCCATAAATTCCATATTAACACATGTAGGAAAACAAAGTAAAAGAAAACAGAATAATAACAAAAAGACACTTTGATTGACTTGAAAGACTCAATTGACTAAAATGATGACTTTCTTTTTTGCCCACAAACCTTTAATTAATGCCTACAAATTTGTGGAGAATTGGGGTGACTAATTGACTTTGGGTGGTTGTTGTAAGTGCATTTGTACTGGGTCATTACTAACAATTGTTGAAGAATTAAAGAATCACCTACAATCTCTGGAACCTCCTAGTTCATTCCATTGATCCTCTGAGGCTAGGAGAATGTGAATACCTCTTTCAGGTACAAACCAATTTCCTGTAGTGATTTCATACAAGTAAACAATATGAAAGCATATCAGAAGGAAGTCCAGTACAAATCTTCTTACCATTTACTCTGTCATTTGTCTTTAATATCATATATATGTTACCTCATGGATATGCTGTTAGTATCTGAAATTGATTTTATTCTTCCTGATTCAATAGCCCCAAAATGAACAAAAATGACCTCTAATTTGTTCACATATTCAGTCATTCAATCACATAACAAATATTTCTGAGTACCTACTCTATGTTAGGCACTGTAGATGACTGGAATACATTAGGGAACAAAAATGACTTTCTGCAGCTTATATTCTAGTGGCAATTTCCTTCTGTTGAAGTTGTATGATTCCTGGCACTTACGTGGATTAGAAAAATAAATTACAGTGTATCTGACAATCTCTCATAAAAAAAATCAATATTGGGGCCAGCCCCATGGTATAGTGGTTAAGTTCCTACCCTACTTTGGCGGTCTGGGGTTTGCCTGTTCATATCCTGGGTATGGACCTATGCACTGCTCATCAAACCATGCTGTGGTGGCATCCCACATACAAAACAGAGGAAGACTGGCCCCAATGTTAGCTCAGTGACAGTCTTCATCAAGCAAAAAGAGGAAGATTGGAAAGATATTAGCTCAGGGCTAGTCTTCCTCACCAAAAATAAAACAAAACAAAAGAAATCAATATTACTTTGCCAGTAGAAGTCACATTTGCATATTTTAAGTGTCTTTCTGGTAATTCTAATCACATAGAGCTATCCCTATGCAACAGAAAATAATTTAAAAAGTGCATAACCTATGTCAGATTCAACTTGGTAGATTCAACCATAAATCTATATCTCCAAGATATTTTTATATACTAATTATAGTATACTGTAATTATTTAATTTTCATATCCTAATAATTATAGTAATTTAATTTTCCCTCTGTTATAACAAAATGAATATTCAATTCAACAAATATTTTGAATGGCTATGATTGTGTTACGTATTATTTAGCAAGGAGATTATCTAGAAACCCTTTTGTCAAGGATCTTACAGTTGACTGGGTGAGACTGTCAAAAAATAATGAACTTTAACATAAATGGGGGAACACAGGGGAAGGAAAAAAGCAAGGAAAAACTAAATAATATAAATAAGAGCTAAGGGCATTGTCATGAAGCTCAGCCTTGAAAAAATGGGCAATGCTAATAGGCAGATAAGGAGTGAAAGGAAAAAGGAAGGTCCAGTTTGAGAGAACAGGATAATTAAAATCAGAGAGGTACAAGAGTGAAAATATATTTGAACATTGAAGGTGTTATGAAGTTCAAAGTGGCTGTTATTTTTCAAGGTACAGGGAAACAGTGGCAAGAGATGAGTTTGGAACTGTATAATTATGAAGAGCCTTAAACACTAGGCTAGGGAGTTTAAACTTTATCCTATAAGTAATAGAATATGGTAAAAAAATTTTGAGGACCAAGACCCAACTTGTGCTTTAGTTTAATTGTGGTTGATGTCATCGAGTTAATTTGGCAGAAGGTAGAGAGTAGAGATATAAAGACCCAGAGAGTAAACTAGTACCATGGTTCATTTGAGATGTGACATGGATCTGATTTGGGTAGTGGAAGAAGGAATGGAAAGAAAGAAGAACTTACAGATCCAATGTGGATGATAGAAAGAACTGGATATGACTTCATTATTATCCAGAATGACTTGTGAGGGTGGAGATGCTATTAATCAAAAAAGAACGTAGGTAAAAAAGGAATTTTTGACGTAAAGAAAACTTCCCTTTGGTTACTTTTAGCTTTGGTTGTGTTTAATTTGTGTTGTGAGAGGGGTTTAATGTGGAAATGCAAGCTGGCAATAGTATGTTTGGGTTAAGACAATTCTCATATCCAAAATTCTACCTTACACGTACCTTAATATTTTGAATATAAGTGACATTAGCTATACATTTTATAATGATATTTATAATTACAAAATATTTCATATATTGGTAAGGAATTTAATATGTAAATACTCCCCTCATCATTGGCTACATTGTGTTTGAGTGTACAAATTTCGGTAGTTGTTAGAAGGGAGTTCAAGAAAGAGGAAAAAGAGAAGGAGGATAATTAGCATGTAGTACTATCTAAAGAGAATGTTAGATTACTTTGATCTTTTCACTCAGATGAAGAATCAACAGAAAGGAAACTTTGGAGGATCACTAAATATGTCATTCAGATCACGTTCCGTTATGCCAGCCTACCGTGCACAATGAGTGGTTTATGTTCTTCGAGGGAAGCGACCACAGACTTGGTTTACTTCTCAAAGAAGCAGATTTTAGATTAATGTGTTTCAAACTTTAATTCACACAAATCTAATGTCTTTTCATCTTACAATGTACATTCTGATGTAGTAGGTCTCGTTTGGGACCCACTATTGTGCGTTTCTAAGATGTTCCGGAGGATGCTGAAGCTGCTGGTCTGGAACACACTGAGTAGCAAGACTCTAGATTTACAATGTGAACTTTGGGAGAGACGAAAGGAATACTGTGATTTAGATCCCACGAATGTTTTAGCAATCCATAGGAAAAAAGAAAGCCGTGGGGCTTTTAGTATGAAATTATTGACCTCAGTTTTCTTACCCGGTTGGATTCGATTCAGATTCTGCGCACTGGCCGTGGTGCTGAAAATGGCTCTTCACACTTGCAGAATGCGAAAGTCACAGGTCTTTTTCAGTCTTAGTTACCTGAAAATTGAATCTTGAGTTGTGACGAATTCTTAATCTTGGCTCGGCACAGGATGGCCTTAGGTGCCACACATTCCTGGAAGCAGCACCTCCTGTTCCAATGTTGCTGTGAGATTTTCAACAGCCCCTTCGTTTTTTGCTCTTTGCTTTGAAGTTTCTTTGATCTCTCAGCTACCTGAAGAGAATGGGCAAACTTTCTAGCCTATTGGGAAAATCTCTCTCAACCACCCCCATTGCAAATAAAAACAAAAAGTAAACCTCAAATGCAGAGTCAGAGTTAATTTTTTTTCCTTCTGGTTTTCTTTGCCGAATATTTGATAAGGGGTTCACAGATGAATTTGTGAAGTAGCTGAAGATTAACTTCAATAACTTCCCAGCCTTCAAAAACCCCTCCTTTATCCATTCCTAGGATTCCACAAACTTTATTTTTTTTCCCTTTACTGGTTTACAAGGCATTTATTTGATGTTCTATTCACACGAATGTATACATGATTAACAGTTGAATTATTTCTTCTTCTTCTTCTTCTCCTCCTCCTCCTCACCCTCCCTTTCTCCCTCCCCTCCTCTGAGGAAGATTAGCCCTAAGCTAACATCTGCTGCCAGTCTTCCTCCACTTTATATATTAGTTGCCACCACAGCATGGCTGACAACTTGTGTGGGTCCACGCTTGGGATCTGAACCTGTGAACCTGGGCCGCCAAAGCAGAGCACACTTATTCTTAAATATATTTTAAGATTCTGTGGTGCTTAGACTGAAGATAGTCTCTCTCTTCATATTCTAGTGTTTCTATTTTAGCTTCTTCCCTCTTATTCTAATCATGACTTTGTTTCTGAAAACCAGAATAGTAAATCCACTAAAGCTATTAAAACTGGTCCAAGAAAGTTGATATATATAAGGAATACCTTGTGTACATTTTAGGGAAACAGAGCAGATTTTTCCAAAACATGTCTTTCTTATCACAATTTCTTAGTTGTTTAAAAGACAATGCAATTGTTTAGTATCCAATAATTTTGAAGACACTGGGGAATTTTTCCTAATGTGTATGCATTTTTAAAACATCTTGACTAATTTTGCTGAATGTTTTATGCTTATTCTATCTCATGTCTTTCATATTTAAAATGCATGTTATTTTGTGTTTCAATAGAATATTTATCTTTTTGTATTTCTTTGTACTTCAAGGAAACAATGATCATAACACACAAATAGAATTTTTTACATTCTTTTTCTGTGTTTTGGTATTTCGTATTTTGCAAACCATGAACATTTTGTTCTTTATCACTATATATGCTGTAAGTTTCTGGTAATTAGAATATAAAGTAAATATATGAAAGCAGAAAGAAGCAAATCTCTGCTAGAACGTTATTACTCTAAACAAAGGGGTCAAGAACAATAATATTTGCGTTTCAGTCCCATATCTTGTCTCTAAAGGAGGTATTTGGAGTCTTATGAAAAAGACAGAACATTTTGATACTAGTGTTAAGGTTAGGCTATATGTGAAATTTCCCGTGAAGTTACTTTTTAAACATTTAAATGTTTTCCAGTTATCCATATCTTGAGTAGTTTTGATTCTACAAGTGAAGTATGTGTGCTTGCGGTAGTGTAGAGACAGACAAACTCATTTTATCCATTTATAGAATTTTGCACAGAAATCTCTGTTCATCTTTTCCTCCCAAACTCAATTTTTAGCCTCCTGTGTCTTCTCAATGGTTATAATTCCCAGTGAAAATTCTAATCTTTTTTTTTCTATTCTCTCTATCTCTTGGTAGTTCTAGTTGCCTTTTTTGAATATTTTTTTGCTCGACTTAACTAGTGGAAATAATAAACAAAAATAAATACATCATTGTACCTTATAGTATTGGTTAAGATGAAAAAGAAGGGAATTTTAAAAGAGATCAGTTGGAGGACCTAATATAGATTTGGGGATATCACTGAGCAAGTGGTATTTAATTGGTGTTTTCTGAGACCAGGCAAATAGGTAGGACTTAGCTGGATTGAGAGTGTAGAGGAATTACCTTCTAGATAAATGAAAAGCATGTGCAAAAATCTTGAGGCCAGAACATATTAGGTGAGGTCAGAGACCCTGAGACCAGAGCATACTTGATGAGTTAAGAGATTAAAAAGGTGCAGTGTTTTCAGAATGTAGTGATTAAAGTGTGAGAGGGACATGAGATGGTGTTGGAACAGTAATTATTGGAGGCTGTGACAAGGATTTTGGTCCTTTCAGCATTTGAAAATCATTGACATAAAAAATGCATTTAATATATTTTTTAAAATTATTTATAACATTATGTAATTTTCAGGTGAACATCATTATATTTTGATTTCCGTATGGAAGACATCATGTTCATCACCAAAATCTAGTTGCCATCCATCACCATACGTATGTGCCTTTTCACCCCTTTTGCCCTCTCCCAACCCCTTCCCTCTGGTAACCACCAATCTATTCTCTGTATCTGTTTGTTTGTTGTTTTTTTATCTTTCACATATGAGGGAAATCATATGGTATTTGGCTTTCTCAATCTGACTTAATTTCACTTGGCATAATACCCTGAAGGTCCATCCATGTTGCAAATGGCAAGATTTCATTTTGTTATGACTAGCAGTTTTCCATTGTATATATATGCCACATTTTCTTTTCCATTCATCTGTTGATAGGCACTTAGGTTGTTTCCGAGTCTTGGCTATTGTGAAGAATGCTGCAATGAACATAGGGGTGCATATATCTTTTTGAATTAGCATTTTCACGTTCTTTTGATAAATACCCAGAAGTGGAATAGCTGGATCATATGGAAGTTCTATTTTTAATTTTTTGAGGAATCTCCATACTATTTTCCATAGTGGCTGCACCAGTTTACATTCCCACCAGCAGTGTATAGAGGGTTCCCCTTTCTCCACATCCTCTCCAACACTTGTTATTTCTTGTCTTTTTAATAAGAGCCATTCTGACAAGCATGAGGTGATATCTCATTGTGGTTTTGATTTGAATTTCTCTAATATTTAGAGATGTTGAACATCTTTTCATGTGCCTGTTGGCCAATGTATATCTTATTTGGGAAAATATCTCTTCAGATCCTCTGTCCATTTTTTAATTGGGTTATTCATTTTTATTTTGTTATTGAGTTGTGTGAGTTCTTCATATATTGGATATATGATTTGCAAATATCTTCTCCCAAATGGTAGGTTGTCTTTTAGTTTTTTTGATGGTTTCTTTTTTTTTTTTTTTAAAGATTTTATTTTTTCCTTTTTCTCCCCAAAGCCCCCCCGGTACATAGTTGTGTATTCTTCGTGTGGGTTCTTCTAGTTGTGGCATGTGGGACGCCGCCTCAGCGTGGTCCGATGAGCAGTGCCATGTCCGCGCCCAGGATTCGAACCAACGAAACACTGGGCCGCCTGCAGCGGAGCGCGCGAACTTAACCACTCGGCCACGGGGCCAGCCCCTTTTGATGGTTTCTTTTGCCAAGCAGAAGCTTTTTAGTTTGATGTAGTTCCATTTATTTTTTCTTTTGTTTCCCTTGCTTGGTGAGACACAGTATTCAAAAAGATGCTGCTAAGACTGATGTCAAAGAGCATACTGCCTGTGTTTTGTTCTTAGAGTTTTATAGTTTCAGGTCTTACATTCAAGTCTTTAATCCATTTTGAGTTAATTTTTGTGTATGGTGTAAGATTAATGGTCTACTTTCATTCTCCTGCAGGTGGCTGTCCAGTTTTCCCAACACCATTTGTTGAAGAGACATTCCTTTTTCCGCTGTATGTTCTTACTGCTTTGTCAAAAATTACCTGTCCATAAATGTGTGGATTTATTTCTGGGCTCTCAATTCTGTTCCGTTGATTTATGTGTCTGTTTTTCTGCCAGTGCCATGCTGTTTTGCTTACTATAGCTTTGTAGTAAACTTTGAAATCAGAAAGTGTGATACCTCCAGCTTTGTTCTTTTTTCTCAGGATTCTTTTGGCTATTTTGGGTCTTTTGCTCCATATAACATCTTATATTGAGTGAAAATTCAGATTGAAGGAGATTTTCTTTTTCTTTCCTCAGGTTCCTACATGGAAATTTTTTCATTATTTTCATAAGTTCCATGATAGATTTTTAAAAGCATCCTTCTAGAAAAACTAATGAAAATCCCTGGGTTCTATTACCATGTTTACTTTTGTTTGTTCTTGTCATAAGTATTCTGAAAAAACATATATGTGTAGAAGTAGAAAATATAATTTTAATTTTCGGAACATTTTTAGATTCATAATTTTTATAAACAATACTCTCTCTAACATAAGGGAATATCTGCAAAATATTATGATAATTTACTGTTGAAACCAGAAAGTCATCTTCCATTGACACATTGAGGATACGGAAAAGCTACTTCATTATGAGCAAGTGTATCCTCAGTAATATTTATTTTATTCATGCTCTGCTGGAATGTTTTGTTCTCTTCTTGGACCACTTAGGCATTTCATTAATGAGACAATTCGCTTCTTAGAGCTTTGAATTTAGATGTATTTTAATTATGCCATATGCTTCACTACAAATGGAGCTATTATAGATATCGTTAAATTCAAACTTTTATCACAATTGTTTCAGTTGGAAGCCTTTGCTTGAGAAAAAGATGCAGAGAAAATATGGATACTGAGAATAAGATTATACCCATAAAATCCTTGCTGCATTAAACTTTTTTAACTGATTTGGGTATTGGATTTCTGCCATTTTGCTTGGGAAGATCACTTATATAAAAATGATTCTTTATATTATCAGCAAATTTTAAAAATATCGACCATATATTTATTCAATTTCAAATGATCTTAGCTTGTCAGTTAACTAACCTGAAATAAACCCTCTTTTTCTTAATCTCTAATACATTTCAATATGTAAGCATTTTAGGTTCTTTGTCCTTCAAATTGATAGCATTTTAAATTAATTGGTCTACATTTAATGTACTTCCTTTATTTTTATGAGTAACTTTGTTTCCTTTTACCAATTTTTTATCTCCAGATTTATTCCTGTTAATTCATCTCTTTATGATAACAAAGGACAAACTGATTGCTGAATTAGCTAAATTATCTAACCAGAGATTATATAGATGACACAGGAGATATGAAGATGCAACTTCTTGTTCTTTTGATAATAACATTTTCATCTTGATATGTTCAACACTGTTTTTCTATTTTCTTTTCTCAAATTCATCCTTCCTTGTTGTTTCTTTCTGCTCTCCTAATTTATTTCATTTCCTCTGATCAAGAGATTTAAAAATTATAGTTAGTTTTATAGAGACTCAAATGTTGTAAAGATGTCCATTATTCTTAGTGGGTCTATAGATTCAATGCAATCTCAATTAACATTGAACCATGATTTTTTGTGTGTGAAAATTACAAGCTGAGTTTTAATTTTATATGGGTCAAGAATTCTTGGACTAGGTGTAACCAAGAAAATCTTGAAAATGAGAATATGTCAAAACATTTAGTAAAGATACTTTAATGAAGACAGTATGGGATTGGTCTAAATACAGCCTAATGGAACAAAGTAAAGAATCCAGAGCCAGACCGACAGCAGGACATCAGTGGAAAAATGTTTCATGTGGTGGCAGCCACAAAAGCTAGGGCCCCAGGCATGTGTACAGCTCCTTCCAGAGAGATGCTGGTGGCCTAGTTTTAGCATTGGAGTGAGCTGGAGGGAGAAGGCAGTGGAAATACCAACCTGCTAATTAGAAGCTGCATCCTCGGGCAGGCGGGCTGCAGGTTATAAAGTATGCAGTCAAATCCCTTGCAGGGAAGGACTGGGAGATGGGTGTTTTGCCTCCTCCCTCTGCTCTGAGCCCTAAGTGGATAATCCGGGTGAGTGCTCACATGACCACTAGTTAAGAACCACTTCTTTGTTTGCTACAGTCTTTTATGACTCTTGAATGCAAGCCCCATTGGCTCTCAGAGCCAGGCGGTCCAGGGGCCATCTCTTAGGTGTCAGATGCAAAAGTTGACATGTGAACGACTAAAATCTAAAGGGCTGACAATCCATAGTTTTGGCAAGAATGTAAAGCAAGTGGCAGTCTTGCTTACTACCGGCAGGACTATAAATTGGTATAGCCACTTTGGAAAACTATCTGACAGTATTTACTAAAGTTTAACATCAACTTGCCTTATTATCCAGCAATTCCACTTGTAGATATTTTCCAAAGAGAAATGAATGCACCAAAATATATATACCAGAAGGTACATAGCAGCTTTGTTCATAATGTCTCTCAACTAGAAACTATCCAAGTATTCATCAAAGGTAGATTTTGGCAAATATATATCTATGAAAACTATCAAACTATTATTACTTACAAAAACATAAAAGAATCTCACTAATTCATTGAAAATTCATCAATAATCTTAGCATATGTGATTTTAGCACTTTTTTTGCATGCTTAGTATACTGAGAAAATAATATTTTAAGTATAAGCACTACACAAATAACTTTCATTTTAAAAATAAAAAGCAACTTTTAACTTAAAATTAGAGGTAATAGAGAATGAAAAAAGTAGAGAAAAAGGAGAAGGGAAACAGATTAGGAATTGCAATATTTATTTCTATAAGTATTTTTCAATTAATTATTTTCATTGTAAAGCAGTAAGAGTTGTGAGAAATAAGATATAATTAGATCTTGTCTAAACTAAAAATCTAGTTGATAAGACTAAAGCAAGCGAAGAGAGAAGTAATGGGTAGTTCTTGATGGATACAAAGGGGAGGAAGAGTCTAAGTTTAGCCAGGAACCAGGAATCCTGGAGGACATGGCATTAGGCACGGCTCTTGAAGATGGGAAAGATACTGACAGGTGATATTATGTGGGAGAGTCCCCCTTTTGGAGGGGTTAGCATATGGAAGTAGGAATGTGGAGGGCAAATCTGGGAAAACAGCAAATTAGGAATTTCTCACTTGCAAGTGTTTGGAAGGAAAACATGGCAGAAAACAATGGAAAGGCAGGTTGGGTTCAGATGCTGGGTAGTGTTGAATTCCATTCTAAGTACTTTGGGCCTTTTTCTGTCAACATCGAGTTCTTGTGGAAGGATTTGAGTAGGAAAGTGACACTTGATCTATGTTTTGAGAATGCAATTGGAGGAAATGTGAAGGGAGGATTTAACTGGGGAAAAATAATACGACTTTAGGGGAAAATTTTCTGAGTACCCAATCCCTTTATTTAATACATGATAAAAGAGGCTCATAAGAGTTGATAGTACAGGAAATGATACAACCCAGGTTTCTGAATTTTTAACCCAAGGAATCTTTTCTCTAGAATTAGGAACAGGCAGCAAGCTATGGAATAGTCTCAGTAAGAAGAAATGATGGCCTAAACTGGGGTAGTGCAAATAAGAATAAATTGACATTTGAGAGGGACTTTGGACAGGAGTGGCTGACAGGATTTGGTAAGTAATTAAGTGTGGGGATGAAGGAGAATATTTTTTTGGATTCCAGCTTGAAGGACTAGAAAGAAGAGGAAATTTTTAACTGAGCCAGGGAAGAGGAGAACCAGCGGGTTTGGGAGGGAAGAAAAGATGGCGTTTAATTTATTTCTATATACAAATCACTAGCTTACTTAGGAGTCAGCAGTAAGTTCAGAAATTCTATTGAAGACTCCTTTTTAAGGCTGAGATGATATCATGGTTAATGACTGCCTGGTTCAGCCATTTGAATGATTTACTCAAGTCAATTGCTAAGAACTAGATTGATTATTTGAGTAACCAGATAAATGCACTTTTTCATTTTTACTTAGTTGTTTTAGCATTGTGTAGACCTATTAGGAATTTTCCTTCATAAAAGTGTGTCTGATGCTCGTTTCTTTGAGCTTCATCTAAGTTAACTGTGGCAAGAGGGAGAAAAAGGTGCATTGTTCAACAGCAGCCATGTTCTCCCCACAAAGCAGCTTTGAAATATAACATTGAAAATTCTCTATCTATAATGATTCATTTATTCAAAAATAGTGATCGAGTTCTTCCTACGATGCAGACATTGTGCTTTGCCTAGGGATACAAAGGTGAGTAAAAATAGACACAGACCTTGCTCTCGTGAAACTGACTGATTAACGTGGAAGCCAGGTACCTATCAATTCATCGCCAGATGTAATGGTTTCATCATAAATACTAATAAGTTCTCTGCAGGAAGGTCACACCGTGGTATGTGGGTGTGAAGTGGAGAAAGGTATGCATCACTGTCTGTAGTCAACCTATAAAAAAGAATTAGCACGAATAGTGTTTGAGAATCTAATTTGAATATGTTTTTTGGAATAATATAAACAGTGTCACACTGAGAATCTAAATGCTGATCCAGATCAGTGAAGGTTGTGGTTAAATCTTGTTCTAATATTGTATTGTTTACTAAAAGCTGAATGTATGGGTCATGACATACCAGGAAAATTAGCACAAGGTATTTTTTCTATGAGTGCACTTTTCTTCTCAAGGTATTTAATTCATTTGAATTTTTATGTGAAGTGAAAATCTTAGCCAATTTAATTCTAAACGACACTTGAAAAATACTACTTTCTGAACTTTGCTAGAATCAGCTGGTTTATTTGATCACTACTTTACTTTTGTAGAATTTTATTGCTATGGAAATCATCTCTGTTTAGTCTAACAGAGAATTTTTACAAACAACATATAACCCTAACCCCAAAACAAAATATTTTGTATTATATGCAAGATAGTTTGGATTCTTGGAGGGCACATCTCTTGGTCTCCTCCTACCTCTGGGTTGATTCCTTATCTCCTGTGCTGGCTTCTTGTTTGCTAACCTCTGCTTAAATCTGCTGTTCTCCGAGTCCTTCTCTGCTCCTCCTCTGCTCTCTGCTTTCTGTATAGCCTCATTCATTCCTACGGTGTAATTGTCATCAGTAACATAACTCTGTGTCTTCATTTGTAGAACTTGGTGATTTGCTAATTAGGCATCTCCAGCTGCTTTTCCCCCAGGCCTCTCATGAGGAAGAGTTCAGAGCTAGAAGTTATCTAGAAATTAGGTATCTAGGTTTGAATCCATGCTTCACCATTTACCAATTATGTGTCTTTTGAAGATATTACTTAACATCTCTGTGTTTTAGCTTCCTTATATCTAAAATGATAGAATGATGGCACCTACATCATAGGGTTGTTTTGGGGCTTAAATAAGTTACCATTTAAAGGTGCCTAAAAGGTATATGTAAATATCCCATGTGTTTGTGAAAAGGAGTTGCGTTTCCAAACTGCAGACATGGAGAAACAGCTGTTAGATCCACCTATTATTTGATTTATTAGATTCCTATATATTCTTCCTTTCTCTTTTAATTTTATGTCTGCTTATGGATACCATTATTTCTTGCACTGAAGGTCAAGGCAGGATTACATTATTTATCTTTTAACATGCCTCTCACATATCTTAGGACAAGATGGTAAAGTGAGTTAATGCTTAAATTTAAGTGCTAACGGCAGATCACATAATAGAAAACAAATACAGAGATATATCCAGGCTCAAATATAAGGCACATATTTGCACGGAGCAGAATGTGAACCGTGGTGGGAAGAGCTGGTTTTGTGGCCCTGATGGCCTCTGGGTTAGTAAATGCATGGTGGAAGCCCGAAGTTTAGCTCCTCTCAGTAAAGGGCATTTGAAGTGGTTTTCAAATAGACTATTTCATTGCTTGGATACAGAGATCAAGGTGTGGCACCCTGCTCACAAGATATGGCTGAAAAAACTGCCTCCAAGTTCATCTCGGGGTTATGCTGATCTCCAAGAGCCCAGTCGAAGTATCTTGACTGAATCTGCCATGTCCTTCCACGCACTGGAAGCAGACCCCCATTCTTGACAGACAAGACCAACTGCAGGCATCCTTAAAATACTGAGACAAAGAGGGGTGATACACAGAGGAAGGGAATGGGGAAGAGGAAGAAGAGGAGCATCTGAGGTGTTAGTAACAACAGAAATCTTCTACCCAACGTAAGCCTGAGAATAAAATTTTAAAGTATATTTAATACCACGCTAAAGAAGACAAAACAATTTATCCTGGATGAAGATAATTCTCTGTACTGTTCTGATAAAGACTTTAAGTATGTTGTGGATGTTCACTGAGTCAAATTAATACCTAGCTTCTATGAAAAAAGAATAAAGAATTATGTTCTTGAAAAGTAAATCCTAAACACTCCAAAAGCATATGCTGCATAGTAAGCACTCAATAAATATTCCATGAGTAAATTAATAAAAAAAATAGACCAATATCTCTTATGAGCATGTCTAAAGATATTTAAGAAAATATTAGCAAATAAAACTCAGCAGTGCTTATAGAAAACTATAAAATCCTGGCAAACTGAATTTCTCAGTGTATATATAAAAAAATCACATTATAACCAAATATGGTTTGTCGCAGTAATGCAAGGAAGTTCAACACCACAAAATCCATTTTTGCAGTGTATGTTTAGTTGATACTGTGGTGGACCACTGGATACTCCTTTTGGATGTAAGGGCTATTTTCCTAGTGCCTGGGAATGCTATTTCTTAGCCGTTAGCCCCCAGCTACTGTTCATTTTCAAGAAATGAGTGGATGAAAAGAGTCACCTTGTCCAAGTTCGGGCCCCTTTTCCTAGACAACTTGCATCAAATGACTGGTCCGTGAAGGAATTTAAGGCCATGGCTCCCACTGCCAATGTAAGACAAGTCTGATATACCATCCCATTTCAGCCGTGGAGCCTCTTGTGGTGTTGGCCAATGTTTCCCTTGAGATTTCATCATGGCTTAACTTCTCCCTCTGCCCAATCCTTCCTCTTTCCCTTTCCTTCCATAGATGATGTTCCCAAGACTTGATTCCTCATCAACTTCTTACATGTTAATTTCCATCTCAGAATCTTCATCCTGGGAAACCCAGCTAATGATGGAATAATATTAATACAGTCGTATGGCATAACGACGTTTCAGTCAATGATGACCACATTTCTATATGGTGGTGCCATTAGAGTAGTACCATATGGTCTGGGTGTACAGTAGGCTGTACCATCTAGGTCTGTGTAACTACATTCTGTGATGTTTGCAGAACAAAATTGCCTAACAACACACTTCTCAGAATATATCCTGTCGTTAAGTGATGCATGACTGTATATTAAAGAAAAATTTATAGGGAAAACATTTGAATGATTTAACATTTATTGAAGGTATATCTCTTAGGAAACTAGAAATTGAAGGGTATGTTTATAGAGTGATAAAATATATTAAAACCAGAAGCAAACCCAAGAAAATCCACAGAAAGAGCATTGGAACTAATAAGAAAGTGAAGCAAATTTTCTTACATACAGAATCAACATGCAAAGGTTCAAAAGCATCCCTATACAACATGAAAAACTAATAGAGAATATAATAAAAAAACACATTAATAATGGCAGTTAACAGTTTTTGAGTATGTATTGTTTGCCTAGTACTTTGATAGAGGCTTTACATATTCCCAAGTCAGGTATGAGTAAATATCTAGGAATAAACTTAACAAAAGATGGCAATGTGTATATAGAGAAAATTATGGAATAGTATTTCAGGGTATAAAATAAAATCTGAGTAAATGAGGGATATGCTATTTTCAGGATTATAAGATTCACAAAACTTTAACAAACTAATCTTAATATTTATGCATAAGATCTAAGGGCTAAGAAGAGCCAAGACATTTTTGAAAAAGTTGGAGGAAGTTTCCTCATCATTTATAAGCTTACTATAAATCTTGGAGAATAAAGACAGAATAGTATTAGAGTGGAGATAAATAAAAATAGATCAGTGTTGGGGCCAGCCCCATGGTGTAGTGATTAAATTTGCGTGCCCCACTTCAGTGGCCTGGGATTCACAGGATTCACAGGATCCTGGGCATGGACTTAGCACCGGTCGTCAAGCCATGCTATGGAGGCATCCCACATAAAACAGAGGAAGATTGGCACAGATGTTAGCTCAGGGCTAATCTTCCTCACTCACACACACACACACACACACACACACACACACACTCAAATAAATCAATGTAACAAAATTAGAAAGCTCCAAAGCAGGCTATGAGTATATGCAGCCCTGATACATGACAGATGGGGCATCGCACATCGGTAGAGAAAAAATACAGTAAATGGTTCTAGGACAATTGACTAACCTTGTAGAAGAAAAAAATTTAGATTCTAATTACACCAGGCACAAAGATCAATTCTAGCTAGGATAAAAAACCTTAATAGGGCTGGCCCCATGGCCGAGTGGTTAAGTTCGTGCGCTCCGCTGCAGGCGGCCCAGTGTTTCGTTGGTTTGAATCCTGGGCGCGGACATGGCACTGCTCATCAAACCACGCTGAGGCAGCATCTCACATACCACAACTAGAAGGACCCACAACGAAGAATATACAACTATGTACCGGGGGTCTTTGGGGAGAAAAAGGAAAAAAAAAAAAAAAACCTTAATAAAAAAAGCAAACGTTTAAAAATTTTCAGAAGAAAATATTGGCTATCATGTTTATGATCTGGTGGTTGGCAAGGATAATTTCAAGAAGACAAAAAGCACAAGCCATAAAGGAACCAATTGATGCATTGACTTCATTAAAATTTAAGTCTTCTGCATATCAAAAAATATCACACGACTTCGTTTTTTATTATTCCTTAACTTGTTTTTAATATTTTATTACATATTGATGGGTTTTCAAATATTATATATTTGAACATTTCATAAATAACATCCTAACTTGGTTTTTCTTTTCATTTAATAATATATTTATATTTTTAAGAAGATAGATGTAGTCTTAGTTGATTCATTTTTAATTTCCATAACATACTGAGTTGCAAGAATATTCCTCAACACACACATTGATAGAAATTTATATTGTTTACTGGGGTTTTTTGATGAACAATGTGACTATGAACACTTGTAAAATGGCCTTGCATGAGATTTTCTCTGGAGAGAAAGTACCTAGAAGAGTGAAAGAATGAAAGTAGACCATTATCTTACATCATAAACAAAAATTAACTCAAAATGGATTAAAGACTTGAATGTTGGGTTTGAAACTATAAAACTCCTAGAAGAAAATATAGGCAGCAGACTATTTGACATTGGTTTTAGCAGTATCCTTTTGAATACCATGTCTACTCAGGCAAGGGAAACAAAAGGAAAAATAAACAAATTAGACTACATCAGACTAAAAAGCTCCTGCAAGGCAAAGGAAACCACGAACAAAATGAAAAGACAACCTACCAACTGGGAGAAAATATTTGCATATCATATATCTGACGTGGTTACTTTCCAAAATATATAAAGAACTTACACAACTCAACAACAAAAAAACCATCCGATCAAAAAATGGGCAGAGGATATGAACAGATATTTTTCCAAAGAAGATATACAGCTGGCCAACAAGCACATGAAAAGATGTTCAACATCACTGGTTATTAGGGAAATGCAAGTCAAAACTACAATGAGATATCACCTTACACCCATCAGAATGGCTATAATTAACAAGACAAAAAATAAATGTTGGAGAGGATGTCAAGAAAAAAGAATCCTCATATGCTTCTGGTGAGAATGCAAACTTGTGTAGCCACTATGGAAAATGGTATGGAGATTTCTCAAAAAGTTAAAAATAGAAATACTATATGATCCAGCTATCCCACTACTGGGTATTTATCCAAAGAACACGAAATCAACAATTCAAAGAAACTTATGCACCCCTATGTTCATCGCAGCACTATTCACAACAACCAAGACGTGGAAGCAACCCAAGTGCCCATCAACAGATGATTGGGTAAAGAAGATGTGGTATACTTTTATATATATAATGGAATACTTCTCAGCCATAAAAAAGACAAAAATCATTCCATTTGCCACAACATTGCTGGCCCTTGAAGGTATTATACTAAGTGAAATAAGCCAGACACAGAAAGACAAACACTGTATGATTTCACTCATATGTGGAAGACAAACAAACACATAGACAAGGAGAACAGATTAGTGGCTACCAGAGGGGAAGTAGGAGAGGATGAAAGGGGTTAAGGGGCACATGAGTATGGTGATGGATAAAAACTAGACTATGGTGAGCACAATGCAGTCTATACAGAAATGATACATAATAATGTACACCTGGAATTACACAATGTTATAAGCCAGTATGACTTCAACAAAATAATTAAATTAAAAAAAAAACTAAAGGAGGGAGGCAGATAGGATGAAGGAGAACACATGGAGTTTAATACAGAACAACAGAAAAAATGAAAAATCTGAAGCAATATGGCATAAAGTTAAGATTTGCGAAAGTTGGGTGAAGGGTACATAGCTGTTCATATTATACTACATGATTTTTAATATATTTGAAATATTTCATATGTAAGAAAGAGCTCCTTGTTTTCTTAATGCTTTATGCATTGAGTTCAACTTTATATGGTATTGATATCATGAACTCCGCTTTTTGTTTTTCTCTATGTATATTGGCGTAATCCACTACTTGCAACATTTCTGACCTATTTTCGTCTAGACGCAGTTTTTAAATACTGCATAAAAGATATTGTTTCTTGATTCAGTCTGACATCCCTTTTTCCTTCCAATAAGTAGATGAGTTGATCTTACTCATATTTCTCAACAGCTTCGTTGAGATGTAATTCGTATACCATACAATTAATCCATTTAAATTCGCCCATTTAAAGTATACAATTCAATGTTGTTTTGGTAATTCATTCACACAGTTATGCAATCATCACCAATTAATCAATCTAACTTCAGAATATTTTTGTCCTTCAAAAAAGAAGCTTTATACCCCTTACAGTTGCTTTCTATTTTTTTCCCCACCACTACTCTCTGCTGGGGAGACATTAATTTCTGTCTTTGTAGGGTTGCCTATTTTGGACATTTCATATAAATGGAATCAAACAGTATCTGTTTTGTGCCTGGCTTCTCTCACTAAACGTAATGTTTTTGAGGTTCTACACTGTAGTACATATTACCACTTCATTCCCTTTCATTGCCAGGTAATATTCCATTGAGTGAAAATACCACATTTTATTTATTCATTCTTAAGCTGACAGACATTTGAGTTTGTTTCCACTTTTTTTTTTTTGCTATTTTGTACAAGTTTTTGTATGGATGTATATTTTCATGTGTTTGGCTGTATACCTAGAAATGGAATTGCTGGGTCCTATAGTAACATTTGTTAAACATATATATATGCGTAAAATTTTAAGGATCTTCCAAACGGTTTTACAAAGCTGCTGCACCATTTATATCCCCACTAGCAGTATCTGCAGTCCCTGCTTCTCTGAATGCTTGTCAACACTTGTCATTGTCTGCCTTTTAAATTATAGGCATTTACAATGGGCGTGAAGTAGTATTTCATTTTGGTTTGATTTGCATTTTCTAAGTGACTAGTGGTGTTAAACATCTTTTTGTGTGGTTATGGCTATTTGTGTCTCTTCTTTTGAGAAATGTTTTTTTAAATACTCTTCCCATTTTTGAGTTGAATTATTTGTCTATTATTGAGTTGTAAGAGTTCTTTACATATTCTGGATACAAGTCCCTTATCACATATAGTATTTGAAAATATTTTTCTCTCATTCTCTGGACTGTCTTCTCTTTCTTGGTGGTGTCTTTTGAAGCACAAAAGTTTTTATTTAGATGAAGTCCACTTTATTTATTTTCTTCTTCTGTAATCTGAGCTTTTAGTGTCATATCTAAGAATATTTTGCCTAATTTTGCACCAAGATCACAAAGACTTACTCCTATGTATTCTTAGAATTTTATAGTTTTTGCTCTTACATTTTGGTCCATGATCCATTTTGAGTTAATTTTTGTACATGGTGTGAAGTAGAAGTCTAAGTTCATTCTTTTACATGTGAATATCCAGTTTTCTGAGCACCACTTATTGAAAAAGACTTATTGAATTGCCTTGGTATCCTTTTTGAAAATATGTTGACCCTAAGTGTCAGAATTTATTTCTGGGCTCTTATTTCTATTCCAGTGTTCAAAATGTCTAGACTTATGCCAGTACTGTATTACATATTAATAATAAATATTCTTATTATTGTCATTTATTTTTGTTGTGTTTTTTTTCTTTCTTTCTTTATTCTTTTGAGGAAGATTAGCCCAGAGCTAACGTCCACCACCAACCCTCCTCTTTTTGCTGAGGAAGACTGGCCCTGAGCTAACATCTGTGCCCATCTTCCTGTATTTTATATGTGGGACACCTGCCACAGCATGGCTTGACAAGCGGTGCCATTTCCACACCCAGGATACAAACTGGTGAACCCCGGGCTGCCCAAGTGGAATGCACGAACTTAACTACCCTGCCACGGAGCCAGCCCCTGTTGTATTTTAATTTTAAGGATTCCTTCACTTCCTTCTATATTGCCTATTTACTATCGTTATTGCTATTATTGTACACATGTATTTTCTTTTGTTAATCCTAAAATAATCTGTAAAAAAATTCATTTTTTCTTACTTTTGAGTTAAATTTTATGTGTCTGGAATATTTATTGTTTGAACTTTTTTATAGGTCCCAAACAGCATAGACTGTAATATTACAAATACTTGCACTTCATCCAGAATGAACATTTTTCATTATTTTGTCATTTTTAGCGTCAAGTTTTTGATAAAGTAATATGTTTGCCCCAAAGTTATAGTTCTCCTTGGACCCCTCCCATAGAAAGTAGAAAAGCAAATCACAGCCTATGAGAACACATTCACTATCTCTGTTCCTCTGTCTCACTCGGTCTTTTTGTCTCTGTTGCTCTCTCCTTTTCTCTTTATCTGTAATTGCCCGTCTGTGTGTCTATGTATGTGTGTATGTATGTATGGATGTATCTATTTGATCTTTCCTCAGGAGCAACTGCAATCATGAATTTGACATTTCTCTTTCAAGTATGCATTTAAACAATGTTTTAGCATTTGTCATTCATTCACCCATTAAATATGTGTTGAATGCCCAGTATATAATAGGCGTTATTCTAAATGCTAGGGATAAAGCAGTAAAAAATATAGAAAAAATTCCTTCTTCCTCTATTGGAACTTGCATTCTAGAAGGAACGGTAGTAAGCATGATTTTAGGAATAATTGATGCTATGTGAAAACAGCAATTAAAGTAATAAAAGGCGATGAGGTGTGCCTTTTGATAGACTTTGATACCTTTTATAGGAAGTCAAAATATAATCTATTTAAATTTTCTAATCTTTAAATTATACCTCAATACTAGTTTATTGTAACATGATTACTGTTAATATAATTGACACTTTCAAAGAATTTTTAAAATTTGTGTGATGAAACCATTTTTACCATTTTTCTTTTATCTACAATATTTTTTGTCTTATGAATTAAAATTTCGATGGTTTACTTAGGTTACTAGCCATATAGATTAATAGCCTAAATAGTTTTAATATAAAACTATTGCTATTTGTATGTTGTGTATATGTTGAAATTTTACACAATTAAAATTGTCACTAGTGGCTTTTGGCCTTCATTGGGGTTTTACTTTTAAACTAAACGTATTATTCTTTGAAATCAACATAGTATAGTGTTTTTTAAAATAGCTTGCTCTTTTAACTACTAAGATTTTAATACATATTTGTGGTAAGCAGAATTTTAAAATGGCTCTGGTGGCATTTGCTATATGGTGTTAGTTCCATGATTATGTTACGGTATATGGCAGAAGGGAAATTTTCCTGTTGGGCCTAGTTTAATCACGCAAGCCCTTGAAAAGCAGAGAAGTTTTCCGACTTGAAAGAGAACCAAAGCGTAGAGAAGGAATCAGTGCTCCGTTGCTGGCTTTGAAGCTGGAGGAGGCAAGTGCAAGGACTGAAGTGCACTCTCTAAAAGCTGAGAGCCACCCTGGGGGACAACCACCAAGGACATGGGGACCTCAGTCCTCCAGCCACATGCAGCTAGGTTCTACTAACAACCTGAATGACGCTGGAAGTGGATTCTTCCCCAGAGTTTCTAGAGAAGAGCCATCTGAGCTGACACCTTGGTTTTGGGGTTGTGAGACCCTAAGCAGTGGACCCAGGGAGGCCCCCCTAAACTTCTGACCAGGACAAGGGTGAAATAGTAAATGTATGTGTGTTATATTTGTGGCAATTTGTTACGCAGCAATAGAAAACTAATAAGGTATTAAAACATTAAAAAAATCATAAAAATGTTCTGTTTTCTTTTTGGCTAATGAAAATGCCTCAAATGGTTTAATAGCTTTGTAAACATCTATTTTGGTTTTATGTCATAGGACGTAAGAGTAGGGTTTTTTTGTTTCTTTTCTTTTTTTTGAGCCCCTGTAATGGGGCCTGGATATACAGGAGGCATACGATGCAGCTTCTGTGAACTTAAGTTCTTAAACCATATTCGTAGGCTTAAATCCAGTCCAGATATATCTGGTAATATAGTGAGTCTTGACAAGTAAGTCAGTCTCTTGGAGGAAATAAATTTTTCCCACTGTGAAAGATTAAATTTCATAGAGAAGCATGAACTGTTTCGTAGTTTTCTGTTCCTTTAATACACCTTTAATGTTTTGAAAGAGTTTGACTCATTTCACGTGTGGGATCAGTTTACCACTCGCTCAGTATAAATCAGAGTTATAAGTAACTTGCAATGGCATACCTTAAGATTTCTGAAATTCTTTGCATTTTTCAACTTTAATCTTTATAGAAAAAGTCTGAAAAATGCTATTCCAAAAAATTTATTTATTTTGATATGATATCAAGGGAAAAGATGTCCTTCCTCATCTTAACCATATATATATGTGCATATATGTGTGGATATTTATATATAATCTATATACACAGATACATATGTGTGTATATAATCTATTACAGACTTCAAAGTAATCCCAACTTCACGGACATCTTTGGCCTTGGCTAAACCTCTGGTAGATTACTGAGTTATATTATTCATAAATTTTTTCACTGAATGTCAAATAAGTGCCATGTCCTGTGCTGAGGTTGTATATATACATTGAATAACTTATGATGTCTTATGATGTCTACCTTTCAGGAGTTAGAAATAAATGAGAAACATAAAATATGATAAATTTGGTAAGAAATATGCCAAGATAATAAAGAATTTTGATTCAGTGCATATAGGAATTTATAGTAGTGGAGGCGATACTAAAGGGATTTTATTTTTACCGTATTTGTTTAAATGCCTCAGGCAATACTTTTCACAAATTCTATCTTCATTAGAAACAACAAAACATAAGTAAGATACAATTTCATTTTTAATCTCCTCTAATAAAAACTAAAACAAGTATATTATTCTTCATTTATCTTCCTGTGTTTTGTAACCTTTAAAATAGTGAAAATAAAAGCACTCAATTTATAGTACTGCAGAAGTGTTAAGGAATCAATTTTTCCAATATGTCACCTCTACCTTCATTATCATGGACAGAAAGTGTCAAGGATTTCTTTTAATATATATTTTATCTCAGTAGGAGGCTCAACAACAAAAGGAGAGCTGTTAGTTTGATAATATGTCAGCATAATCTTTTAATCTTTGATATTAGATTGTATAGTTTATGCCATAATAAAAAAGCTTATAAGAACCATAGGCCATGCAAGAAGAATAAATGCTGTATAATGAGAGTTAGATGTGTAGAGAAACGTTGACTTTTTGATCAGTATGATTAACTAGAAAAGTTTAGTTTATCTTAGGATATTACCTGGAAATTGAATAATTGTAGGTATGGGGTGAAGGACAGACTTAGGGTCAAAAGATCAAAGTTCGAATCCTGAATCTGCCACAAAAAATTTATTTGTATTTACTTTGTTTATTAATTTACTTTTGCATTGGACAAGATACTTGAACTCTCTTGATCTCTCTCTGTACAAGCAGTAATGATAATGTCTTTCTGTCAGGGCTGTTCGGTTCAATATTAATAATATATGTGAGATTTTCATTTTAAGCTGTAAGATACACTAAAGTAGCAAATGTGATGCTTATGCTTATTTATATTAATAACATCAAATAAAAATAGGTAATTGTCACTGTTTAAGACCAAAGACTCATGATATATCTCATCTCTCAAAGAATTGTCAATAGTCATTGTTATTTACACATTTGCATGGAGGCTGAGGATGACGGGAAGTCAATATTATAAAGAACACGTGCACAGCAGAGTTGCAGGTTTGAGGATGCACAGAACAATGAAGTGTGGGATAAAATAAGTGGGGAACAATCTGGGCAGATGGCACATAATCAAGAGCCTTATTGATGCAGCTTCTCTATCTTTCTCCAGTAAAAGAATATTCTGCGGAAATGATTTTGTTAAACTTTTGTGTTAGACATGTTTTAAGGCTTTTTGTACCCTAATGTAGCAAGAACTTTTAATATACATTCTTGATTGGTTGGTTGGTTGTTTGAATGATAATACATTCTTAGACAAAGTAATCAGATTACATTGTTAGCAGTTTTCAAGACAGAGAGGCAGGGTTGAATTCACAAGGGCTAGCTCTGTGTAAATGGTCAGTCTGTTTCCATGACTACAGGCTGGCTGAGTAAACTATAAATTTGTAGGTGTTGGTTTGTGCCCTTTTATCTTAAAGAATCTGAAGAAGGTTGTTTCTATAAGTACGGTTTTCATCCATGGGCTATGTACGGGTCTATTTATATAGCTTTTAAGCTATGTAAATATCAGTTCATAAAGATACCTTTCCCTAAATCTTGCACCATGTTTTCACTATTAAAAATGACTGTATTTGTAGTTTCCAGTATTCTAATTATAAGGAAATACACTTTATCACATCTTCTGAAGGCATCCGTTTTTATAATTTTCTTGGCCACAGGTGCTGACGTAGTTCTCAGCAATGCAGAAGGCTGTCTTTTTAAATACAATCTATGACCTTCTTTTCAGGACTATTACAGCAACCAATTTTAGCAGACACAAAGAGGATTTCAAATTATGATACAGAAGAGATATTTTCAAATCCAAAATAAGGTTTAGGAACTTGCAAGAAACATAAATGAACATATTTAAATCTTATTTAAAAGGATGGAGAGTTTTCATTTCTTATATAAAAAAGTGCATGGTTGTTTTTTTTAAATTTTAATTTATTCTTTTTACCCTGATTTTTTTTCATGTAAAAAAATACTTAGAATTTTATTTCTTTTAATTAAAAATAGCAGCCTTACTTCATTTTTTTCAATTTTGAAATCATTGAACTGTGTTTTTTCTTTCTATGTGCTTTGATTCTGTTCAGTGTCATAGTGCAATTTTTCTTTCTTCCTCACCTCCTCCCAGACCCCTTCTGAGTTGAATTGATAGCAGAACTCTCATTGATTTCAAAGGGAATTTCATACCCGCCAAAACCTCCCTGGCTGTGTGTATGTGCACATAGCCAAGTGATAAAGTGGCTGAGAATTACTTACAGCATGTGCAAGATGAAGATTAGAATAATAATTTCATCATTATCATGATTATTGCTATTTAATATTTATATAGCACCTTACTCTGAGAAGCTCAAGAAACTTTATGAATTTTAAATTATCCAATGAGCTCTAATCTTAGCTACACCCCTATGTGCTGGGTAAGGCACAAAATTAATAATGGATTTGAGAGACGTATATTGCTTGGGAAATCTAATTCCATTGCTGTTTGGCTCTCTTCTGTTATTGGAAAATGACATTATATATTTGCCTAGAAAGCTGGATTGCTATGTCATTATTTTAGTACTGGATCTATTTGCTATTTATTTTGGAATAACTCCAGGTAACAGCTTACTCAAAAGTAAAGAAGAAATATACTGACATATAAGCGCAAAGAAAACTTTTATGTATATTTAGCATTAGTCATTAACATTCCAAACTAATCTTTAATGAAAAAAGGAAAGTTTTATAGATTTTTATCTTGTATAGACTATACTAGTTTTATACTCAGTGCCTAAACTTACGGATATCTGAATAAATTTTTCTGGTTCTTTAAGGTAAATAAACCTGGATTCAGTATCCTGTCTGTACACCTATTTTACACATGAAAGTGAATTTCAGGTCATTACAATGAATTACTTGATGCTACTCTCCCAATCTAAAATTATAACAGAGTGTAAACATCATGGCTTTCATGAATCTGAGTTATTAAGAATATTAATTTTCTCAATACTTCAAATAGTCCTCAATTCTTAGACTTTTAAAATATAATTTTTACTCTACTGGATTTAGAAGTGGATTTTAGATATTTTTTTCTTGCATAATATACTACTGACTGTCCTTAAGACTTTTATCTTTCTGTTGCTCTTTTTCCATTATGTAGTAATAATCTAAGAGCTTGAAAAAGTTTATCCAGAATTGGCTAATTCATATCTAGGAAGACATTGAAATAATGCTCATCAATCAATAAATACTTGTGGTATAATCGAGTAAAGAACGAAATTTTGCCAGTGATTGGGGAAGAGGAGGAGGGGTGTGGCTGGGGATGAGTGAGCAGCATTATTATAACTTCATCCAATAATCATACAATTTAAATATATACTAAAGTATTTTACAAACAAGGAAGTTGAAACTGAAGGAGCTAAGTAATGTGAACAAGGTCACACGGCTGGTGAGTGGTTGACGAAATCTGTTCTCAGAAACCTGTGCCTCCAAACCTGTGGCCTTCCTTGTCGAATAGGCCAGGAATGGAATAGATTTTGACACAAAGGAACATACCTGGCGGGCTTCTGAATAACCCCAGTGTGTGAACACTAAGACAGCATGTAATTTGCCCACAGGACTACTGTTTTATGGCTTAGAAGCATTGCTCTCTTTGGCCTTCTCAAATATTTTTCACTTCTATATCCACTCTCACAGTAGGTTTTCATTTCTAAACCATTTTCACTTTATGTAAATGAGGTATACAAGGATTTTCTATATGAATAAATAAATATAATTCAAAATACTACGACTACTGCTACAACCTCGTTGAGTAGTAGTTTTCGGCAATCAGCTTATCTCACTTGCCTGCCCGCCATGCCTGTTTTTTCAAATCATAAACACAGCAAAACTGCAAATAACTACATGTCATAGAGAATCAAAGCCACTATTAACTATTAACAGTGAGTCTGCTGCCAAGCCTCTGCTAGAGTTATCCACGTTTAGGTTTCTGTTTATTTGCTTATTTTATTTATTTTTTTTTGAGGAAGATTAGCCCTGAGCCAACATCCACTGCCAATCCTCCTCTTTTTGCTGAGGAAGATTGGCCCTGAACTGACATCTGTGCGCATCCTCCTCTATTTTATATGTGGGACTCCTGCCACAGCATGGCTTGATAAGTGGTGCATAGGTCTGTGCCCAGAATCTGAACTGACGAACCCTGGGATGCCAAAGCGGAGTGCTCGAACTTGACTGCTATGCCACGGGACCAGCCTCTATTTGCTTATGTTTTTAAGCCTTGCTGAGAACTTAATTCTTTGAGGAATCACCCCACAACAAATCTGGCTGCCACATGAATCTCTCTTTACTGGAAAGCCCAGATATGCGTGTCAGAGAAATGTTGGAGAAGTCATTTGGTCATTGTGTAAGTGCAGTTCCAACATTTAGATTTCATTTACAAGTTAAAATATATATATATATTTTTAATTAATATTTTATTTATAATTGTTGCTTCTATATTCCTCAGTAAAAGAGATCTATACTTTCCTTTTCCATATCTTTCTTAACTATGATAACTTAATCCTGCGAGTATAAAGAATGAGGATGAAATGAGAAGTGCTAAGGGACTGTGGGTCTGTCTGCAGATACTGTGATCATCATCCTTGCTGGCCACTTGACCACAGCAGTAGACATGAGATGTACCACCAGACTCCACTGCAGGAAGGTACCGTGAGCCTCCAGCTGTCACTCTTCATGGTCTTCACCAGAAGCAGAGAGCTGCACCACCAAATTCGTGCCTTTTCCAGAGAAACCCACACCTAGTGACTGAGTGAGGCAAGGGTGCAAGTGCTTGGCCGTTTCAGCTTGATGCAGGGCACCCATGATGTAGGACACTTGCTCCCAAACTCTCCGCTTGTTAGACCAAAGGTGTCTTAGGCCTGCATCATAGTTTTTCTCTCTCTGTCCAAGCTGGCTTTATTCTCTCTCCTTTCATACATATTGGTCTCTAATAAACGCGTTGCACCTCAGACTCTATCTCAGTATCTGCTTCAGAAAAACCCAACCCATGACAGCTACCTGATATTACTCTGTTGTACCTGTCTGTGGCTCACAGTGTTAGTAGTGGAGCACTGTGCAGTCCCATGCGATGTGGAGGAGGAAAAGAACATAATGGGAAGCTCTCCTTTGGTCTTCTCTCCACTCTGGATTGCCGCTTTCCTCCAACAAAGGGACATAAAATTTCCTAACAGTTGCCTGTTAGTTTCTCAGATCCAACAATTTCCTTGTTGATTCTGTCAGTTCACTAGTGTTGGGTTTAGGAGAGAAAGCCAGCAGTCTGCGTTAGTTCACAACCTTGCCAAGAAACGATTGGTGGGATATTAAAAAATGACCAAGTGCTGCCTGTCTTTCCATGGTTGTTAGATAGCAGGAGGCCTTTGTACAGTTTGTACTTCAATCATAAAAATACTAAGGACTTTTCAGGTCATGGTATTGAGATCGATTTTTAAAAAAATTTTAGCTTGCAAGACTTGAATTGAATGGAATTTCTACACCATTGATCGCCACCAGAACAGTAGTCTTGATGGTTATTTGTCTTAAGAAGTAGGTTCAGTAGATAATCTGTTTTCTAGCAGTTAAAATTTAACTGGATAATTTGAACTAAACTCTTTTGAGGTTGGCATTTTGTGTTTCCTTGTCATTCTTATCAGTGAAGTTTTCCCATAATAGCTGAATGTGACATCAGATTTATAATTGTAAGGCTGCAGACCAGGCACTTCATAAAATTGAAGGTACTCTCTTGAGGAATAGATGCTTTAGTAAAGCTCTAAGTGCGTCACTAACCTCGGTCTACCACTCTGGACTTTCGGTGTCAAATGTGCCATTACTTGATAAAGGTGCCGTGAAGGAAACTAAACCCTGATAAAACTTGCTTAGTGATCCCCATGGTGTAGCACTGAGGAAACAATGAAAGCCTTGCCCCATAGAAGTTTTGTGAGTGAATATCATAGAGCCAACTCCTGGTGACCAGGCTGAGAGAGAATCCTAGGTATTCCAGTTAAATGAGATGGGCATGCCAGTGAACTATTATTAGGAGTCATTCAAATGCACAGAACTAAGTCTCTGTCTTGCTGATTATTCCACTTAAGCAGGCACGTCATTTAGCAGGGTAATGAATAAGTGGAACTCTCTTAATCAGGGCACTCAGTTTCTGAGTCCCTTCTGCTCAGCAAATTGCAGCATGGGAGTTTATTTTCTTCTACCAGTTTCCCCAGTCTGGATTCTTGGACCTCGATTATTACTTGTTTGGAAGTGATTTCTTTATTCTCATGGTGCCTATTTCAATTTGACGACTGAGGATATGTAGTTGAACAGTCCTATACAGGGACTCATTCTCAAAGCTCGTCAGTACCACTTTCTAGGCCAAAATCTGAGAGCTTATTTCAAATTTCACACATATGCTCCTACATAGAAAATGTTAACTATGGTCATGTCTGCGTAATAGGATTATAGATAATTTTCATTTTCCTTTTGTGAACTTTTGTATTTAAAACATTGAACATGTAATACTTTTCTAATAAGAAAAAAATTATAAATACGATTTTTAAAAATGCGTCTTCTTTAATTGCCACGTTTAAATAAAAACAATGAAAATGAAGTTTTTAGAATCAGGAACTGATGGTATAATTACTTAAAAGAAATAGCACAGGATGAAAAACAGAATAACTAAATTTCCTTCTTCCAAAAAATGTTTAGCTATCATTAGTACTGACTTTTTTTTTCTTTCCCATTTCCCTCAGCAGAAGTGCCTGTTATCCATCTGTTTCTCTTACAATAAACAAAGATAATAGACACAGAAAACCTTACAGTTAAAAGAAATCTTAAATTTCAGCTCTCACAGCTTTATTTCACAGATGATGGTTTGTGTCATAGTGGCGGGGTTAACCTGATTTGTAGGCGGGTTCGCTTGACTGTAGACCATTTTATCGCTTCATTTTTGGAAATCAGGAGCTCTGGACAGAGCAGTACTATTTTTGTGAGATGACATTACTGCTTTCACAGTGTTAATCTGACCTCTCAGTTCTTTTCTTGGTTATGAAACTCTGGTTCTGTTATTATCCCTCGAGGAGGTCATATGCTGACCCAGGTAGAATGCTTGAAAATACTTCAACTAGGAGTTAAAATTAGATGACTTTTTCCTCTCATTCATACCTATGACGAAGAGTCTGTCCTCTTTATTTTATCATCTTTAGTGAAATTATCTTTTTTTTCACTGGCAGCTCAATAGGAAAAATAATATGATGTTGAAGTATGAAATATGAGTCTGAAGATTTAGAAGTAATAGAAGAATGAGTGAGAAGAATTGTTTGTCATTTATCCTGGGTTCTGTGCAGCTGCAAAGGCGCAGTCCAACAGATGCAGCTGTTTAGGCCTGCTTCGCCTGGTAATTTTTCCAGCAGCATGTCCCTTAAAAAGTGTCATCGACTATTATGATCATCTATCTTATGTAAAAATAGAGTGCTGTTTAATTTGAACAAAGTTACTCTTCACAACTGTCTTCTCACAATAGCAAAATGAAGCAAGGGAAGTTTTGTGTTCTTGTAATTATAGTCTTGGCTGCAGTTTTTACTGGCTGCACTTCATTATTTCACTGTAGCTTGGCGGTCCCAGCCAGTGTAGACACGGGTTTCGCCAACCTCATTTGTATTAATCCATCAGAATTCACCTGGTGTTAAAAGGAAGGGTAACTTTGTGGGGGTTTTGTTTCTTTTGTTTTTTGCCTCAAGTGGCAGAAGACATGTCCTGAGTATATCCATTAGACAGGAAAAAAGGAGACAAGTCACTATTTAGCATCTTCAAGCTAACAGTTCCCCAATTCTCTTTTTTCCCAGGCTTTCTGGGCTGCAAGCATGGTGAAGGCCAGCAGCCTCTTTAAGTCCAAACTTGTAGAGATGCTAGTGCTCAAAAAGTTGATTTGTAAATGTGTGTCTATTTTCAGTGAAGTTGATTATGCCAAATGTTGAGGCCTTCAACATCCTAATAATAGTCTTCTCTACTGAGATCTTGAACCAATTGAGAAATAAAATGAAAATGCTAGCAGATGGAGGCCAAAATATCACCTTTGTTTTGTATTTATGGGCAATACTGAGCTGGAGAAGCAGCAACCTGAGCTATACAGCAGGGCTGGACAGGGGCAGGCCTCTCCCTGGCCGCTCTGGGAGGTTCCTTTAAAATCGGTGGCATGAAGGAGCAGATTGGGAGGTATGTTTCCTGAAGGCAGCTCACTTCTGAGAAAGCCAGAAGCAAGCTCTGTTCTACTCACGTGCAACTCTCCCTTCAAACTCAAAATTAGGTGAAAAGTATGAGAGCGAGTAGAGATAGGTCAAGGTTGTTATAGCCAGTGAACTTCTTCTGCTGGAGAGAAATATTAGAAATAGGGCATTTCCCACTTCACCATACATGTTGAAATAATCCAAAAATAGCGTATGCTATTTTGAAAGCAACACTTTACCATTTATCTAACAACATTTATATTTTATCTTTTAATATACAACTAGTACTTACCTTCTTTCATTTATTTTCTAAAGTAAGAACATGATTGAAGACGTTTAGGGGGAAAAAACCACCTTCTTTCCCTTGACCAACTGCCAAGTAGAGCAGTTTGTGCCAGTTGGCAACAATATCTTGTATGTCATTGTTCCGGGCTGGAAAGAATTATGGGATATTCTGATCATATCCAGAGTTGCTACAGATGTCTGAAGCTGATTTATTTATTTTCTTGGGAACTGCAGATGGCCAAGTCCTCCTTTCATTGCCTTTGGGATCAATCCATTTCCTGAGCTGATGGAACTAACTACCCTGCTCTTCTTGCTACACCTGTCCCCGTTGGCTGAAAAGTCTGCTGGTTTTCCATCAACATTCTGTTTAGGGTCTTAGGGCAGATGTTTTTTGTACTTCCTGAACAAGGTTAAATTCTTGGGGAAAAAAAGACCTGGACAGTACTTTTGATTATAATGGATATGCTTATTTATATGAAAAGGTAAACTTTTCCCATTAACTTTTTCCTCATAAACACTTTTTTCTTAATGTTGAGTCATAATAAATTACAATTTTTGTAGGACAAACATCATCCATTATTGGCAATTTCATATGGTTCAACCTACTATCATCTGAATTAATTCAAAGTTCATGATATGCTATCTGCATCCTCTAAAGAACCATAAATGTTAGTGTGTTTGTATATATATACACACAAACATAAATCACATATATATGTGTAACATTTAAGGTATGTACATCATGTATGTTACATATATGTGTGTACAGGTAGCATTTAAAGTTTTTTAGAGCATGTAGACAGCATACCTTGAATATATAAAACAAGTGTTTCTTATAACTTAAAATGAAGCATATAGCTTAAAGGTTAGTTGCAATGTGGAATCTGAAACCATGTCAATGAAATTCATACTCACACTGGTGAGAGAATGAGAGTTTAAAAGGCAAATAATGTCTTAGTGTTGTTAAGAAAATAGTCTTAAATTTCAGTCCCACTGAAAAATTTCAGAGCTCCTTGAAGGGGGCCCCCTTCAGGACCCCTCTGGTGGTCCCCCAGAAGTCGTTGTACTACACTTTGAGCACCCTGACTTAACAAAATATGCAAATGTAATAGAGCATAATAGGGGTGTGTGTGTGTGTGTGTGTGTGTGTGTGTGTGTGTGTGTGTGTTGGGGCTGTATTCTATGTAGGGGAAACATTGAACCAATGGCTAATGACGAAAGAGGGGCCAGCCATGTGGCTGCCTGGGAGACAAGCCTTCTCTGCAGAAAGAGCAGCCAGTGCAGGTGCTCTGAGCAGAGAAGTGAGGAGTCTGCATAATTCACTTATTCAGATAATTAGATAATCTCTTTGTAGAAAGATACATTTGTAGGGGCTGGCCCTGTGGTCGAGTGGTTAAGTTCGCGCGCTCTGCTGCAGGCGGCTCAGTGTTTTGTTGATTCGAATCCTGGGCACGGACATGGCACTGCTCATCAAACAACGCTGAGGCAGCGTCCCACATGCCACAACTAGAAGGACCCACAACAAAGAATATACAACTATGTACCGGGGGTCTTTGGGGAGAAAAAGGAAAAAAATAAAAAAAATAAATCTTTAAAAAAAAAAAAGAAAGGTACGTTTGTAAATTTCAGCTACTCGAAATGACTCCAGTTTTGATTTAATAAAAGATTTGACAGAACTAGGAATGTGATTCTCCCTTAGAAAGATGCACTGATTTTATCACATTGCCACTTTATTAATAGCCGTTCTGTTCTTGCTTGTAGAGTCTATAGCATGTAGATGTCCCTTGCTTCTTTTTCTACTAACTTTGAGGATATAAATGGCAGCGTGTATTTATAGCTATTTTTTCCAACTCAATGAAATAAAATAGACAATAAAGATATATAATAATTAAGCAACTAAAATACATAGTTTTTTAATTTAACTTGTAAATATAGGAAAGGCATAATTTGTTAGAATTAACCATATGTGAAAAATTTAAATCTGTCTGTTTATTTCAAATAAGTCTCTGATACGATTATGGATAGTTACTTCCCTTAAGAAATTCTGAAGTATAAATTGCATTTATCATTAAAATAAATAAATGAAGAAATGTGAATTTTACATACAATTTTATAAAGCAGAATTTACAAATACCTTCATCCCAGAAAATGCCTGAGAAAATATTTCTGGAAGCATAATCTATTTTGTAGTCATGATCCACTTCAACTTACTTGTTGTTCTGTATCTATCTTTAGAATCTTTCTATAAGAATGTTTATTGGTGATTCCATTTTAAAAACCTACAAAAAATGTGTTTTTAGGCATACTCTTGATATCAGAATTTATAAAATTTTAATTCACAATAACAAATGAAAATATTCCTCAACTTCTCATTTCAATCTACCTCAGTATGTGGCAGCCAGTCCTACTAGGGAGGGGTCCTTGGTTGTCAAACACCTAAACATTATCATTCATTGCTACCATCTCATTTCAGTTCAGCTTTCTGTCCTTAGTAGATATGAAAGACGATAGTCTGCACTGCATCTCCCCGAGGGAACTTCTCAGGAACTTGTTATGTCTTAGGCTGTAAGAATTTGATTAACTGCAAAGTTACCTCTCTGCCAAGCCATCTGTGATAATTGGGATGTTGTGTAGGAGGACTGGGAAGGATGTGTGAACCCTATCAAAGTGTGAAAATGGCACCTTTTATAGCCTTTGTTTCTCATACAATTCTTTCTGGTTTTGCTGCTTATGATTCATTTCGAAGTGTTTTCTGAATCATTTCAAAATCCTGGTATGTGAGGTCCAGCTCAAGTACTAGCTCCCTTGGGAAGTGTTCCCAAATCCTCTTGGAAGAGTCTCTAACATTGTTTTTGAAAACCAGTTAAAGTTCTACCGAAAGATACCTCTTTGAACGCATTATCACAACACCCTTTATTTGCTTTTATTGTCTCGCCAGTCACATTGTGCTTTGTGTTAGAGTACTCGTGGACTGTGAGCCGCTGAGCCATCGTGGTGGGGATAGCGGAAAGTATACACATCTTAGATTTAGGCAGCTGTGGGTTGGAATCCAGTTTGGTGTTAGGGATCTTTCATTATCTCTTTAATATTTCGTTTCTTCATTTGTAAAATAGGGTAAATAAATATTTTTTGGTTTATTTGCTAATTATATGGGATTTTGTCTGCAAAGCAAATGGAGCATATTGAATACTCTATGAATGTTTAGTACATTTACCTTTCCCTTCTTGCCTGGGGGTCAGGATTATGTTTTACTCAAAATTTAATCCCACAAATTGCCATGCCTAACCTATTGTTTTGGGTTTCTAGAAAAAAGCAATTTAAATTCTGCTGCCCCTTTTCAAGTATTGCAAGCATTATTTCCATTATTATCAATGCTCTAATCTGAGAAACGTTTGGTTGAAAATACTACAGAGTTGAAGAATGACTGTGTTATCGAGGGAGAGGGAGGAGGCATAGGTGATGCTGGGAGCCGTCAGCCTAAGTTAAGCCTCTGCCTTGTGACACGGTCCGGGAGAGAGACGAGGCGACGCACAGCGACCCTCAAGGGAATCTACCAGGCTGCCCCTGCAACAAGTCTCCCTGGTACTTCTGACTTTCCTGCTTCTGCTCACTCTGTTCTGCACCTGGGGTTATTTCAGGGGAAGTCAGCCCGGCCCTGGAAATGGGAATGATACAATGCGGTATTCTAGGGAAGTTTCTGGGGAACAACATCTTCTAGGGAAAGAACATTCTGACCCATCCCTGGAAAAAGAAAAAAGGGAACCTGACAAGTCACCTAGGAAGCGGGTTATTAGCGGTCACCCTGTTAGGGACACGTGGCCTCCACAGATCTCTCTAGGAGGGCGGTGGTTGCCACGGCCCATTCTAATCAGGAGGCCGCTGGGGGTGGCCTCCTCGAAGTAAAGGATTGCAGAAGCTTGACTCCCCCAGACCTACACACAATCCAGATTGCTCTAAGGACTATTGTCTACCTTGCAAAAACCCACTTACGCGAGCCAAAAATATGTACTGGGACTGTTCCATGAAATCATCCTTGCATATCCTGAGCCCTATATAAATCATACATACACAAAATAAAGTCAGACTTGGACACCATACTCCTTGTCTCACTGCCTCCTCCTTCACCGACTCCGTCCATCCCTCAGGAGACCTGGATCCAGCTGGGGCGGGACCCCAGCAGGTGAGGTCCTAGAGGATAGCTCTCCATCTCGTTTTTAGGGGAAGAAAAGTTATGCCACATCTGAGAGACTTAACCAAGTAGAGTAAGTATGACCAGAGTAGTTAGAGAGAGAATGAGGAGGCAGGAAATTAGACAGAACTCGAGCATACATGGTCTTTCCAGACATATTAAGGATTTAAGACTTGATCCTCAGGGATATAAGAAGATATTGAAGTGTATTTTAAACATCACAGTATTATAATCCGATTTAGTTTTTTTAAATGATATTTGTTATAAAGTGGAGAAAAGGTGAGTGGTAAGTAAGAGTGACAATAGAGAGATCAACGAGGGTGCCCTGGTGTTAATGCAAGAGATCATGTAAGTATGTATATCCATATGTAAAGACATAAATACATACATGTGGATAAACATAAGCATAAGTATTTTAACTTATGAGTACTTTTATTTATCTTTAATATTCTGGTTTTCCCATAATAATTAGTCTATGTGAGATAATGAAATATTATAACTTTATATAAAAGATTACTATGTATAACTTTATTTTACATTTTTCTTAATAGATATACTAATCTAGTATAATTTTTGACAATTATATAGAATCTTTTTATTTAGATGTACAATATTTTATTTAAACCTTTCCATGTACTTTTTTTTGAGGATTCTGCTCATTTCAAGTTTCCTCTCTCCTCCTTTTAAGTATTTCAAGTGCTCTTTCTTTTCCCTTGTTTTCCCATATTCTTTCTCAAACGACATTTATTTCCCTTGGCTCAGTTTGGATGAGGCCGCATTGACTTACATTGTGAACTTTAATTTTGGTGTGATTTGTTTTTCTAGGACAGATTCCACCCTCTGCCCAACAACACAGCGGTCAAGTACTCCTCTCAGATGTACTTTACTCCGTTGCATTTGAATGTCTGTGTGCTCCTTCCATCCAATCTTAAGTAGTAAATAAAAACCTATGATTACAGCAAATGCTGCTACAAGCATTATCTGTTTCCCTAAGTACCTGAATAACCTTCTTGTTTGGAGAATAAACAAGCAGTTCCCAAACAGGACTAGCCACCAACACATTGGTTTTACTAACCATTCCTAACTGGTCTTTAGTAGGCCTGGATGAGACCTGGACGTGTGTATTTTTGACAGTCTTTGCAGATAATACCTGTATGAACCAGGAGGTTTGTTTACCACCTACTAGGCATTGTCCTAAGCACTTTAGACACTTTACCTCATTAAATCCTCACAACCCTATACGTTACTACAATTACTTCCTTTTTTACAGGAGGGCAAACTGCAAGGTTACTTTCACCGAGCTATATGGTGGAGCTGGGCTGATTCTGGAATGTGGGCTTTTAACCACTATGTGATCTTCCTCCCAGCCCATACTTTTCAATATGTATTAGGATACTGAGAACTTTCTTCAAATAGCTGGGAAAGTATTTTCTGAATTTGATGATTTTTACATACAATACGTTGATGGTGAAAATTACTAGGGAGAGCAGAAAGATAGTTTGGCTTGGTGGAATAAAGGTCAAAGAAATAATGTTGTGTCATAACCACAAACAGCTTTTGAGGGATTTAGAAAGTGAGCTGCTCTGTTTTCTTGTGTGTCCATACATCTTTAAATTAGGGGCTGTATGGTAAGAATGTGCAAAGCATCTTCCTGTTGTTTTCACGGAGTTTCTGTTTCACAATGTAAAGTCCACTGCCGTGGAATGAATTGTGTTCCTTCAAAATTTATATGTTGATGTCCTGACCCTCAGTGTGACGGTGTTTGAAGGTGGGACCTTTGGGAGATGATGAGGTTTAAATGAGACTGTGAGGGTGCAGTTCTCAGCATGGGGTTAGTGCCCTTATGAGAAGAGACACCAGAGAGCTCACTCTCTCTCTTTCTCCGCCACGCGAGGACGCAATTAGAAGGTGGTCACCTATAAGCCAGGAAGAGAGCCCTCATCATATGCTGGCACCTTGATCTTGTACTTTCCAGCCTCCAGAACTGTGAAAACATAAATTTCTGTCGTTTAAGCTGCTCAGTCCTACTTAAAACTGACTTCCAATATGATTGCCATTTCCTTGTTTGCAGACTGATGGTTACTTTTCAAAATAGATAGTCTACCTAAACCTCCACCACCATATACTCTTCCTATCAGGTTGTTTTTGGGAAAAAAGAAGTGTTTCGAAATTAATGTTATTTTCCAAATTTGGCTTTTTTTTTTTCTACTTTACATGATTATGATAATTCATATAATGACAGTTGACTTAAACAAATTGTAGCATGGGCTCGAGATAACTTATTTTTCATTCTAGGGAAGTGGGGTTAGAGGAATCATCTCATGGTTGAATTACTTGTGTAAAATCCCTAGAAATTAAGGTGATACAATATTATTTTTAGAAAGATTATTAACCAAAATTTATAGGAAAACATTTTCATAGATAAAAATTTAGATTGCTTGGGGATATTTGGCAGAATGCTTTGAGTAATTTCAGCAATTATAAGCTTCATTTTACTTTTGTAGGTCCAGATTGAGAGATAGGAGACCTGCCATTTCATCTTGGCCGTCTCCCAGGCTTTGTGGAATCAGAGCCGTTCACAATCAGGTGAAGCCAAACTTTGGAGCCTTGCTCTCTGTCACTTTCTTGATACACCAGTCTTACATAGTCTGGAGAAATGTCACCAAATATCAGATTTTTAAAGAAATAAGAGCATATGACCTTTCTTATTTAGTGGAGTAATTGAGATAAACATGCCTTGCTCCTGGAGAAAGGCTAGCTGGCCGGTTAGAAGACATAATCAGGAGAAGGGTGTTCTGAGAGAGCACCTGACAGATCCCGTGTGTGGGAGTAGTGGAACCTCTCAACCCACTGCACAGTCTAGGAGCTTATGCTGTTTCTTCTGCTTAAAACGCAGGGAGACAGTAGCCTGAGCACTGATGTGTACCCCGGAGGCAATAGTACACCCTCTAGTTTTAGAAAAACGTTACTTCATAATTTATTTAAATATTTTATAGGGCATAATGAACAGACCAACCTTTTCAAGGATGCATATTCATATGATTTTGTCTCTTTATTTTGACCTCCATATATATTCATACAATTCTTCATTTCCATCTCTGTTTTCTTGTCTTTGAAGTCTGGAGAACTATTCCAGAATTTTGGTGAAATTATTGACTAAATGTAGTGCAATATCCTTTCTTTTTTTTATTGTTTCTAATGCAGATTAAATTTTTTTTCATATAAGTGTTTCCTAAATACTACATGGAATGTACTTATACAAAATTTATTTATTGTTTATCTGAAATTCAAATATATGTGCATCTTGTGATTTTATTTGTTAAATCTGGCAACCCAAAGGAGTTAGGTTTTGAGGGTTTGTTAAATCTTTCCAAGTATTATAGACTAAAAATGTCAGTAATTTTGAGTCAATACATATACATAAGAAAAAATACAGCTGAGAAAATGGAAGCAATAAAAACAAAAAAATGGGTCAAATGGCATGTGGATCTTTACATATCACTGTAAGTCCGTTCATTTTGACATCGTGTTGATCTATTTTAAGATGTAGCATGGAGAAATCTCTAAACCTAAGTGGTTAAAGGTTCAGTCTCCGTGGTTAGCACAACTGGCTATATAATTTACAAGGCCTAGTGAAAAATGAAATGCCAGGCTCTTTGCTCAAAAGTTTTTGAGAATTTGAAGTCAGAGACAATAGGGCACTTACCCAGGCGTGTCGCCCCTCTGAATACGGGTCCTTGTGCAGCTGCACGGGTTGCATCCAGGCAGCCGGTGCTGATGGTTAGAGAGATCTGGCACGTGAGGGAGGTATTACTGTAGTATTATTACAACTGCCGTTTTCCAGATGAAAACTGTGAAGGTTGGGAAGGTTAAATAGTAGCCTACATAGAAGTTGATTCACATTTGAATCTAGGTCATCTGAGACCAGAGTGCTCCTAACCATGAACAGTACTCAATTCTGCAATATTGAGTCCTAGAAAAAATAAAACCAAAGGAGAAAGTTCGTAGATCCTGGCTTGGGGAGATAAATGTTTAGATGGGATTCAAATGCCTGTAAGGATTAAGCAGATCAAATACATGAGTAAGGGAGATTAGGAATCATTATAGCAGGATTGGTGGGGACTGTGGCAAACTGTAGCTAAAAGCACAATGTGCAAATCCATTTAAGTCTAAAATAGATAAAGCACGTTTGTGAGCTAAATTCAGCCATGGAGGGGAGGCAATTTGTGATCCTTTGACCATTGGTTTCGATATTGTGAATAATCATATTCATTGTCTCCCCCCGCCTTTCCTAAATAACAGTCTTTGAAATGAATGTAAGTGGGGTTATGGAGTTTTCTAAAGAATGACAATAGCAGTCATATTAAAAAAAAAAAAAAAAAAGCTTTCCTTGAATTTGATGAGAAGGAATTTATAGCCTCTGCTCCAACGACAGCGTGTGAAGCCTCCTGGTTTGGTGTATACTGTTTGTACATAGTCTTTCTACTTTTGATGCTTTGGGATTTTATCAATTGATTTTCATAAGGGCTAGCTGACTAGGTGCTCAAAATTGCCACATAACTTTTCCCATACTTCAAACATAAAACCTTTCTGGCACCCAGAGCTAGGATCTGAAAATGCTAAGTATTAAGCAAAATGGATTAATCTTCAGAAGGGGCGCTTCAGCCTGTCAGGGCAGGGGGGTTAATGGAAAACAGTGTGTCATATTTGCCATTTCCCCTATATTATCTTGCCCAGAACACCTGCTTAATGAACTAGACATAAATTATCATACTATAAGCACATTCCTTAATAACAAAAGCCTTGTGGAAGCATTCCTTCCTGTTGAAATAACAAACTCAGAAAAATGATTTTTATGAAGCTTTCTCATATGCTACATGCAAAAAATGTAAAAAATCGATTGACGACTCTACTGGATTTTTCTTCTCTCTGAGGGTAATAAAAATCATTTTATGAGTTTAAGTGGTTTATTTCAACTGGAATTTGAGTATTGCTTTGTCAAGGTCATGGGTGCTTTCAATTTGGTAGGCTCTTAGGCCTGTAAATGATCCTTTAAAGATCTTCTTTCCCCTTCATGTTTTTTTCACTTGTAATAATTCCTTAATTCCTGTTTCTAAACTTTCCCCTTTGAAATATAAATATATACCGAGGTGAGGTACATATGAGGTCAATATTACTGTAGATATTATTTATATCTCAAAGGGCAAATTCTTTAATTATTCAATATATATATTTAATGATGCTCAAATAGTATTAGTTAAGTATAAGTTTGTTAATTAGGAATATATTGCTAAGAAATATTTGTATTAAGTCCACATGTAATGTTGACGTGGATGCTTTTTCTTTCAATTGTTTTGATATTTTATTGGAATTTTGAAAGATAGGTAAAGCTAGATGAAATTACCTAGATAAATTGTATCTCTTCTTAAAAATCCTTTACTTATATAAGAAATGGATTGAAATCTGCTATGTAAGTTAATATTTCCCTTCTTCAAATCCAAAACATTTCTTCAAGGCACCGTCTGTTTTTATTCCATTCATATTGCTCTGCTCCTCCTGACTCCTGCTGCCTTTTTCCCCTTCTTTGCTCAGTGGCTAAAACATTCTTCATTATGCAGACTGGATGTTTTGGGGCATTAAAATCAAAGGGGAAGGGCTTCCCAAACATTTTGTACAAATATTTTCTTTTGCTGAAAATTCTCAACTAATAATCTTCACATGAAATATCAAAAAGAGATATCAAAAATATTTTTTAAAAACCCAGAAAGTAATGAAAAGCAATCAGTTCTTCCAGGGCCCGGCCGGTGGTGCAGAGGTTAAGTGCACATGTTCCACTTCGCAGCCTGGGGTTTGCTGGTTCGGAACCCGGGTGTGGACTTGGCACCGCTTGGCAAGCCATGCTGTGGTAGGCGTCCCACATATAAAGTAGAGGAAGATGGGCATGGATGTTAGCTCAGGGCCAGTCTTCCTCAGCAAAAAGAGGAGGATTGGCAGCAGATGTTAGCTCAGGGCTAATATTCCTCAAAAATAAATAAGTTTGTGTTGCTTCTAGAACTTTCCCTGCTCAGAATAAATTTGATCTTCAGTGCCTCAGTGGCAGGGTACCCAGATTTCATAGCTGGTATTAAAATGTAAGATCCTCCTTCATTGACCGTTTATCGTATACTCACCCAATTAATGTTTTGAAACAGGTGGAATTATAATTTCAATGAATTAGCAAAAATTTTTACTTAGAAAAGCTCACTTGGTTGCTCTCTAAAATTGAAGGTTATTAGCAAAGACGCTACTCCCTATTTTTAGATCCAAGAAGTAAGGGTGAGGGAGAGTAACAGCTATGCCAGGGAACTGGGTGTTATTGTTCTCAAGTTAGAGGCGAAGGCGCTGAGAATACATTGTGTCACCATTGTGACAGAGAGAGGCCCGTGTCGGGCCACTCTGCAGTAGTGTCTTCAAAACTTCTCAGAGGGGCTTAGGACCAAGATTAGAGCTGCTTCTTGAACTACCTGGGAGTAGAAAATACTCTTTGAATTTGGTTGTATAACAGTTTAGTGTGATTTAAAGGTGTCTTTGCATATAGACTCCTTTGTTTTGAGAAGTAAATCATAGGCTTAGTTTGGATTGTGAGGAATGATGGAGACTTGTTATGTACTGACACCCTTGCCCAAGAGCCGCCTTCTTGTAACCATTGATAATCACAGAGCAGAGCTGGGTTTCTGAGTTGCATCCCTTCATCCCTTAAGTCAAATGGTCTCCTTGTGTATCAGAGCAAATTATATTTGTACTCAAATGTGAAACAAAGAAAAATTATGTCTATACCTTGATTTTGTTCTCACTTAAAAAAAGATTTCAAATAGCACTTATACCACCCAAATTTAATGACATTTTAAAAAGTAACAAAAGTGGACTCTAGAGCACTAAATAGGCCTCTAAGATGAGCTAATTAGTTGCACAATTCATTAGTTTTGGGATCTAGGCAAAAAGTTATACAGTTTTGGTTGACTTATCTATTGATTTAAAAAGTTGATATTCGTATAAAGGATACGGATGGGAGGAAGCGTGTGTGAAGAGAACTGTCAACTAAGCAGTCCGTAAAATGGGGCTTATGTTACGCACATGGAGTTACAGTGAATGATGCTTTGAGAAAATATTTCAAAAAGGCGATGGCTCTCTAAGGAGCTGAAGGAAAATGTTTTATTTATTTATTTACAGAACCTGGAGTATAATGACAAAAATACTAATTAATGTATGCTAAGATGATCCAATAAGACTTTGCTGGGACTGGATTACAAATATCCCAGCACTGAATTCTCAGTGAATATTTAAAATGTAGGGAAAGGGTCCTTATTGTAGCACTGAACAAGGGTCACATGCTTCAATTATCAGAAGCGAAAGGAGGGATTTCATTCTATTTTGACAGTTGAAAAGACAAGCTTCTGTTCTCGGTTTGGTCTCCTGATCTGTGTGTACCAACCTGTGGCAAAGACCAGAATTTTCCACCAGTGACAACTGTGCATGCTTCTCACCTACGTGTAGAGACTTTTGGAGACCTCCGCGTTATGGAACATAGTGCAGAACTTTTAATTAGAAGTTCCAGCTTTCACATTTGAAAAGATGTTACCTTTTTTATATCTTTATTAGGAATTAGTATGTGTGTCAAGAAATGCATTGCACAGTGAGAATTATGATTTATTAATTAACACTGGTTATGATACTAGCACTTGCCAATTTATCACAGTAGGTGAGGATAAATATAACAAACACAATTCAAACCGTGTCATATTTTTTTTGCTTACATAATACTATTCATTGTATAATCTAATGAAAACAAAGATTATTATTACTATTACAATCCTCTATCAGTCTATTTTTCATTTTTTTCATTATGTCTATTTTACTTTTTATTTCCTATTAAATTTTTTATGTGCTAGACTGTGTTGTTAAGGTAAAAATTTAACTTTGTTAATTTAAGATTAGTAAAATTAATTCTTACAGGCCCTTTAACTATGCACAAGCATTCTCTGAGAAGTTGAATTTTGATGTTAGAATTTACTCATCAGTAAATCTGAATATTTTTAAACAGTTGACTAAATATGATAAGTAATTTACATTCTTATTCATCATTTGATTTACTGTTTTATCTAAAAATTCTCCATTTGCTAAAACATTGTATTCCCTGGAAATAATACAAAGGATCAGATTGTTAAGTCGAAGGTAAACAAAGCAAAGATCTTACTCAGGGTACACTTCATTAATAATTATTCAGTAGTCATGAGGCGTAGGTGAAGCAAGAAGGTGTTCAAATGGGGAGATGACTCCCCAGCCGTTTATTTTCTCACTGGATACACTCCAACTCCAGTTAACAGATGAAGTGTACAGACGCTTTCCTTAGAGAGGAAGAACACTTTAAATCAGGAAAGATCTTAATTTTATACTCTGTCATGGACCAGGTGTCCCCTCCCAATTCGTGTGTTGGAGCCCTAACCCCCAGTATAGCTATATTTGAAGGGGGGTGCCTCTGAGGAAATAATTAAGGTTAAATGAGGTTGTAACAGTGGGCCCTGATCCAATAGGATTAATGTCCTTCTAAGACAGACACCAGAGAGCTCTCTCCGTGTGCACACAGTGACGAAAGATCATGGGAGGACTCAGCGAGACAGCAGCCAACTACAAGCCAGGAAGAGAGTTCTCACCAGGAACCGAATTTGCTGGCTGGTCATGGACCTCCAGCCTCCAGAACTGAGGCAATAAATTTCTGTTGTTTGAGCCACCTAGTCAGTAGGGTTTTGTTACAGGAGTCCTAGAAGACTAATATGTGCTCAAGTAGTTATACTGCTTTTGTGGCATTTTCCAGCAAGCTGTGCCCAATAAAATTATAGATCACGGGTTTGCTTACCATAGCAATCTTTGAAAACCAGGTACATTTTGTTTAAAAGCATACTGAAGAAAAGGAATACACTGCTAGCAAAAAACATTTAGCATATTTACAAGGAGATTGGACTGGACTACATGCCTTCTTTCTTTTTGAGGAGCACTGCCCACCGAAATCCCTCCCCAGCTACGGGATATAAGTGGATGGAAGATCTGTTGCTATAACCCTTATCTCGCAACACTGTTCACATTTTTCTTTTCTTCTACTGAAGATACGTTTGTAACGTGTTTGTAATCAGAACCTACGGAAATAACACTTTTTCTAATGGTTATATAGTTTTCTCATTATATGAAAACACTTCTCTACTGATGGACATCTTAAGCATTTGTTAACAGAAACTGTTGCAGTATGCTTGTATATTTAACTGTATTTGATTAGCTTATTGCTAAAACATATTTACCCTCTTCCTCTCATCTTCAAGGGGTCACCATATTTCCTACTTTTTGATTTCGGGTCCAGCCATGTTGATTCGCTTTGAGCAATAGAATGGGTAGAAGGGACTGTGTGTTACTTCCCAGCCCAGCCTCTAAGAAGCCCCTCGTGTTTCTGCTTGTTCTCTGGAGCTTCTGCTCTCAACCTGAGAGGACTATGCCCAGATAAGCAGGCTGGATCCAGGAAAAGGATGAGACCTGTGGAGCAGAGCCAAACCTGTCTAGCTAACTCCAGCCCAGATCAGACAGAAAGACCCTCAGATGCATGAGTAAGCCTGGTCCCCAGCAGTAGAGCTGCCGAGAAAAACTCAGCCTAGAGCAGTTTTCTCTCAGCCAACCAACAGAAAGATGAGAGTAAATTATTGTTGGTCCAAGTGTCTGAATTTTAGAATGGTTTGTTACAAAGTATTTTTGTGATACTAGCTACAACCTGTATGTCTATATGAAGGATATGTTCCTAGAACTAGAATTGTTGGGACAGTGAATATTTTCCTAATTCAGTGCATTATAGATTTCATTCTTTATTGATATTATTGACATATATTTCCATACATATTTCACGATAAAATGTCGCCTAAGTCAGTATGTGTCACCATTTGTAGTTTCTACGTTTGGAAATTTACCCAAGCATGACCCCATCCTAAAAACATTAATCTCAATAGTTTATTCTTACTTTATTAATTAATTGCATTTATCTACGTAAAGTATAGATATGGATGTCTTACTTTTACAGAAGCACAAAGGTCAAGATAATGTAGTCTACTGCCTAGAGGAACAAAGTCAGATAGATGTGTTCTGTCTGTAGTGAGCGCTCTCTGTATAGAAGAGCTTTAGGTCTCTAACTTCCTGGAAGGAATTTGGATGAGAAGTTCTGTGTGCTTCCTTCATTGTTACGTGGAGCTTTAGGACTCTCAACAGTAGAACCCCAAACTTACATTCTACAAATTGTTGACAGAAGCTGTTGCAGTATGTTTGTATATTTAACTGCATTTGATTAGCTTATTGTTAAATCATATTTCCTCTCTTCCTCTCATCTTCATGGGGTCACTGTATATCCTCCTCTTTGATTTTGGGTTCAGCCACGTGACTTGCTTTGGCCAATAGAATGGGCAGAAGTGACTGTTGTGTTGATGAGTTTATTTGTCAGAGCTAGAGTAGAAAGAAACATTTTCTGAGGGTACTCTGGAAGTAACGTGCACTTGTTAAACTTCTCAGTTTCCCCAAGGAAACATATATCTTCTCAGATTGTTAATGCACATGGCAGTGTACAGAATATGAAGTATAATTGTATTTAGGATGCTTACCAGGGAGTAAAATCTGGACCTGAGAGCTGCTCAAAAGCTATAAAAATCACTTTGTAAACAACTTGATTTGCTTAAGTATAGCTGTTCCACCTATTTCTCTAGACATTCTAAATGCCCATCAAGAGCTTCAGAGAGTTGCGTACCTCTGGATCTCACTGGTCTCTTACCCAACTGCCTGTTATTGAACTGTTTGCTAAATTGCCCTCATCTTTTACTAAGAGATATTAGAAGCAACTTCTCTGTGACGGTCATTGTTGTACTTATTTTAAGTTGTTGGTATTGTTTAGTATATAACACAGAGTCCTCTCTTTGAAATCTCATAGTTAACATTTGTTTTCAATCCTACTTGCACAACTGTATTTTTCTTTGCCTCAAATTTTCAACTCTTTTAAGTTCATTTGCTACTGTGTGCTACTTGTATTTCTGAAAGCCACTCTGAGCCTTACAAGTACATAGCAAAGTATAAAATGTGAATGTAAATAAGAAACTGGTTGAAGTATGATAAGGCGAGACAAACATCAGGATGTCCTTTCTATATGACATTCAATTATGAGACAGAGATGGATTCTTCCTCTCACTCTTCATTCCCCTGCATAGCTGTTAATTTAACTGCCTACTTGTTTTGGCATTAGGTTAGCAAGATCAAATGTGTAGAATTGCTCCCTGGTTCTCGTTTTCTCTTTGGAATATAAAGGAGAAAGTATGGCCTGCAGAACACTTGCAGGGGGATAGTCATAAAATCTGTCAGGCTTCTTCACTGATTCATGACATGCATGGCCCTTAAGACACTAAAAATTATATAATGCACCCAGATTTTTATTGCGTTGAAACAGGGAAAAATCTTGGACAGAGCCATCACTCCTTACAGCAATTCAAATGATTGTCTTACTCTGTTAGACTCAAATTGTCTCCACAGAGGCCCCAAATCAGTATGTCCAAATCATATGGACATCAGGCACATGTACCTTATAAGGGTTAAAACAGGTAATGATTAAAAGTTTAAAACATGAAAAAAAAACACCACAAATGTTTTCAGTTATCTCTGTATATGTGAATTAATTATTTTGGGGTACACTAAAAACCTTCCATTATTTTTCTCTGTACAGAAGTCTTTAAATAACTTGGACTACATATTTTTAAGATTTTGAGGTCATTTTTTGGCTCAACCTACCTGCTTGAGTTAGCCAAGTGGATTGTTTTTAAAGAAACTAACAAAAGGAAAATACAGCTATTAAAGAACATTAGTTTGTTTTGGAACACACACACATATACACCCACGAGATTTGCTTTCAAGGCATGCATAAGGATTTTTCAAACTCTGGGGTACTCATATTTTTCCTTTTAGATACTGCATGGCATTTGTCTTGGGTATTGGATTATTATTTCACTTTGCTTTTTTAAAATTCTTTTATTTTTTTGGTGAGGAAGATTGGCCCTGAGCTAACATCTGTGCCAATCTTCCTCTAATTTTTTCTATATAGCATGCTGCCACAGCATGGCTGGATGAGTGATGTGGAGGTCCATACCCTGGATCCGAACCCATGAACCCTGGGCCACAGAAGCAGAGTATGCGAAGTGAACTTAACCACTATGCCACTGGGCTAGCCCCTTTCACTTTACTTTTTAATTGTAGACCATACATAAGTTGTTATTATTATTTTATTTATTTATTTATTTATTTGAGGAAGATTAGCCCTGAGCTAACATCTGCTGCCAATCCTCTTTTTGCTGAGGAAGACTGACCCTGAGCTAACCTCCAGGCCCATCTTCCTCTACTTTATATGTGGGATGCCTGCCACAGCATGGCTTGATAAGCAGTGCAGACCCGCCAAAGCAGAATGTGTGAACTTAACCTCTGTGCCACCAGGCTGGCCCCTATTATTATTTTTGATGAGGAAGATTGTCACTGAGCTAACATCTGTTTCCAATCTTCCTCTCTTTGCTTGAGGAAGATTGTCACTGAGCTAACATCTGTGTCCGTCTTGCTCCATTTTGTATATGGAACGTGGCCATGGCATGGTTTAATGAGTGGTGTGTAGGTCCGTGTCCTGAATCCGAACCCATGAACCCCGGGCTGCCAAAGCAGAGCGCGTGAACTTAACCACTATGCCACTGGGCTAGCCCCCATAAGATGTTTTATCCATTAAATCAGCACAGTGCACTGAATATTTTTCATGAAATTATTAATTAAATTAGAATAAATCAAATACAATTAAGCCTTGCAGAATAGATCATAGCATCAAATGTTAAGTATGGCTGTTATCCCATTGGTCTGAAGAGGAGATGCCGTCAATGCAAGTTGATCTCATTGCATGTGTGAGAATGATCCAGGGAGAATAACCAGAAAGATTAGTGAGTGTGAAGAGCCCAGGACCAATGGCGTCACGGACAATATTCTAAGTTATCAAAATATTAACTTCCAGAAAGTGAGGATGTGTTAATAGAACTGTCATCATTCCCACTTCGAAACTTCCATTTAAAAATGTTGTGCTAAGTTGCATCTTTCCAGAAAGATACGTGATGAACTGAAGCCATTTATCTCCTACTTCACCTACAGCTCTCAACAGAAGCATCATTTCCCCAGAGCCATCTTCCTTATGACCTCATCACTCCCCCAATGTAGGTCAGGTTTTATTAACTTTTTATTGTACTTTTGAAGAACCACATTACTTCCCTTTGTTGTAATTAATTGCTCATTTGTATATTTATTTGATTAGTTGATAATAAATCCTTTTCTAATTATTTTATCACCAGACTCTGCACAGTGTAGGGACTCAACACATGATTTTTAACTTTGTGAATGATTGAAAGGATTCTTGCTGACTTCAAAGAAGTTACTCTCTTTTCTATCAGAACATATTTTTTTTTTCATTCAGAATTCTGGACTGATGGTGGATAAAAGTGTTTCTTATTGCATTTTGTTTTAAAACACATATATGTGTATATGGCATATATGACATTTTAGAAAGATTGTTTTCTGTTCTCATTAATCTGGCTGGCTAGATCTTGGGACTTACCTTCTGTTGTGAGATAATTGTTTTACCTGCATGCCTTCTGAATTAAGGGCACTGATAGTCGATTTTTTTTGTCTGACCAGGAATATGCAGATAATGATTCTCTGTGGGCAAAGGTTAGGCAGGTTTTAGAATCTTTAAAAGATCAAGAGTTTCCCAATATTGAGTTTCCTTAGCAATGACAAAGATGCGTGTGTATGTGGTCCACTTTGGCCTGCCTCTGCATTATACTCCATGGGACTTGAGAGAGCGAGTGTAACCAGTGTGGATGTGAAGCTAATGTTGCTTTAATGGTTCGGATCCATTAGGGCTTGTTGTCGCCTTCCCAATGCATTCTATGCAACTGTGGCAAGCGGACCTAACAGCTCTAGTCATTGCTGTTGCTTAGGGACTTGATGCCTTCCTGCTGAAAGGTTTAAAATTATGGTTATCTATATATATCTTTCAATCATTTTAAAAACACTAAGAAGTTTACAGGCGACTAAGACATTATCAGACAAAAGTTTAATGAAACCGGGAATCCAGAATGTTGTAATAAGCAAAGAAATCAATTTTACCCTATGGGGTTTTGCCAAACCTGGAGAATCTGAGTTTGTTTTTAGTGTATAGTAAGGAAAGGGGAGAAGAGGGAGGAGGAAAAGCTGGTCTAGGTCTGCTGGAAGCGGGAATTCTTGGGTGGCAACCACAGAGCTGGAAGAAGTATAACTTCTCAGTGTGTGTGAACCAGGAGGGAACCAGCCGTCCCCAAGTGCTACAAGGAAAGTTGCCTTTTCTCTTAGAGAAAAGGGAAAAAATCCTATGAGACATTAACCACAAGCTTTCCGATGATGATTTGTAGGACAAATCACATCACCCAGCTGCCCAAAACACTTTGAGGTGTTAAGTTTCACTTAAAGTGGGAGTGTTCCGAGGCACCTTGGGGAAGCAAGTGCCTGTGCTCTCTAGAAGGAGGCCCATTAGTTCTAGAGCTCAAGGATTCCCACAAATAATGGGCCAAAGAAAGAGAATAGCTGACCATGAACAAGAATCAAAAAACAAAACAAAAACTCTAGAAGGAGGAAATGACCTGCAAAAACTTCAAACATTGGAGCTAAGGGGCACATGTTGTTACATTATAATACTTAGTATGTTTGCAGGAAGATAAGCTTAAAAAGATCTTCAGAGTAAAGGAAACTACAAAAAAGGACCAAACAGATTTGAAAAATAACAAAAAAGAATATCTAATAAATAAAAGATAAAACAACTTAAAAATAAAATTTACTGACTTAATGGATGCATTTACTAGCTAATTAGCTGAAACAATAGGAAAATTAGTGAACTCTAAGGTTGAATAGAAGAAATTATCTGGAATATAAAATAGAGGTAATAAGAGAAGGAAACCATAAAAAGAGATAAAAAGCCGTAGAGTATTAACATAAGAATGTCCAACATATGTCTAATTGGTGTTCCAGAAGGAGAAGTAAGAGAAAAATGGAAAATAAGTATATTGGAGTAAATTATGCTTGGAGTATTTCTGCAAATAAAGACACCAATCTACATATTCCAGGAGCAACAGTGAGACCAACAGCTTACATCTCAGTATCAACAAAAGAAATGGTAGGAACCAAAGAAAGGTGAGATCTTCAATGTGCAGAGAGAAAGTGTGTCAACCTAGAATTCTCTACTTGGTGAAAGAGAATGTCTAGAATTAGGGTAAAAAAACAAGACATCTTAAAAGAGACAGAATCAGCAAAAATGTTCCCACCTGTAGATCCTCATTAAAGGGAAATCTAAAAGATGTATTCTGGCAGAAGCAACACCAAGGAAAACACTGGAGATTGTGAGAAGGAATGAATAATAAAATAAGTGGTAAATATGTAGTAAATCTAAGTGATCTTTAGTCTTTTAAAAACAATATTGTTTTGTGAGGTTAAAAGGCCAAGATAGAATTAAAACAAACAAAACAATAACATACAAGGAGGAAGAGTAGTAATTGAGGTCCTTCTATGATCAGAGGGGAGAATAAATGTGTTAATTTTCAACATTGATAAATTATTTCTGTGTGTTGTAACTTCTAGACTAACCTTAAGAGACTAGACTAGAGAGCATACAGTCCAATGTAGTAAAGTTAAAAAGAATAGAATATGAGAAAAAATACCCACTCAAACAAAAAGAACAACAACCAGGAGGCAATAATGGAGACAAGAAAACACAGAACAGAAGAAAGAAATTGGAAGTGTGAAATAAGGTGGTAGATATAGACCCAGATATATCTGAGATTAAATGTGAATGTAATAAATGTTCCATGTGAGAATTAAAAAAATCAGGCTGCATAAAAACATGAGTTCCAATTTTATTATATTTTAAAGATCACTTCTAAAATATTGGAAATCAGAGAATTCAAAGTAAAAAGCTAAAAAATAATACCACACTATCCAGTGTGACTATGTTAATATGACACAAATAGATTTAAAGCAAAAATCATTACTAGACATAAGGAAGGTCATGTTATAAGGTTAAAATATTCAAACAATTAGAAATATACAAAAATTGTTAATTTTTGGACCTTATAACAGCCTCAAAAAGTCCTTAACTGACAGAACCAATACCTTGTATAACACTTTGAATTGGGGTCATGACATCTAAATGAAAATGCATTGTTTATGTATCATATTTATGCTTTGAAATCCAAATATTTTCAGAGGTTATGATGTAACATCATTAATCTTATTGCTAGAAAATATGATGAAAATGCCCACTACGTAATTTTTAAATCTGTGTTATTTATGGATATCAACTGCAAAATCAACTGAGTTTGATTCCAATTGTGAGGACAAAGTTTGTCCTACGGTTCTAGTTTGTAGTTTGCTTTGCCGTTGCTGTAATGACTGGCCATGTCTCACTCTGCAATTCTCAGGCTGACCTAACTCTATTTATATTGAGTTCCCTTATAATTTGCTACGAGTATTTGTTTTCCCTTATTCACCATATGGTCAAATCGTAATTATTATGTGCATAGAAAAGCACTTGTTGATCTAATAATTGGAGTCAATGGATTAAGTGTTGTGATAATAGATTGAAATTTAGATTTGGGATTAAAGAAAAGGAAGTTTTGGCCATCCTTGTGATTTTGGGTGAGACCTCTTAGGACTATTATAACTTGATCTGGAAAAGGAAAGAACTAGAAGAGAAGATTGTTCGAATAAAGTCCAGGTTAAATAACCATCGTAATGATGATGCTAATGCTAATAATAATAATCCTAATGACTTCTACTCTGACTTCTATGTCTATTCCCAATATTACTGTATATTGAGTTCGTACATATTTTTTAAAATTATTATTGATTTCCAGATATTTTGAACATATTCTGAATACTATATCTTTACTAGTTATACACATTGAAAATATCTGATTCCTTCGGGTAGACTGTCTTTTATGGAGTCATTTGTTAAATGAATCATTAATTTCAATATAATGAGAAATTTTAAAATTATCATAATAAAAGAAAAATTTTATTTTCTTTTAGGGTTTGTGGTTTTGTTCCTTGTTAAAAGAAACTAGATGAACTTTCTGTCTTTTAATTTATTTAGTACTTATTTTATGAAATTTCTATTTATTCAATATTTATGTTCTTTAATATAGTTTTATGTTTTTCTATCAAAGGCACATTCAATGCTAGATATATTTGAAGGTTCTTATAATGTAAGCTTCTTAGTAAATGAATCTTTTCAATTGTGTGTTTTTTACTTTTTTCCCCCTAATTTGTTGAAACTTGCATTGTTTTAAAATATTGATTTTGTTGTCTGGCAATCTTGTTGAATTCTTATGTTAGTTCTAATTATCACCTACACATTATCCCATGTTTGTTAAATAGATGATCATATCATCTATACATAATAACACTCTGCAATTCTTTCTGACCTTTACACCTATTATTACTGTTAAAATTTTTTTTTATTACACATTGGATAAAACTTCATTACAATGTTAAAAAGAATGGTCCTAATCAACATCCTTATCTTTCCTTTTTTTTTTTAAGATTTTATGTTTTTCCTTTTTCTCCCCAAAGCCCCCTGGTACCTAGTTGTATAGTCTTCGTTGTGGGTCCTTCTAGTTGTGGCATGTGGGACGCTGCCTCAGCGTGGTTTGATGAGCGGTGCCATGTCCGTGCCCAGGATTCAAACCAACGAAACACTGGGCCGCCTGCAGCGGAGCGCGCGAACTTAACCACTCGGCCATGGGGCCAGCCCCAACATTCTTATCTTTCTTAATTTAACAGAAATATTTTTAACAAATTACTGTCAATTATGAGGTTTTCTGAGAGTTTTTGGTAAGTCCTAGACCTTTCTATTATACCATACTGCCTTGTATGTAAAATATCTTTACATTCTTTAAAGAAAAGAGACTTAATCATTTACAGAAGGGAAATCATGATACTCTTTGGAAATATGGTGAAATATATGGATTTTCTCCACAGGAGTAAAATGAACTTTTGTACATTAACACAAGCACTTTGTGTACAATTTTAGGGGCTCATGGGTCTGTTAAATATCCTCTATTGACTACAAGTTAAGACTCTTTGATCTAAAAGAATTTTATTCATTAAAACATTCAACAAACATTTATTGAACACCCGTTATATGGCAATGACTGTGAAGTATACTGTGTGTAAAGAAAAGAGCACATTGAAACTCATGAACTCGATATTCATAGTATGAAATTTAAACTCATGCAGGTGTTAAAATAAAATACGATATATGAGAGCTTTGAGGAGAATATATGAATTCTTATCTCAGTGACTTGGTTCTTTGTTAGTGAAAGTGCAAGGTGTAATTTCAAATACCATTTTGTTATTACATAAAAGTTTCTGATATCATGACTAAGCACTAGGTTGGGCCAATGGGAATGAATTTGTGCAATAATACGTTACTATATTCTATCTAGCCTCTCTACTCCCGTTAGTTTTTTTCTTTTCTAAATTTCACATTTCATCGTACTACACTGGTATGTACACTTGTGCCTTATTTTGGTTCAGCCCACATGCTGGTACTTAGAGCTTTTTTATTAGTTTTGCAAAAATGTCTGCAGGCCATTTTGGTTAAAAGGAATACAGATCCCTCAGGCTGTATAGAAGAAGCTTTGTCTGCCTTCGCTTTCAAAAACATCGTTGACAACTTGAAAATAAATAAATGGATAAAATGCTTTGGTGGAGCTGATTGTAGTGATGGACAAGGCGCCTTCTCTGGGGAAGTGTGGCCGCAGGCCTGCTGCACTGAGGACAGATTTAAAGTCTGGAACTTTATCTCACCTGCAGTGCTTGTTGCCTCTCGGCGTGAAGAGTGATGATTATTTTCGCTGGACCTCGCCGCTGCTTCCCAGGCCTCCTGCACATTTCACTGGTTTATACACACTCAGAGGAGGCATTCTGCCTGTGGCTGGATTAACCTCACTTTCTCCTGGATCTTTAAAAGAAGGATGTCAAATTGGGCAAAGCTTCCTTGGCTGTATTTCTAGTCCATCAGTCTTCAGAAACGAAATCACTTACACCTGTTTCTAGGGAGGTTTCATTTCGAATGATTAATGCAGCCTGTGCCTCACTACCAACTAATGCTAAAAACAAGACACAGAAATACCCCTTTAAACTAAGTTTGCAGCAAGTTTTGGGGCAAAGTATAGTAATTAAATTGGTACATTATCTTTGCCTATCAGCTCATATTTAATTTTCCTATGTGCGAGAAGTCAAAAGATTTGGGGAAAGAACAGCAGCTATTACTACAATACAATGAAAACAATTACTCAGCGCATCTATTACTACTGAAACTTGGGGCAACTCATCAATTGACTAATCCTCAATGTATGGTCTTGGATATTATTATGTTAAATGTCAATCAATTTCTTACCCAGAATTGGTAAAATTAACTATCAATTAAACTAAAATGGAATCCATTCCAAAATGTAGTTGTGAGTTATTCCTCTACTAAATGTTTAATATTCATATAAACTATTGGATCATTAGTTCATGCCCAGTCTTGAACTTGATCTAATACTTAAAGCCTTGATCTTTTGTTTCATGAATATTTAATTGGACTGAACTCTTTTCCTTTTACAGTGGAGCGAGAGTGAAACATATTCTTTATGGCTAAAGTTATCCCTTGTGCTTGGCATTTTAATTTACTTTCTTAAACTTTTTAACCAAGGACCATTTCAATTCCAATGAGCATACTTTATCACACTTTTTCAGATGACTACATTTTCTCTTTGAAGTTTTCTTTCTAATTCTTCTAAAGCTTGAGAATATTTCCCATCTAGTTCTAGCTTACTAAACACAACATTGAGGTCATATAGAAATCATTCTTCTATGATTTGGAGATTTTGGTTGGTAGGTGACTATAGTTCAAGGAATGTATCGTACTTCTAAATGTCTACTAGAAATTATCAAATGTGGGTCATCTTTATTTCTCTAACTGATTAATGGTACCTGTGACTTATCATGCAGAGTTAAGTGTATTAATATAAATTACTATATCTAGGAGAGTATTTAATACAAATTACCTGTCATAACCACTCCCCCCCAATATTGTCTACTATCTTCAAGTGGCGAGGTGGAGTGATAAGCGTCATATTGGGGTTGCTGCTTATATAAGAGGGTAGGAGGAGATGAATTTTTACCATATACCTCAGTATACAGTATGAAAATGTATATCGTATATATTATATGTTTACATTGACATGAATTACAAAGAACCACATTGAAATTATTGATTTCAAGTTAACCATTATTACTAATAAATTTAATTATAATGCTATCAATTTTTTAATATCTTATGTCTTCCCAAGTATTTGCTGTTTCTCATTTTATTCTCATCAAATAGATGATGAGTTAATGATGTTCATATATACTTATTAAGTAATATAATCAGGATGAAAGAACAGGTTTTCTGAAACCCAATGTGGCCGTCTTTCAGCTACATTGCTGTTACATAAATTTCAGTGTTTCACACATATATTAAAATCATTGCCTATATTTGGATCTTCATTTACTTAAATCAGATATTTCTATACCATCTTTAACACAGACTTTTTCCAAGTAGTACAGAGGTTCCAAAATTGTGGTCAGTATCCTGAACCTAGACCGGAGATGTCTTTTCTTTGTCTCGTGCACTGTTTAATATTTATAAATGATTATCATAAAAATCTGGATTCCCAGCTTCTCTTGAAAAGTGAGAATATTGGGCAGCAAAGATTCTAGGTTTCCTTATGGAAATCATCAAATAGGGCTGAAGAGCTGCTGTCTCCTTGATATAAGATATTCTATTTTCTGTAATCCAATCCTTTGTGTCCTCCTAACACTGAGAGATTGTCAGCTGCAGAACGAACAAAATATGATGACATTATATTACCAGAATTCTTACATGAGGCTCACTTTCTAAGACTGCCTACTATAGGCAATTGATTTTTGACTGCCGATAACTTAATCCTACTTTTGTGTTGTTTACATTGAGTTCTTACTTAAACTTCTAGTCACCAATACATCCTTTAAATGGTGGTGGTCCTGTCTGAGACACAGTTAGGATTGCACAATGAAAAGCCTTCTTCTCATCCTGCAAATCTTTCTAGGAGGCTTCTAATTTCAACTTTACAGTGAAATTTCTAGACCATCTTTCTCTTTATTTTCTTTGATGTTTAGGCCTCTATATCTCACTTCTTATTGCACATCTCCATTTGGGTCTAGTGTAGATATCTCTTATCAAACTGAATTTTTCATATTGTTACCTAGATTTCATCTTCATTCTATATTCCTTAACTAAGAATATAGTAATATCATGTTCTGGTTACCAAAATCAGAAACATTGAAGTTTTCTGTCTCTCCTACTCTTTTTCTCAATTCCTAAGACCTAAAAAGCAACCAAGTTGTGTTCATTTGACATCTCAAATCCACCATTTTGACTTAAAAAACATTTGCCACCTATGTATGTACTAGAAACACACAATGAATACAATTAAAATAAGAAAATTTTCCCAAATTCCAAATGTTCATAATTAGACCTATGAGTAGAAAATTGTAATTTAATGTGATATGGAAAATGGTAGAATTATACAAAGAGTGTCACAGGACTCAGAAGAATGCCATCTAAGCCATACTGAGGGTGACTGCTATGGGAAATTGTGGTGTTGCTTCAACTGAATGATGCTTCAATTGAGTTAGCCAATGATGAACTTAGGGAATCGGAATTTCATGTAAACAGGATAAACTGAAGATATACAAGGGCAGGGTAGATGTAGGAAAATTTATAAGCAGCATAGTTTGCTTGAGGATAAAGTATATGGTAGGAAGTGTGGTAGATGAGTTGGAGAAATATATAGGAACTGCATTATGAAAGGCCTTAAATGACATATAAAGAGCTTAGACTTTATCTTCTCAGAAGAGAATTTGAAAAAAGTTTAGGCCGAGGGGTAGTAAAATCAGAGATACAATCTAGTAAGAATATGGTTGAGTATTTTTATTTGGTATAAATGCCTTCATGGAAGGAGTCCAATTAAGGAGAGAATGTAATGGTTATGAAAAGAAATTTGAAGCAGTGAAATAAAGTGGTCATAATAAGAACATAAAATATTTGATGTGATAAATATTTAGGAATTAAAATCTGGTGCTCAAGTCAAACATAGAGGTAGAGGGAAAGAGACAAAGAATAATTTTTTTAGTTTTTTTGCTTTGGTGATTGAATAGCTAGTGGTGTGATCAACAATAGCAACTTTTCTTATAGCTGAATAGTATTCCATTCTTGGTATGTATCCAGAATGGAATACTACTCAGCCATAAAAAATGATGAAATCCGACCATTTGTGACAACATGGATGAAGCTTGAGGGTATTATGTTAAGAGAAATAAGTCACAGGGAGAAAGTCAAATACCATATGATCTCACTCATAAGTAGACAATAAAAACAATAAACAAACACAGAGAAACAGAAATTGGATTGGTGGTTACCAGAGGGGAAGTGAGGAGGGAGGAGGCCAGAAGAGGTGATTAGACACGTATATGTGGTGATGAGATTGTAATTATTCTTTGGATGGTGAACATGATGTAATCTACACGACATTGAAATATATAACAATGTACACCTGAAATTTATGTTATAAACCAATGTTATTGCAATAAAAATAAATAAATAAAAACAAAAAACCAATAGCAACAAATATGTATTGAACTGGGAAGATGTTCATGGTAAGAAGTGAAAACGGCAGGTTGTTGTGTAATATCCAGAGAATGGTTCTATTTTTTATCCAACATAAAAATAGAAATAAAACGCCCACAAATGTTCATAATTATTAATATATTTTTACAAAAGTTTTTAAGTGGGAAACCATAAGTAGAAATGCTGATTGGGGTTGTTTATATAGGATCAGTTGAATATGATGAAAGCTATATAGGGGACTCTAGAGCTAGATAGATGCTCGACACCCTGCCATAAATATATGAATTAATTTTCCATTGAACTATATAAATATTTCTTCATTCCTACTAATAAAATCAGCCATAATAAGAATTATGATAAAATAGCCAATATGCTTACCAGGTGCAGGTACTGTGGCAGGTTTTTTAGATTTTTTATGATACAGCAACTGTAGAACATTTTACAAGTAAAGAAACTAAGGCTTAGTGTAAAAAGGCTTACACTTAAAGGTTAAGTGTAAAAAGTAAATTTGCATTTAGAGAGATGCCTACATTTAAAGCCAATTCAGTCTGAATTTTTAAATACTACTTTATATATGATGTGTAAGTGTAACACGGTTGGCTGCAATTAGGAATGCAGTCTTTCTCAAGGGGACAGATACCTGAGCAATTTCACTTTACTTCTAGCTTATTTGTAGTTGCTTAGGGAAAAACCCACCAATGCAATCTAAAAATACTGCAATTTTTGTGGGAGTGGGGGGCTAGGCAGCAGTTTTAATAAGCAAGGCAACTTACATACAAGGCTTGCCTTGGCTGGCCACAACATGAGTAGATCTGCACACACATCTGCCAAATTCTTAAGAGTTTATATAGAGGCCTTAATGGGATTCAGTCATGTAACCATCCAGATGGTCTCAGCAACACATTACTCTCTCCAGGCTGTGTGCTTGAAGTGGATCCTAGTGCGGGAACAGTGGGTGGAATGTACATTCCAAGGACGGGAGGGGTGAGGAGTCTCTGATTGCCCTGCTCTGGTGAGAGTTTCAACTGGTGGTCACATCCTTTCGATGCCCTTCTCCAACTCTCCACCCCTGGTGACCGGCTCTGACAAATCACACATGCCCCTCCTCTTTGGCAGTGCACCCTGAGCATCAGCAAGAGGTTTCACTAGCGTGAAGGTAGCACATTTGGTGGCTCTCTGGTTGCACTGAGGCAGACAGCATAGCAACAATATAGGGACATGCAAGAGAAGGACATAGAAGATATACTCAAGGTTTAGGATAATGATTTTTCCAGTCATGAAAAATAAGGTGTTTTTAATTTTGTACTTCTTTCTTCATTCTTATCTTCTGATGCCTCCCTGAAATCTCAGAATTTCATCCAGATTTTCATTGTTGCAACATCAGAAAATATCCCTTCTGGGGGAAACAAGGGCCTGGTCCATCAGGTCAGCAGCATGTCTCACAAATATGAATTGGGATGCTCAGGAGATGTTTGTGAGTTGAATTTATATTAAGAACTGGTATAGTGTCAGAGACTAGGGAGGAAAATGCTTAAAATGTGATTTTATCATCAAAGATGATTTTCCACCTATAAATCACAGTACAGAACCTAGCTAAAGAGCATGCTAACTTCTCACTGAATTGATAAAATTGACCTTTTAAAATTTCACATAAAAATTTTAAAAATTGTGAATATTGTTAAAATGATGTTATATAATGTTATTACTCTTCCCAAGAAAACCTTATCCTGAACCTTGTCCTTGCTATTATGTCGACTATATGACAAGGGCTCTCTCTGTGGACTAGATCTAATGAATGGTCACCTATAATCATTAATATAGATGTATAAAAGCATGGCACAAGGGTGACCCCAGCCTGGACTTCAACACAAAGGCCACAAAAGCACATTTCAGTCAATCTTATGAAGCTTCGAATTGCTAACATATCACTTCAAATTTGTAGTTAATAAAGAATGTCACAGAAGAGGCTAATAACACCTACAATGCTATAGCCATGCCCATTTTGTCTTTTGCCTTGCACAAAGTAAACTCGAAGTGGTAAATGTACTTTCAATGACAAGATTTAATTTTAGCACAAACAATATTCTGTGTAATGTAAAAGCTGCAAAGTCTTGAGTTTAAGCCATAGAAAAATCAAGAGTTCAAAAATCTTCAATGAAATTGGAATGATCAGCTGTGACTATTAAATATCTCATTGATCTTTACTTATTGACTGTGCTGAGGGGCATGGAGAATCCTGACTGAGAATGAGAAGAATCTTAATTTTACTGCTTTATAAATGTTGGCTATTTGGTCAGAAGAACTTGAAATTAGTGATTAAGTTCACACGACATTGCCAAAGGAGGAGCTTTGTTTGTGGACAGATGCACGAAGGCCGGCAATTCACTTACTTGTCACTCAATCATGGAGATTGAGTAGGATTTTTAACCTGTTCCAGCTGAGTTCACTCCCCCGCCAAGGTCCAGAATTGTGTAGTTTCCCCTTAGGCCTGAGGCTGTTATATAAAAAAAATCCCTATTATTGTTATTATTATTATTTTGTTTCAGCTTAACCTGCAATGGATGACTTAGACTTCCGTGGAATAAGAATGAACCTCAGGAGTCTGAGTACTTGAACTGCAAATTACAAATCACATAATTATGAAAACAAAAGAGAAATAACACATTCTAAAAGTTGTGTCTTTTTGGGTAATAATCAATTTTAATATTAAAAAAATTTTTTATTATAATGATTGAATACTTTGAGTTGTGTTTTGATTTTGTGTTCAATTTTTAATCGTTGACTGTTTTGATAAATAATTTTTGTTTTTGTATTTATCTCATTTGCTTACACTATGCAAATGCTTATATAATTTTCTTTTCCAAGGTGGTTAGTAAGACCTCAGTGCTTTATATCCTTCTTAGCTTTATTGCTTATGTTTTAACTCTATCTTATGTTCCAGAACTCATCTTCTGATTGCTCAAATGCCACCATTAACTGCTCATTTAAAGTTGGCTCTAAGATCACTTGTTCTAATATTATTTATGACTAAACAGAAAAAAATGCTGAAAGAGACTTCAAACAATTCTTGTCAGTTCTCCACTTTTGATGATGAACTATGCCCAAAATAATCAACAGAGGTCATTAGCAAATTGGGCCTGAAAAATGGTAATAGATATATATTTTTTGGCTTGTCCATATTAATGAATGTAAGCATTTCCTCCAAGTAATATTCCTTGACTGAATCTTTTTGTGACTCAAAAGTACCTTTAAGTAATGTTATTGAATTATTGATTATCTGTTTGGTAATAGGCAATCTACTTTCACAATTTCTCAACAACAGTATGTCTCTGAAATTAAAATTCTCCAGATAGTTATGAATAACTAGCTTGTATCAAACCAACTTTTCACCAAAAACAACTGTAAAACAAGTTTAAAAGAAAGAAAAAAATACCTTACATATTGGAGGCATTGGAGAATCTTGAGGGCACCCAGCAGTTGTTAGGATAATATCCTAATAAAAAGAATACACAAGATGAGCCCAACTTTCCACAAACTTTCCCCTTGAGGTATTTTCCGTTGCTAAGTGGCTGAGGGCATAAAGACCAGGCAGAAAGCAAAACCTCAGGACCTTTGGCAGTCTTAGAGGGCTAAGAGACATGATAATATGAAGTACAGGTATAACCAACCCAGTAGGAATTGGAGGGACCAAAATCCTCAAGAAACAGGAAACACAAACAAGTGTGTCTGATTTTCTAAGTTGATGTTCACTGTAAGGCATTTGTCATTTCCTAAGCTGTTATGGAATGAAAGACCAAGAAGGCAAGAAGATGGCTGAAACTAAGAAGCTAAAATCTTAAGCAGATGTTTTGTCAGGTTCAATGTGCTGGGGGAACAAAATTGACAGTTTACGGTCTGTCAAGGAAAAAGGGCTCAGATAATTGCGCCAGCATTTCATTTGAGAGCTTTAAAATGTTATACCTTATGAATGAGGACAAATCAGAGATAGACCGTACCTCAAAGAGAGTAAAATCCAGCTTCCTATCATCTGAAAACCCTTATTGGAGCCAATGATTTGTTTATGTTCTGGCTGCCATCTAAAGAACAAAAAGTAAAATCTCTCTGAAAGAAGGTAAAATTATAAGAGCAGAGTTCTTGAAATTTTTTTATTCAAAATGTCTGGAATCCAATAACAAATTACTAGGCATTAGGATCAAGGGTGAAATGATCACAAACCAAAGAAAATATAGATAATAGATACAGACCTGCAGCTAAATATTTTACTATCCTACTCAGTCTAAAATATCTGATTAAAATGTTCATGAAAACATTTGATGTGATAGAAAATTTTATCAGAGAAATTAAATCTCTAGAAATAATTTCATGGAAAATACAGTAACTGACACTAAGAACTCAATATATAAGTTTAAATATAGATTAGACACAACAAAAGAAAAGTAAACTTGAAGAAAAGAGAGAAAATATATTTCTGAAACATGGAGAGAAATAAAAGGATGTAAAATACAGAAATGATTCTAAGAATATATAGGTCACGGTGAAAAGCATTAATACACAATTTGAATCAAAGAGGAAGAGAGAAAGAGTAAACAAAGCCATGTAAAGTGGTTCTGGTCAACAGTTTTCTGTAACTGGTGAGAGACATAAAATCCACGCGTTCAAACAACTCTAGAAACCCAAAATAGCTAGGCATATCTCAATCAAACTGCTAAATAGCAAAGACAAATTATACCTAAAGCAGTCAAAGACAAAAAACATTCATCATCATCAGATAGTTAACATTAAGACTGAGAACTGACCTTTGAGAATAGTTAATTTGTAAGTCAGAAAACAGTAGTATGACAACTTTATTGTGCTCAATGGAAACAACTGCCAGCGTAGAATTCTGTAACCAGTAAAATATTCTTTAAAAATGAAGATGAAATAAAAATATTTTAGACAAAAATAACATTTCCTAGCCAGTACATGTGCTCTATGTGAAATACTAAAGGAATTTTACAAAGAGAAGGAAAATGATCACAGATAAAAACACAAAAATGGAAGAAGAAATGAAGCGCAATGGGAAAGATAAATAGATGGGTAAATGTAAATGAATATTGATTGTAAAAACCATAATAATATCATCTGTCAATTTAAAATATATGTAGGATTAAAAGTACATGACAATAATATAGAAGACAGAAGAGGGGCAAAATAAAATGCTGAAGACCCGTGTGTATTCTATTCCATTTATTCATCCTTTGATTATTATCATCTTCTTTCTTTTCCTTATATGAGTTTAATTAGCTCTTCTTTTTCTAGTTTGTTAAAGTCAGTTCTATGGTCATTGACTTGAGACCCTTCTTCTTTCTAATAAAATCATTTAGTGCTATAAATTTCACTTTAAGTTTGCTTTGGGTGTATCCCAGAGGTTTTTATATATTGTGTTTTCATTTTCATGTACTTCAAAATACATTCTAAGTTCTATTTTGATTTCTTTTCTGACCCATTAGTTATTCAAAAGTCTATTATTTTGTTTCCAAATTTTTTTGGAAACTGTGGGGTTTATTAAAGTCAAGAATTTTAGGTGTCCTGGTTTCTGAAGAATACTGTAGACTTGTTTGGCTTTGATATGTACATTCAACATGTGATGTATAGATAGATAGATAATAGATGGATAGGTGGACAGACAGTCAATTCTCATTATTTGCAATAGCTATGTTCTATAGAGTTGCCTCAAACAATGGATGAGTGAATACTGAATCATTGCTCCAAGGGGAAATGCAGGGTTAGGTTTTATGAGCCTCTGGTCACAACATTTTTGTCAAACAATCTATGCATACACTGTTTTATGTGTGTTTCTGTTTAAAGTCACCATATTTAACATATATTTTTGATTTATTAACATTAAGCTCACGGCCACCAGTACTGTAAGTCATCCTTGAATGAAGCTTATCTAGCATACACATCCTCTCCATACGGCACATCACAGCTGTCCTGCACTTAGAAACCCTAGACAGAGCTACAACACTACGTGTGGGAGCATTTTAAATAGTGAAATCACCAACCAAAAGCACAAAAATGTGAAAAACATGTTAAATAGAGTGTGAAAAGGACACATGTGCAGGAAGAGAGCTGAAATCTGAAGGCAGATCCTGGTCCCGTTCCACCTCAGCGTGTCCGCGGTGCCTGCAGAAGGGCGGCAGGTATTGATGGGGGCTTACAAAGAAATTTTAGTGAGTAGGCAAATTTGCAGACACTGAATCTACATGATGAGGATCAACTGTACATACATTGGCAGTGTCATTAAATTGAGGCTTGAGAAACTTGTATGGCTCAAACTTGGCAGTGGAGAATTTGGGTCCCGTATGAATTCTGAAACTGTCTATTCTGTCAACAGATACATTGACTGGGCTATCCAGGATAGCAGACATTTTTGTCTTGGATGACTTTGGTTTAACTTCCAGAATTCTGTATGTCTTTGGGTAACCCTCCCAACTAGCTCCTTTCTAGGGTTTCTGGCCAATCTCTACTTTAACCATTTTTTACTCCTAAAAACAAAAAATGCATTCCTTTCTTGTTCTTTCATAATATACTTTGATGTCCATTACTCATAAATCACAACAAAGTAGAAATGATTTTTCTTTTCCAGGAGGAAAAGGACAACTTAACTCTCCAACTCTCACAGGAACTGAGTGACAATACTTCTATTTTCAATGCAAAGAAAAATAAAAAAGTAAACAGTTAGGTTTCCATATTTAAACAGGATGAATATTCATATCTTGAAACATATTTTCTTTAAGTGAAAATTCTCAAAGTATATCTGAGAACAATGCATATATATATATATATATATATATATATACACGTATCTATAAAATGTATAACATTTTCAATTAAGATTTTTTGGTAAGTGGAATATAACTTATAGCTACTAAGTCAAATAATAAAATGGCAAAATCCATGAAAATCTGCCTGAATGACTGCACTACACTGATAATAACGTATAAAAGTTTAGATTCATATCTGAAAAAAAGTTTGTTTCAAGAACCTTAAACATGGATTTCATGTAACAAAATCTTGAATTTGAATTTGCATTGAATTTTTCTTATAGTTCCAAATATACTTCCTTTATTTTACTCATGAGGATTTCTTTTCTTTTTTTTTTTCCGAGGAAGATTAGCCCTGAGCTAACATCTGCCAATCCTCCTCTTTTTTGCTGAGGAAGACTGGCCCTGAGCTAACATCCGTGCCCATCTTCCTCTACTTTATATGTGGGATGCCTACCAAAGCATGGCTTGCCATGTGGTGCCATGTCTGCTCCCAGGATCCAAACCGGCAAACCCTGGGCCACCGAAGCAGAACGTGCGCACATAACCGCTGTGCCACCAAGCCAGCCCCAGATGAGGATTTCTGTTTGGAAATATTGTTTGATCATTTGTAAATCATTTGTATTCCTAAATAGTTCAAAATGATTTGACTGGCAGAGCTGGCCCTGAGGTGCAGTGGTTAAGTTTGATGTGCTCTGCTTCAGCGGCCCAAGTTCACGGGGTGGGCCTACACCATTTCTCATGCTGTGGTGGTGACCCACATATAAAGTGGAGGAAGACTGAGACAGATCTTAGCTCAGGGCTAATATTCCTCAAGCAAAAAAGAAAGAAAAATGATTTGACTAGCAAAACATCCTTTAAGTCACACGTGGTTAAGTAACCGAAATTTCCCAGTTTTCTTAAAAGAAAATAGGAACTATTTAGATTAAAATGCCAATAAATATTCTATCCCCTCTTGCATAGGTTTAAATGAAAAAGCTGACCATAGTTTAAGAAAAATATGAATGATATGAATAATTAGTTTTCCTTGGAACTTATACCACTTTTTCTTAATTATTCAACTATAGGACCACTCTAATTTACTTTTTGATTTGGCCTTTGGAAGTATTACAGTGCGCAGGACTGGCTCAGTATATATTCTTTCCCTTTTAAATGGAGTGACATTAAATTCATACTGTATAGAAAAATTTTAGGCTTAGCAGATATTCATTAATCTGTCAACACATCTTTCTTTTTTGGGGCAGCCAAGAAGATTAAATTAGTAAAACTTGCTGAGAGAGAGCGAAAATGCGTATTGGAGAGGAAGGGCTGTGTCCTCTTAAAAGCATGTTTTAGCACGGGCATTAGTAGGTTACCAAGTATAAAGTACACATCTCTGCGTATCATATGTTATCTCCAAGATATCTTTGGGAATTTATGACTATAATTATTTTGATTTCTTGACATCCAAAAATACTGGATGTATTCCCAGTTTTTTTCTCCATATGTCCAATGTTTTGTTGATAAAGAAAATGCTTGAATATGTGCACACATACAGATGAGTGAAAGGAAATCAAGCATTTAACCAAGAAGCCAAATCCTGCATTTTATATTTAAGAAATATACATTGTCCTTTGTTATTTAGTATGTCACAGGAAAAATCATTTTACTCTCACAGTTTACAAATAACACTTGTAGAAGAGTGATTCATAAATCAGAAATGCTCCCAGCAATGACTGTAGCAATTCTTCAGCCATCAACAGACAAGCCTGTAGATTTGTCAAGTGGAATGGTAAAGGACAATTTTAAATTGTGAGGTAGTGTTCTTAGAAAGCTATTTTGATAAAGTGGCTTTTTTTCATTTGTTTTTAAAAGAGTTTTAGGACATTTAATTAGTTTAATTCTCCCTCTCTAAAGTATGAGAGAAAGCTCTCTCAGATTTGCTTTTATAACTTTTGTATTTTATATATTATAAAATAAATCCACATTTACTGCAGAACACTTTTGAAAACATGCAGAAGAAAATGAAGCAAAGTCTTCTAAAACACCACTACCCAAAAGTAAATAATTATTCTTAAAATCAGGAATGTACAGCTCCATTTTATGTGTGTGTGGGTATATATATATATATATATATATATATATAAAGAGAGAGAGAGAGGGGCAGACAGAGAGAAAGAGGGAGAGAAGGACACGTTTATTACCCACAATTTTCTTTTTTATAACTACATTGAAGGACTGTATCATAGTTTATTTATGAAATCCCATAACTTTAAAAATTTATGAAAAAATTTATAAATTTATAAAATCCTAACCATTTGTTGTTGAATAGCTATTTTCAATATTTTACTGCTGTCAATAGTGCACCAATGTATGTTCCTATAGCTAACACTTTGGCTACATGTGTGATTACTTCTCTAGGATTAATTTCCAGTATTAAAGTATAGATCATAGCAAAGCATCTTTGAACCTTTTTTGATACATGTTGACACATATTGCCAAATACATCAACTGATACATATATCCAAATTGTTCTTGTAGCAAATTGCACTGTCACCAGCAGTAAATGAGACTTTCCTTTTCCACAAAAGTTCCCAATGTTTGATATCAGCGTTAATATATTCTCAAAAATATTTTAATTAGCTTTGGTTTAAGTGAATAAGAGGTTGAACATTTATTTCTTATATTAAATGTTTTGAAATTGTCTAATAATAATATTCTTACACATCTTTATACATTTTCTATTGCGGTTTGCATCTATTTCTTACACATTTATATAAAGTCTTTCATTTGTTGCCAATCTTCCTCTTTGTACTTGAGGAAGATTTTCACTGAGCTAGTGTCTGTGCCAATCCTCCTCTATTTTGTATGTGGGATGCTGCCACAGCATGGCTTGATGAGCAGTGCGTAGGTCCACACCTGGGATCTGAACTTGGAAACCCTGGGCCACTGAAGCAGAGCGTGAAAACTTAACCACTACACCACTGGGCCAGCCCCTGTAAAATCTTTTGTTAGAAAGATATTGACTTTTCATCCTCAATATTTTATGCAATTTTCTTTAGCCAATTATTTGCCTTTCATATTATGTAAACTATTTTATAATCTGGGAAAAAATACATACATATACACACATAATCATGTCTCTCTCTCACTTTTTAGTAATTTTTCTCCTTTCTGAAAAGGTTCTCATCTAATCATCCTATTTCCTTTTAGATTTTTAAAAATATTTTCAATTTTGCATCAACACTGTTAATCTGCAATTTATTTTTTGTTAGTATAAAGTGAAGGATGAAATGTATATATTTTATTGATTAATCTATACTTTTTGTACAAAATGCTGCATCTGTCAAAATTAAAAATATCCCAAGGTCTATTTTGAATTTTTAAATTTGGCTTCATAGGTTTATATATCAGGTTACATATTCCTTTTCATATCCCCTTTCTTAGTATTGTACTTTCTTTTATATTTAAACACTTAAATACTAATAAGAATGTCTCAAAAAGATTATTTGCATTCCTATCATCCTTATAGCATTATGCACAATAGACAAAACACAGAAGCCACATTAATGTTCGTCAACAGATGAATGGATGAGGAAATTGTGATACACACATACAACAGAATATTATTCAGCCTTTAAAAAAGAAGGAAATTCTGCCATTTGCAGCAACACCAGGGAAGCTGGAGGACATTATGCTAAATGAACTAATTCAGTCCCCAGTCCAGAGGGACGAATACTGCAGGAGACCACGCATGTGAGAAATCGGAAATAGTCAAACTCACAGAACCAGAGAGGAGAATGGTGGTTGTCAGGGCATGGGGCGAAAAGGATACAGGAAGATATTAATCAGAGAGCACAAAGTTTCAACTACATGAGATGAATAAGACCTAGAGATCTAGTGTACAGGATAGTGTCTATAGTTAATAATACTATATTGTATATTTAAAAATTTCCAGAGCGGTAGATCTGATGTTAAGTGTTCTTATCACAAAAAATAATATAAATTATTCAAAAGGGCAGTAGGAAACTTTTGGAGCTGATGGATATATTTATGGCATAGATTGTGGCGATGATTTCACAGGTGTTTACTTATCTGCAAACTCATCAAATCGTATACATTAAATATGTACAGCTTTTTGTATGTCAATCACACTCGAAGAAAGTGGTTGTGAAAAAGAGTCAGCCTTATTTTATTATTGGAGAAGAACACAGCTGTGTCTGATAATGAAGATTAGTAGAGAAGAAGTCTAAAAAGTTAGACTAATTGGCCCTATGTTTCCACTGTCTCGTATCACAGACACATTATTTACTTGGAGAAATTTCAAGTCTCAGCTACAATTTCCCCCACCTTGTGCGTGTCCCTCTGCCTCTCACTCTGATTTTCATTGCTTTCACAAGATTTTTCTCATTTGAGGGCCTCAAAGATCAACTCTGATAAGCTATGTTGCCCTGGTGTTTTTTTGTCACTTGGGACACTGATTGACCCTATCTAGCTCAAGGAAGTGGCAATACCTTGCTTTAGTTTTACTCTTTTCATTGCTTCCTTTATGACAAAAAAACCCACAACAGATTATGACCCTCTTGGTAGACGTTTGAGCTAGTGTGTCTCTGTGGGCAAAATACAAAAGCTAGAGACACATTTTTAAGTTTTTCTTCTTCTTAAAGTGTCATATGGTTAAATGTGTCAATTTTATTCTCCAGCACATAGTAGCATCCTGTTCACTGTGTTCATTGCATCCTCAGAGATATTTATATACGAATTTCTAGGAAATTTCATCTGGGACACATGAATAAAGGAATCTGACAAAAATGGGTTATTGCTTCATAACATTAATAAACTCAAATAAATGCAAATTTTGCGCTAAATAACACGAATTTTAGTTATTTTATCTACCTATTAAATTATTAGTTCCATGATATGACAGTTCTTATTGAAGAACTTTGCTTATTGTAAAATATACTAGGGCAATTAAGTCTGATTTAAAAATAATGACTCATCTTTTACATACTTGATTTACATACATTCATAATTCTTTTTATTGATCAATTGCCAAAATTAAGAGAGGTTTCAAAGTGAAATAAGCCTAGGGAGTCCAAGTTGGTAAGAAGAGAGGCACAATAGACAGCCGGTATCATGTTGGGTTTGTCTCCCTGTCTTTCCCGGGCTTTTCTTTTCCCCACTGCTGACATTCTGTCACCATCCTTCTAATCCTGGCTCCCGAGTCCACTTTCCTCTGGGTTTCAGCACCTTCCAGACAGCAGGAGTCTATGGATTCTCTTGTTCAGCTGATGCTCATGTTTGTTTTCTTTACCTTTGGGGGACTCAATTACCCTTTCAGATTCGAGCTCATTGGTGACTGAGTGCTTTCCTGAAATTCAGTTCCTAAATAACCAGCTTGCTAATTCCTGAGGACCTGCTCATGGCAATGACAGTGTCAGGGCTTCTTCGCTTTCCCTGTGACTAGATTCCGAAGCTTTACACACACACACGCAATAACTCCTATTTAACTCAAACTCTTATTCTGTACTTTCCCTTCAGTACTATCTATTAATTTATATCTATTTCTTTATTTGTTTTACAAGGATAGAGCCAAACTCTCCCTTTCAGAATTATTCTTTGTTTGTAATTTAAATTTCTTTGATATTCTTTAATTGTTAGTTTGAAAGGTGTGAGAAATGGGAGAAATGTAAACTAGTCTTATTCATGCGTAAAGATGAATATATTAAACTTCAGGAAAAAAATGATCACTATACTTAAGACCTGAGAATAATAATTGAAAAGAGAATTATCTTTAGTTTGTCAGAGAAAAAGAGGGAAAGAAATCTCTCCAAACCTAAACTTATTTCTGGCATCTAAATTAAAGTTTGTATGATAAGTTTTAAAAGCTGAAAATATTAATAATGTTCAATTCTTATCAAAATAAGAACATAGAATAGTCATTAATGATTGAATTAATTAATTTTTTTGTGAGGAAGATTGGCCCTGAGATAACTTCTGTTGCCAATCTTCCTCTTTTTGCTGGAGGAAGATTGTTGCTGAGATAACACCTGTGCCAATCTTCCTCACTTTTATGTGGGATGCTGCCGCAGCATGGCTTGACAAGCAGTGCCAGATCCGCGCTCGGGATCTGAACCTGTGAACCCCGGGGCACCGAAGTGGAGCGCGCAAACTTAACCACTACACCACCAGGCCAGCCCCAGAATAGTCCTTAATTTAATTGACATTTTTCTTCTAGAACATGGTTCTTCAAAGGTTTAGGACCCTGCAATCTGCATATTCATTTCATTTGTTTGTAAGATGTCTTTGTTTTATTAAAAAAGTATAATTCATCGCATTGACTTAATATCTCATTAGAGTTACATTTTGATTTTCCCTCTTTTAAAGACAATATTAGCTACATCTTGACTACATATTTCTTGTATTTTGGTGTGTATAATGCAAAGACTTTTTACCAATAAATAATTAATATTATGGAGTTCTAGTTTATAATTTCTTCATCTAAATTGTGCATTCTTTAACAGGACACATAAGGCAAGGACATGTCAGTAGTTGCCCCATTGCCAAAAATGTTCTTGAGATACAATGAGTGAATCATTCTCTCTCTCTCTCAAGATTTATTTTGTTTTTGGGTTTTGTTTTTTTTACATACTACTTAAAATCTTCTAACATAGTATGTACTTTACTTATTTGTATTTATTTTTATTTACTCCTTTTCTTGCTATAATTTTCTGGGAGCCAAGGCAAAATTAAGCAAATTGTTTAAACAGTTTGTCACCTTTCAACCCAATTTATTTTAATTTTGTCATCAATAAAATGATAGAAATATCAACAATTTTATAACATCAGAACAACTAAGAATGAGAGAACAGATGGGAGAGAACACTTTGAATAAATTGACACAAAAGGACACTCAAAATCAGCAAAACAAATTTGACTAGGGAAATTACATAGAGGAATCAAGTTAGGAAAAAATTAATGGGAGGTAGAGAGACAGAGATTAGCTTGTCTTGAAAAATATGTATTTAAGAAAAAAAGATTATGTTGAGCATAATGTATTAGATATATCCAACTTGATCACCCCACCTATTTATACGATTATACACTGCTTTATTACAAAATAAGTATATACATATGATATTAGATATAATCTTTTCTGTTAGATATTTATATTGTTTAAGAAAGTAGTTATATTTTTTAAAATATTTTTTTGCTTTATTGACATAACAGGAAATATGTTAATATATAATTTAAAAATCCATATAGATATCTATTAAAATGTTATGATTATGATTAGCATTTAAATTACTATTAAATTATGATTTTAATTAAAAGTTTACCTAATTATAGTGGAAACACATGCATATCATATTTCATACTTTGCTCTTGTTGCTGAGAAGTTCAGAATTAGATTTAGTGTTTAATCATTAGTCTGAGAAGTCGATCTATTTGTTTGTTCTGCATCATTGATTCTAAACAGCCCAGGAAAGATGAGCGTCCCCTAGGAAGGTGCGTTGGTATCTCTGAGTTCATAAAATTTTTCATCATATTATTGCATAGGTTTACAAAATTATTGAGAAAACTACATGTTTTATTTTATTATCTGTAAATTTAGTAGCCTAATTGTGTATATGGCTTTTGTTGACATATCTCAAATTCTTTTCAGAAGAATAATTTTTATTATATATTCTTTACTCTGATAAGTATACATTTGAAAAGCTCTACATAACTGAGAAATAACATAAATTAAAAACTAAAGCCTGGTTAGGCTCAACGGACATTTATTGAACACTGTAACATGTAATGTGCTGTAGATAGAATATGAATGACCTGATTTTTTTTCCCCTGCTAAATCATGGTGGGGAGATGAATATTTGAAGGCATCATCTCAGTACAGTGTTGTCCATGAGAAACAGCATCTGTAGAGATGTTCAAGCTGAGGCACTCTGGAGCGAAACTAACTGAATTTGGATTCTCAGCTTTGCAACTGACTAGCTGTGTGGTCTTTGCCAAGTTGATTAACCTTTCTGTATTTCGTTTTCATTATACATAAAAGAATAATAATATTAACTATTTCATATGGTTATTGTCTGAATTACATAATTAATGTATGTGACATGCTTAGCCTCGAGCTAGAATTATATTGTTAACCAAATATAATTTATCACTGTGACTAGTGGAGCCTGGATTGGTGAGGAAAGTTAGATTTGACTTCCTGGAAAGCTCTCCTGCAGAGATGATTCTGATTCTTGAAGGCTGAATAAAAACTCTCTACAGGAAGCAAGGGGTTGTAGAGAAGCCCCGGAATAAGAAAGACGAGCAGTTGACAAAGACATGGATGTGACGTCATAATCTTGAAATGTCATCAGTTTTATATGATGGAATCGTAACATGCAAGGTGGGGAGTGGAAGAAGGGACACTAAAGAGAGAAGCGAAAGCTTGATCATGAAAAGAATCGAAGTCCTTCAAAGGAGATTTGACTTTACCTTGCAAGTGATGGATTTGAATCAAAAGTATTTTGAAAAGAGGGAGCGATTTGGTCATATCGGACTTTGCATAGGTATCTCTGATGCAATAGGTGGAGAGAAATAAGATGGGAGGTGGAAAACAGCTTATGAGGTTATTGAAAATAGCACTGGCTGATACGGATTACATTGCTCTATGGTCAAGGATTAACTTACGGGCTACTCTTCTTGAAATAATACTGCTTATTTTCCATTTGAAAATTTTGGTGAGAAGCAAAAATACTGGCCACAGGGGAACTAAGTCTCATGGTAATAACATAAATGGGAGAAGAAAGTTGACATCGTTGCTAATAATGTTTCCCAGAAAAAAAGTTGACTGAATATTATATAACTGTTACAAGGATTTCTGTATGTTTTTGTAACAAGTTGGTAAACATCCTATGGATTATTATACATATAAAGGCAAAATTAATAATTTATTACTTATTCCCTTTTCTACCTTACAATAATAGTAGTAGTAACAGTAGTGGCAGTATTGGTGATCTTATAACCTATTGAATTAAAATAATAGAATTCAAAAGCATTTAGGTTCATGCTTGTTCATTTGAGTAAGCTCTTGCATCAAGAATTATTTTCCTGGGGCTGGCCCCGTGACCGAGAGGTTAAGTTCGCATGCTCTGCTTTGGCAGCCCAGGGTTTCGCTGGTTCGGATCCTGGGTGCAGACATTGCCCCGTTCATTTCGCCATGCTGAGGCAGCGTCCCACATGCCACAACTAGAAGGACCCAGAACTAAATATACAACTATGTACTGGGGGGATTTGGGGAGAAAAAGCAGAAAAAAAAAAAAGATTGGCAATGGTTGTTAGCTCGGGTGCCAATCTAAAAAAAAAAAGATGGAATTTCCTCAATTAAAAAAAAGAATTATTTTCCTTTCTACTGTTTACATCATCACTTGCATATTGATGGATATAATATTATTATTGTTTGAACTTTTCAGTATAAGCATACTGTTGTTCAATAGGAAATACCAGTATTCTTTCTCTCATGGATGATCTACAATCCTTATTAAAGTCACTATGCGTATGTTCATTGGGGAATCTAGAATGAGACATGCAACAAGTCCAGGTACTTCTGCAGAGCATCCACTATGTTCCCAACACTGTGGGTGTGAGCCACACCACTTCTTGCTGAGGAAGAAAGAGCAGGGCTCTCCTTTCGCATTTGAGGAAACTGTGACTTTGGCTATTTAGCTGACTTACCCAAGGAACAGCCCTAAAATTTATATCCAGGCTCTTTGACCTCATATCCAATGTTTATTTTCTTTTGTATCATTACTCTATGTCCTGCAAACAGTAGAAGAAACAATTTGAACTGTAGCCCGAATTTATACATACCTGAATTTTAACCCTATTACTGAGAATGATAAAATGGTATTTTGGACACTTAAGAATTTACTCTGAGCCAAGGGAGTTTGTGAGCCTGTGCCCTGAGTCAGAGCAAAGCAGGCAGGAACAGCTACCAGAAAAGCAAAACCCAAGAATGACATATGCTTAATTTCTTAGGTACATTATTTAATGTCTCCCGTCCTCCCTTAAAACAATTTATCTAGTGAGTTATAATAACAGTTATCTTACAAAGAAGTCAAGAAAATTAAATCATGAATATGTACAAAAGTCCAGGCATAGTGCCTGGAAATATTTAAGTTTTCAATATGTATTAGGCCTTTTCTCTTTATTAGTCAACTTTATAGATCTCTGATTGAGTTCTTGAAAGAAAAGCTCCTTGAGAAATGCTTAACTTTGACCAGGTAGCTCTTCAATGTAAAGTGTGGCCTTGTCCCAGTAGGGGGCAGCAGAGCACCAGTCCCGAATCCGGAAATCTGGGCACCACCTCCTGCAGGTTTTACAGCGCAGGTGAGACAAGCCCTTGGCCTTTCCCAGAGATCTAGACTGGTTGGGGAAGGACAGGAGAGTTAAAGCTGTGGTCCATGTGCTTACACAACGACAAGCTAAGCTTCAACAAGGCAGACATCCAAACTAAAGACTGGAAAGCGAACTGAAATAAACAGCAGCGTCAGCTAAGCCACATCCAGTTGCACAGTAAGGTCATGAAAATAGTTAACCAAGGGCGGGAATGAAATTGAAATTAATGCTATCAGATTCTCAGTTCTGGGGCAGAAGAGTCTTGTGATATTGGAAGAACTTATACCTGCTTCTAAGATATGGCTCCACTTTGCTCTATTGCGGGCTTGGCTTTTGCATGTTCACTGTGTCAGGGTCCCTCGAGCCAGCCTGCCTTGTCCAGGCACTTCAGGTTGGGAGTGGAGATTGCATTTACTAAAGCATTATCTGTAAAATTGTGTGAGAAGTCGAGAAATCTTCAGCAGAAGCATGGACTCCCAGGTCAGTATTTAAGACTTTGGCTTCCCAATACATGAGACACTAGAGATTTTCTAGCTGGACGGGAGAGTCTGATGTTAGGACAATTTTAATTTATTCTGTTTCCTTCATGAGTTCCCAGAATAAATGGTCCTTTATTGACATGATGGAGACTTCATGGGTCTGAATAAGGCAAGGCCAAGGATGTCAACTTAAGCTAAGCTAAGGATGGACAAAACATATTTGGGAGACAATGGGTAGAGCAGGGGACTCTTGTAGTTAGGTTGAGCATGGAATCAGGTGCTCTGACTCCATCGAATCAAAATGCAATATGCCTTTCAGTTCTCTCGATTTAGCAGGACAAAAGAAATCATAGAATAAAACTTAGGTAAAAATATAAATGACAGAACTCAGCTTTTGCTAAATCATGTTGTTTATACTTTGGAGACATCCTCTTCTGGAAATCATAGGGATCTTAGTTTAATTTCTATAATTTAGTAATCTGTTTTATTAGATCCAATGGTAGGCAGTTACAGTTCTTTTTCTTAGCACAACCACATTTACTCATTTCCAGAAATACGCAGGCTCAAAGGGTAGACAAACCGTTTTCTCTTAAGGGTCATAGGCTGTGTTGGAACAGGGCTGAGAATTGGAGGCAGGAAGGTTGTCTTCAGAAAAATTTTCTATCTCCTTAAACTCCTTCTAGAATGTAAAATATATTCTTCATTTATGGAAAAATAGTTTGAAATACTGCTTTCTTAAATATCCCCTCACGTGCAAGTCAGTGATTTATTACTCAAGAGCATCTCCGGTACCCCTGCATCTGATCTTTCACCTCCAGGAAAGATGTTTAAATCTCAAGTCTGAAGCCATTCCATGCCAGAGTGATGAGGACTTGTCACTTGCTCCCATCAGTCTCAAGTAACTCTGAGGTCCCTCTGCTCTCAGACAGCACTAGAGAGGTGTTATGGCTTGAATTGTCTCCCCCCAAAGTTCATACGTTGAATCCTAACTGCCAGTGCTTCCAAATGTGACCGTATCTTGGAATAAATTTGTTGCAGATGTGGTTAATGACGATGAGGTCATTAGGATAGGCCCTAATCCAATATGACTGATGTTCTTATAAAAAGGGACAATTTGGACAAAGAGACAAACAAGCACACAGGGAGAATTCCATGTGAAGACTGGAGTTACGTTGCCACCGCCAAGGAACTACCAGAAGCTAGGACAGAGGCCTGGAACACTTCCTTCCCCTTCAGAGGGAGCGTGGCCTTGCTGACACCTGCATCTCAGACTTCTGGTTTTCAGAAGTGTGAGAAAATAAAGGTCTGCTGTTTGTCACTCAGTTTGTGGTACTCTTTATGGTGGCGCTAACAGACTAACATGAGAGAGAAGCACATAGCTCTGCTGAGCACTCTCTTGGTAGTTAAAGTGGCTTATTTCTCAGGATGACATTCTCACCAGGGCTATCCCTTTTAAGAGATTGTTCTTTGTCACTGAAATGGCACTAGAAATATAACCTTTCTATTGTATATAATTTAATTTCCATTTTTCTCTTTTTGCCACAAGACGTTATTCAACTCCATCAAGATTCCTTTTAACGTTAAATTCACAAGCTTAATTAATGCCTTTGTTTATAATAATTATAAAAAATTTAAATAAGGAAATGTATTCTATTCAGTCAACAGGAATGATGTGAAGAATGGATGAAACAATACGTTATCACTACGACAGATCTAATTGTGGCAAAGTGTCTTATAAGCATCCATAGGCAGCCAGCTCTGCTCAACCAGTCTAAGAGTGAGACCCCGTGAAAGTATTAAATCTACTGAAAGTCCTACGATTGCATGTGTAATTGTTTTCTGCATGTACAATTGTAGGACTTTCAGTAGATTTGTCCTGTTGTCTTGATTATTTTACAAACCTCTCTTCCATGTTGCGTTTGATGACGACAGAGTTGTGCAGCGCCAAAGTTATGAGACACATGGAAAATAAAATTGAATGTCATTAAGATAACTTTAATGACTTGTGAATATGAAAAGTGAAGACGCATGGAAAAATAAGAAATTGGGAAATTCAGTAAAGACAGTCATTTGCAATTTTAGCAGTATATAGGTATTTATATAGTGAAATAAAGTATTGAATTACAGAGTTTTAACTCAACTTGTGAAAGTTAACATCCTATCTGAACAATTTGGATGTTGAATCCTCAGTTAGCAAAGTGAGCATGAAATTTGGCTCAGTGGTGCCTCTTTGGTGGGGCAAGGGTCACTCCAGATGCATGCAGCCCTCCTGCCCAACCCTGACCACTTCTCTTGGCTTATCAGTAACCCCAGCTTACTGAGATGGCAAACAATACATCTGAGATGGTTAAAATGTTTCCTTCTTGGATAAGTATCTTTCCGGTATGGAAAGGTTAGAGTTGAAAATAGAAATGACAATGTAAATCAAACCTAGGGAATTCACACATTGATGTTAGAGTTAGGAGTAATAAATGTAATTGGTATTTTAAATGTTTGTAATGTTTAAGAGAATTTGACTCATTAGATCATCTGAGATTTTATTAGATTAAAATTTACAATTTAAAATGCACAGTTGATTTTGGACTTGTGATTTCAAGATGAAAAATATAGAGGAGTTGGCCAACACTCTAAACTGTGTTGGGATCCAAAATAATTTGAATAACTATATTTGTAAGTTTAATTTACTAGAGTCTCAAAAATTATTTTTAAGTGCTTGGAAAGGTTCTGCTTCTTAAGTCATACATTTGAAGAAAATAAAAATAAAGTATAATTATTAAATTTTGAAGTGGGTTTAAACGTGAATTATAAATGGGTTGTAAATAAAACTTTTTACTTATTTTTATCTATTTATTTATTTTGGTGAGGAAGATTGGCCCTGAGCTAATATCTGTACCAATCTTCTTCCACTTTATTTGTGGGATGCTGCCACAGCCAGGCTTGACGAGCAGTGTGTAGGTCTGTGCCTGGGATCTGAACGCAGAAACCTCAGGCTACTGAAGCAGCGCATGTGAACTTAATGACTATGCCACTGGGCTGGCCCCTCAATAGAACTTTTTTTTTTTTTTTAAAGATTTTATTTTTTCCTTTTTCTCCCCAAAGTCCCCCGGTACATAGTTGTGTATTCTTCGTTGTGGGTTCTTCTAGTTGTGGCATGTGGGACGCTGCCTCAGCGTGGTTTGATGAGCAGTGCCATGTCCGCGCCCAGGATTCGAACCAACGAAACACGGGGCTGCCTGCAGCGGAGCGCGCGAACTTAACCACTCGGCCACGGGGCCAGCCCCTCAATAGACCTTTTTTGAGGGGAGGTTTGGTTTGTTTATTTTGAGTTAATCAAACAAAGAAAAAGTGATTTTTTCTTTCCTATGAGATTAAAAAATGGAATAAAATTATTTGTACATTGAAATTATGAGGCAAGTAATATTCCCATATTTGTTTCTTTAACATATTGAACATTAATTTTAAACCTGAAAACTGTAAATAGTACTGTCTAAGAAGAAGACAGTCATGAACATCATGAAATTCATTTTGACACTATGCTAGAGCCTAGAGTTTTATTATGAAACAAGAATGTGAAACCTGCTCTCCCAACTTTGAGTTCCACCTTCCCAGCAATATCAAATAGCAAAAACCTCTGACAGATGCTGTTGTCAGACTCTGTCAGTTTCTTCCTGTGAAAAAGTTTTGAATATCAAAGCACACCCAGTTCCAGCACCTCATTTTTAGGAGCTTTACAGATCTTGTTTTTTTGGCTCTAAACGTGGGAACTACTGCTATTTGAAAAGTTATCCTTTAGGGTCTTATTGCCCTGTGGCGAGATCTGTGTTCTTGATGCTCTGTAAAGTGTGGTTTTGCAGGAGTATTACACAGCTTTCTGAAGTGACATTGTCAAATTCACAAGATTCTCCCTTCTTGTGGGATAAGAGAGAAATTATTTTGCTCTTTGGTATATTGTGTATCAAATAGACATTTGACACTTCTACTAAGGGAACAAGAGGAAGTCTGTGTCATCAACATAAATTAGAATTTACAGAGCCCTGAGTGCAGCCACATCTCTGTTACTGTGATTCTGAAACCGCCAAAGATGCCACTTAGGGAGTTAGGAAAATAATCTGCGTTGGAATTCTGCGTTATATTTCTGCTTCTTGAATTAACTAATTCTGTGACTGATGGTAAGCTATTTTCTGTGTACCTTTTGCTATATCTGTAAAATGCGTCATTTTACATCAACATAGTGTCTTTGTGCAAAACTCCTTTTCATTCTGAAAACTCAGATAGGCTTATGGAACAATTTTAATTTGCTATAGATAGTTTCAAAATTTGGCAAGGCGTGCATCATACGTATAGGATGGGTTCATTTGCTCTCTGTGTTTTGTTTTGCTTGCATTTGGTTTTCCTCCTCTTGCTGATTGCGACACCTTCGCTTGGCCCGTCTCTGGTGAGGAGGGAAGCCAAGGTGAGGCTCTTGGGTGTTGGCCGTGAAGTGGAAAACCCTCTGGCCAAGGACTGGACGTTTGAGTCTAGTTCATGAGACGTGCTTTTGATCAAATTAATTAGTTAGCCTGGACACATTTGGAAAGGAACTGGAAGTTGTAATCATCATAATGCATTTATCCAGGTTGCTGAGGGAAATTTCTTTCCTTCAACTTCGTGTTTGCCCAAGGATTTTATAAATGCTACTTAATCATAGATTAAAGAATTACAGCAACAGAGCTTTACGATCAAAGTCATTATAATACAGTGTGCCAAGAAAAGCATTTCTTAGTTTTGTTTTTACATTTTTCTTTCTCAGTGAATTACATGCGTATTTATCTTTCTATCCAACCTTCCAATATTGTGCTGGATACAATATGCTCTATAGACATTGAATGAATGAATGAATGAACCACCACTTCCTATTTGTTAACGATAGTCACGTAATAAATTGCCCCCAAATTTAATGGCTTAAGCCAACAATAGAGATTTATTATCTTGGACAGTTTCTGTGAGTCATGAATTTGGAATTGGCTTAGCCGGGTGGTTTTAGCTCAGAGTTTCTTATAAAGTTCCAATTGTGATGTCTGGCTCTCTCCTTAGACTACTTGTGTGTGCTCATGTCATAGAAGCTGGCTTTTCCTAGAGCAAATGATCTCAAAGAGATCAAGATATAAACTGTGATATCTTTTATGATCTAACCTTGGAAATCACGTGCCATCATTTCCACAATATCCTGGGCGTTAAACAGTATGGGAGGGCACCACACAAGGACTTGAATACAGGAGACAGGGACTACTGGAACCATCTTGGAGGCTGGCTATACATATTTACAGACACTTTATATTTGACAAAAGGTTTCACATTTATTAAGTTATTTTCTCATCTAGTTTATAGCTTTCATGTTAGAATGAGGCAACTGTGACACCAAGAAAATTAATCACTTCATTACCATTCTTAGGGGTCAAGAAGTATATTCTCAACAAACTCTGGAAATATACAAGGAACTGAAGAATGATCTTAACAAATGTGTATCTATTTAACTATTCCTAACTGTTTTCCAGACCCCTTGCTATAAAATCCTATGCTTATCCGGATGTGGTACACAATGTGAAGCATCTTTATGCAGCTGAGATTTTCCTAGGTAAATCCTGAGCCTTCCTAGAATGAAACAACCTCAGTCAACGTCAGTAAATCCCTTTAGTTGAAGTGCACAAAGTCAATCACAGAAAAATCACAAAGCATAAAGTAACCCATAAAATAACACTGCCGGTCTGATCTCTTAGGAAACACAAACAGCAAAAGGGAAGGATGTTTTCTAAAATATGCACAACCTCTCCTGGCAAAACAGAGCCCAAAACAAATGACAGGGCATGTTTATGCTAGAATGGCTATTACCTTAAGAAAATTCAAAGCAATTTTCTGTAAAAATAAGGTTATTGCATCCTGGAGTAATAACGGTCACTAAATTGAGGTCAACCTTACTGACAAATATGCCTAGGAGATGAGGAGAGTCCAAACTCTGAACATTTAAGAAAAGCACAAAATTAAAAATTACATTTTCTGTGATTTTGACTTTTGTTTCTTTTAAATTTTGTTTTATTTGGATTTCCTTTTTTTGACTTTTTTTTTGTTTTTTATGGGAGTACACATATCCCTTGTGTTTTGGAATAGTTAGCTAGGTGGTAACAGTGACACACTCAATAATTCATGGTACCAAATTATTCAAAATGGAGGAAGTTATTGTTTTCCCATAAATCACCTAGTTTAGTCAGTTCTGGGTGATTTGTGTTTGAAAAAATCTTCCATCACAGATGCAGGGAAGGGAGAAAAGAGCTTCCAGACTTTTCCTCCTTTTGTATGCCAGGCACTGTGCAAAACAATCTACTTTTATTAACTCATTTAATCTCTACAACAAGCTGATGAAGAATATCTGAGATGCAAAAGATGAGGAAGCTGAAGATTAGAGGTAGTTATTGCTTGTGGTTAATAGTTAAGAAGGGCAGAGCCAGAACTTTTTCTGATTTCCCGTGTCTCCCAACTATTCCATGCTGTCTCCCAGGGAAAATCAAGGTTCAGAGAATATTTCATTCTGACGTCAGTTAAAGATTGAAGTAAGGCTGTTGGGTTACTTCACCAGGAGCCGTAGAACACCGAGAGAGTTAGAAAACTAGAAAACTGTGATCCAGTCATACATTATCTTAAAAACGAACAAAACTTTATCAAAGTTCCTAAATTATTCCCTGCTTAGAAAAATAATAAAGATTTCTCTTAGATAACTACAATTATATTTTCAGTGACATACAAGGATGATGGCAGATCTTAACTCAATTGAGTGTTTTGCTATTCACTCTCCTTTTCTTGATGCCGTCGCACTACTTAATCTGGCAAACTTGCAGTGACACTATTTGACCAGAATTCCCTTCAGGCATCGCGCTCAGATTTGTGTTTAATTTTGAACCAAGTTCTGTTGGCCTGATGACCGGGTGTGACTCTCTTCTCTCATCAGCCATGCCATCAAAAGCTTCTTGAGCTGTGTAGGAAATTAGCTAATGCCCACTACACCCAGTGTGTTCCAAACATTGAAATGACAGTTGTCTTAATTTCTTAAGGGTAGCATACCTAAGGGAAAAAAGAAACAGTTTCTAAAGAACACGGTTAAAAAAAATATGTTAATTCTCCTAGTCCAATTTCCTACTTCCGTGAGAGAACAAACATAAGCACAAACACCTGATGCTCTCCAGGCCAAGCCCTGGGACTTAACACCCTCTTTCAGTTTCTTGCTCCAGCATTTGACAGTCCTGCTGTCATGGAGTTCTTTATTTAGTGGCTTTAAGTTTCAAGGTACTCAAGTCCTCCTAAGCTCTTTTCAATCTTTTGTTTGCTTTCTAGTGATCAATCCACATGCATTTTATCCTTCAGTCTAAGTGATTCATTGTTCAATTAACATTTCTTGGCTTCTATAAATTATTCTGCAATTAAGTTGAGCGTAGGGTAATTGGTTTAACCCATGGCAGCTTCCTCCCGTCTGTGTTCTCACTGAGGCTCTGTGTCCGAGAAAGGCTGTTGTTCTCCATGCTGTATGCATTCCAAATGCACTTTTTCTTCAAATAAAGAGTGTGCTATTGAGGTCAGAGGAAAGGTTATACACTCATTTAAGGGCAGTCTATGGCCATTAGCACAGCATTTTCAGTTCTTCTCAAACTCATTACCACATGAATCTTCATGAATTTATGTGACTCCTTTTCTGTCATACAGAATACAGACATCTTTTTTTACCATCATCATCACAGATCACTGCTGAACCTACTGCTGATTCTTTTTGCACGTGATAACTTTTATAGAATTGCGGAATATCAACATGGCCCTTATGTAAAATGACCGACCCACGATTAAAGGAAGGAGGCAAGCCCGGACAGCCTTTTGATGCCTCTCCAGTATGTGTGAATGTCTGCAAAAAAACCTGGACAGGGGAAAAGACAAATAGAATGAGGAAAGGCTGTATTCCTGTTGTCGTGATTAGCAAAACGAAGTTCATCCACTTGCTAGGGAGTGTGGTGTAACGAGGTGGGGGAATCAGAGTCAGGAAGCCTGATTTCTAGCCCCAATTTGTTACTACCTAGTTCAGTGCATCTCAAGTTTTGAAGTGCATATATATCACTCGGGGGGGCTTGTTAAACACCAGATTCCCTTTCAGTCGTTCTGGGGTAGGGACCAGTTCCTAGGTGATGTTGGGGCTGGTCCACACTTTGAGTAGCAAGAACTTGGTTAACTAAATTTAAAGAGGTCCCTGGTCCTTTTTAAGTTTTGGGGTTTTTTCATTCCCAAAATAAAATGGTTGAACTCAGTAGTATGCAAGGCACCTCGTCAATCTTACAGTGTCTTGAAATATACAAGCCCTTAATACCTCTAGTAAGATATATTAAACTATAACCTTTGGTGATTTTATTTGCCATAAATTTACTTAAGAAGAAAATTCGGTCCTTTACTTCTTTTTGTTCCCTGATGAGGTTTGAATCATAGTTAAGGAAACATTTGAGATTAATGAAAAATATTCTTTTCATAAATAAACTATAAACTATAACTTCCTGATACAGAGACATACTAAGAAAATAATTGAATATCTATACAGCAAATGCTTTGTGCACACATATGGTCTTTATTTTTGAGAATATAATACTTATCAATGAAGACATAATATTTAGTAAAAAATGTAAATTTATATACACTCATACATATATATACATCAGTGAATATATATGTATATTTACTTTTTTCTTAGTTATTTTTAACATCTTTTTATGGAACTCTTCACAAATATAAAAATGGAAAATGAGCTTATGTACCAATCATCCAGCTTTGAAAATATTAATGTTCTTTACTAGTTTTTTTAATCTATTTCGTATCATCATATCAACTCACTTTTTTTTTTTTTAAGATTTTATTTTTTTTTCTTTTTTTCCCCAAAGCCTCCCAGTACATAGTGGTATATTCTTTGTTGTGGCTCCTTCTAGTTGTGGCATGTGGGACGCCACCCCAGCGTGGCTTGATGAGCAGTGCTGTGTCGGCGCCCAGGATTCAAACCAACGAAACACTGGGCCACCTGCAGCAGAGCGCGCAAACTTAACCACTCGGCCACGGGGCCAGCCCCCCAGCTCACTTTTTGAGGAAGGTTGGATTATATTAAGGTAAATGCCAAATATATAATTTGTCAATATTATTTTAATATAGCATTATTTTGATACAGCATTTACAACATTAGAAATCTTTCAAAAAGATCGTTGCTCTTTCAAGATTCCATTTTATCTGCACAGGTGATTCTGTAAATAATGCATAAATCCAGTGGTGCACTCATAGAGGTTTGACAACTGGCTCTCTGAGAACAACAAAACAAAAACCACTGGTTTGCTGCATTTACAATTTCTCTGGTGTAAATACTCTTACTATGGCCAATTTCAAGTCAGCAACTTGACATTATTGAATATGGATTTGAAAAGAGATTCTTACAACAATTCCCTTGGGCCAGAATACGCTGACTCCAGCACACCACTGTATAAATCTGCCTATTTAATTACATGGTTTGGGCACGTGAATGTATTTCCCTCCGCAACTCAAATATTAAAGTCCTGGGTCATTTTGAATGTGGAATGGATATCTTATCTCTGTAAATATTTTAATTTATGCCGGCAAGTTATCAAAGTATTTCTGTCAAGTGCCTGCATGGGAGGTGTGGAATATGCGAAGAGTTAATGATTTTTTAATTAAATTAAACAATAGCGTATATCCCTATCATGGCACCTGTACCAGTGGGGATTCAATAAAAATTTGTTCAATGAACAAATGAAATATTGCAATATGAAAGTGAAGTTATAATTATGCAAAAGTACACATTCTCTTTCACGTAAAATAGAGGCCAGAGAATTGGGTGTTTTATTTAAAATAGCATTCGTAAACTACATAGTTGATTTATATTCAAAACCTAAAATGCCTGGGGCTGTTCTGTTTTTGGAGCACGTGAGACATCTAAAATCAAGAGATGGGAATCGGGGGGTGTGATGTTAAATAATGCATGAGTGATATAATTTTATTGTGTATCTCATTAGGAAAATGCTGCAAGAGACAGTCATGTTAAAAAGATAAAGAAATCTTTTTTCCTTAGACTGTTTCTCAGCATCATCATATTTAAAGAGTCAATTTTCAGACAACCTGATGGGAAATTGTCTGACGTTATAATGCACTATAGACAGTTGCTGTTTTCTAGATCAAAAGGAAAATCATGGATCTCATTTCTAATTCAAGCGTCAGTCTCTTTCTCTTTATTTCCCCTCTTTTTAATCTTCTGCAACAAACAATTTCAAATCTCTTCTACCTAATAAAATGTAAATTACCTCCTGGGTTCAAAGTTATTAGAGCAATTTTATTAGCTTTTGCATTGTACAGTATTCTGGGAAGGAATTGGGTTGTATAAGTAATCATCTTTTTCCTTATCTGCGGGCTCCCATCTATAATTAATGGTCTACATCACCTTATCTTACAGACCACCATTTCTTCATAGACAAATATGTGATCTGGTGCAGATGTGGCTGAGTGTCCTAAAAAGCCAATGTATCAATTTTGCTGCCTTTTAAAGCCTACAATTTCATGCCTAACACTTGGCACTGTAACCATGGTAGCTGCAGTTAGATGCCGGATCTAAAACATCAAATAGAAGGATTATTTCTTGAGTCTGTCGTATACAGTCAAGAACTCTAAGAGGGACAAATTATGACAGCTTGTGAGAAGACTGTGTGTAATAAAGATATTAATCACATTTTTAAAAATATTCACTTTAGGGAATTTTTTATTTGAAGTACTTACCAGAAAAATAGTTACAAGCAAGTTAATATACCCTATATATGATCCTTGGTTTTTTACAGTTTCTCTTCAAATAAAAAATATATTCGCTAGATTTTCCCATGTTTCTTTATTAAGAAGGAGGTACTGTGAGGAATAACTGAGTTGTTTCTTTCCTGTTGTAAATTTTGATATAAACACACACACATAGATACGTAAAAATATGAATGTAGAATGTTTGAAAAAATATTAACCTTATTCAGATACCAAAGCATTTTTTAAAAATCACAGCATGTTGATTAGACTCTGTGGTGGACATCTGTTTTTATTTTTGCTTTTTGCTCCTCAGCATCTATTTCCCCTGGGTAACGATTTTCCAGTCTACCTTTAAGGGTGTTTCCCACTCATTATGTGGAGTTTTGGTGGGGAAATCAACGTATGTGCTCTACCTACAATCAACAGAAACGGGAGGATTCCTGCAAACTCCTTCAGCCAAATACCTCACACCAGCTGCCTACTCTCCCCACAGTTAAGCTTTGGCGTGGGGTGCCGGGCAGAGCTATGATCTAATCTTGAGTGATGAGATTTTCTCTCTCAGGAATTATGAATATTACTTCATACGACACATTAAAAGAGAGACGAGTTTGTTGTTGCTGTTCATTCATTCGTTTCCTGTCTTTTCTTGGTTAAGGCTTGAGTCTTAGTTTTTACAATAATCAAAAGATCCATCAATGGACTTGACTATACCAAATGCAGTTTACTCAAGAGGGAATTTAACTACTTCTTTAGGAAGCAGAAAAAGCTGCCTTGTGATTTAAAATAATTCCCACTAGTCCTTTTTATTCTCTCTGTCCATTTTGTGTTATGGATAAGTATTATAATAGAAAAGAAAAGGTGGTATATTTATGTTCAGGATCACAGGTCACAGGTCTCTGATACTGCCATCTGGAGACAACATCTCTTTGGAGGCCAGTTATAGAGTAAGATGTTCCGGAACTATTCCAGGACGCTGTGGAGCTGTATAGGGTCAGAGGCTAGGACTGTGACAGCTTGTCTAACCAAGCTTAATGTCAATAGGTGGTTAACTAACGTGCCCATTGACTGTGTTCTCTGAAACCCTATAGGGACCATGTCATTCTGGAAAAGAGCACATATTCTTTGAGTTATCGTGTTATTCATTAGAAAGAAAACCTTGTTTTTCTTTGGTTTGGTTTGGTGAAAAATGGCTAAAAGTGCTGCATCCTAAGTTATTCTTAGTTCAGACCGCGGGTAAGGACTACTCTTGTTTTATCTTGAATAAGTCACCTACCCTGGGCCTTCGTCTCTACCTGCAGTAAGATCTTGACTGACTTAGCCATATTACACTGTGGCTAGCCCATGAGTTCAAGCACTTTGCATTTTCCAGTTAAAATGAAATATGCAGTATAATTAAACAATAATACAATGATGATTAATCATTTTTCACAATTTAATTATACAATGTGTATGATTAATCATTGTAATTTAAAGGGTATAATAAGCAAGAAGAATAATTATGTATAATGGAACATGAGGTATGGGTTAAAAGGTATATATTAAAATTACTCATAAATATCCTGGAAAAACATTAAATGGTATTACTGAATATGCCTTAAATGGAATTAGCCTCAAGGCTTTATATACAAAAGACAGGCTTTTCCCTCCCCCAGCACCAGGCAAGGAAGCTTGCTCTTGTTTTCTCTATCTTCTTTCTCCAGCTGAGTGTATATTTTTAAGTGCTCTGCATTTTTTATTCAAGTCTTGTAAAAAGAGAACAGAAAGAGATCTGAGATTTTTGCAAGGACGGGCAGGATCAGCTCTCCTGGTAGAATCTTTAATGCTAGTCTTCATTTGAAACAAACCTTTTAAATATAGACAGCTTCCATCATACCAACACCTCATCTTTAGTTGCCTGATTTTTGGTGAGTTTATCCACACAATGTCAAGGAAAGGTTAGATTTTTTATTTTAGCGAAAGAGAAGTGTTCGATGAGAGGATGTGATCCGACGTTCCCTGTGATTCTTGCTGCTTGATACCAAAAGAGGTATTTTTAACTTTTTTCTCTGTCATGGTACATAGCAGAAAGGATATCTGCTGATTCATTAATACATTTATTTATTCAGAAAATATATGGGTGGTAGCCATGCTTCATATAAACATCCGGTGGATGAAATCTACAAGTATAAATGTTCACATCGCTATCCAGTGCCTTCCTGGTAGGAAGATAAGTTCCTACCAGCCCAAAGTGAAACTTGTGCTATAAATAATGGCCACATTTTCAATAGAGTTTACTTGGGGGAAAAACCCCAAATATTTGTAATATACTGAGCCTAACTCGCTGATTTAAATCTACCTTGAGATTTTTTTAGCCTATCACTGGAAATTAACTGGCATTAATAACATCTTTCAATGCGAAAAGACATTCCAGGTTCCAGACCGATGACTCAGAGTTTAATTTTGTAATACAACTTAGTTGTAAGTTAGGGCTTGGTTATTCCAAGAAATAGACCACAAGGATCATCATTGTTATGGCAGGGAAAATAAGAAGATGTAAGTAGCATTTTCTTGCTTTAACATCCTAGAATCCATGATACTTAACTTGAGCACAGTGTTTGATTAAATCACTAAACAAAAAGATCTGAAAAGCAAGCGTATTTGAAATGCCTTTAGGGTATTGTTCCTCGATCCTACACTTGTAGCTAAGCTCCCAGCAACATCAGCAGGAGTTAGCATGTCTCTAAAGAAGCCTAGAAGCAATCTGAGGTGACAGGGCCCTGGCTGGGACTTGCAATTATGAATCATGCTAAAGGAGAGAGTCCGTGCAGCAGAGCTGAGAATGCTGGGTAAAGCAGCAGACGATCAAGCATCTATCAAGAGATATCAGTATGGCTTCTTGGGGGGTGGTCATGTGCAGCGAGAAGGGGAGGAAAGGAAAAAGGAACTGAAAGAGGAGATGAAACAGAAGCAGATGCAGCCGAAACAGAGTCCGCTGTACACCAAGAGGCACACACTGGGCTACAGAGAATATACTCATCTCCCCACCTATTTCTGCTCACTTTGCCATCAGAATGGTCTTTTGATAAAAGTGGAGTAGCTTATGAAACCATTTTCTTTGTCTGACAGGGACCAGCGTGGTTATTATTGTTTTTGACCTATTACGTATC